>NC_139518.1:80745600-81173100 GCF_947247035.1 Vipera ursinii | reverse complement strand
GCTAATCCAATATATTCTAGTAGAAGTTTATGCTCTCAGAAGCATCATTTACAATTCAGCAAACTCCAACAGAACATGTCCTCTCTCTCTGTTACTTCTTCTGCTAGTAATATATTTGCTTGGCACAGGTAAAAAAATATTGATAGGGCTATCTAATAACAGCATGTAATCCTCTTGTGAGCCAGGCCAAAATTCAGAATATTGATTTCCAAACTTATCCCAATGCTAAATTTGCTTCTTCTTTTTTTTATACTAGCATATTGCTCTTCAGGTTTCAGATGTAGCCATCTTTCTTATTGTAAGGATTTGCAACATACTTCCAAGCAGAATCAAAGATGGGATGCCTTGATTAATGTATAGCATCAGACTTGTGAGCTAATGTATTTGGTGATACACCAACAGATTCTATGGACTATAAAATGTCCTTGGTGTTCCTTCTAAAGATCACAAAAAAAGAAACCATGATAAAAAATATATTCCAGGTTGACAGACTGACCATCTCATTTTTATTCCAATGATTTTGTGCTGGTGGGATTTCCAGATGTTCTGGTATCTAACAGGTTCAGATTAGCTTCTCTTTACGATTTGGTTCAAGGCTTCATGGCTGGCCTGCTGTGAAAGACATTTATAGAGAAATAAGGGCTTCTCACTGGAAGAGAAAGTTTTATTCTAATTATTTTGCATTTCTTTTTCTTTAGTTATTTGCAAATGAGAGCATACCTGATCACGTTGGTTTTGCACGGGTGAAGATTAACCTCATCAATGAGAATGACAACCGACCAGTTTTCAGCCAGATCCTCTATAATGTCAGCCTGTTTGAAAACGTCACAGTGGGAACTACAATTCTGAGAGTTTTGGTAAGCAGAAGATGTGTGTTTCCCCAGTTGCTTAGACCAATACATTACAATTTAGCTGTGGCTGAAACTTTAAAATTTTCAGTAACCTGAAAATGGGTTAGAAAATATGCTGGTTTTGTAATTAAACACTTAAATGAATTTTGATCATAGTATTCACATTCTAAAGAAAAGAAAATTACACGGACATGCATACTTGATTAGTTTCTTTAAATCTAGATTCACTTATTTTTAATAGGTTTAGCTAGATCAATAGGTAGACAAGTAAAGGGTGATAACTGTCCCTTACTGTAGATCAGATTTTAAAGAATGGGGAACAGAAACATAAGGAACTTGAGTTTATGCTTATTTTCCAGTCAATTTAATCAGACAAATTCTGAAAATTCTGTTGTGAATTTGTAATATTGTACAAGCCTTCACTTTTTAGAGAAGTTAGGGCTACCAGATCTGGGTTGCAAAAAATCCAGAGAACTACTAGCTGACAATAAAATATTATTTTGTTCTGTATCTTATTGCTCCCAATTTTAATTTCTTTGGGATGGGAGAAGTTCTTTTATTTAATTATAGAAAGGAATTATTAGGGAAAGGAGAAAAGAAGCAACCATTTTTTTATTCTCATCTAACTAGTCATTTGCCCAAATCTGATAACCTTCAGGACAAATAGAATGTTTTCTTTGACTTTCCATACTACAATTGATTTGAAGCTAAAAGTTTAGAATACAGATTTTTTCAAGGCCAAGAACCCCACTTGGCCGGCTATGAGCCATACTACAACTAGGAATATCAGACCAGGAAAATTCTAAATTTCAATGTCTTCATTTTCTTTGCCACAAATTAAATGTAATAATAATAATAAGTCTTTATTGATTAGCCCTTGGGCCATATCAAAGTGCAAAGCTCCAGCAACAAATTATTACTAAAATTTGATAAAAGCAATTTAAAATGGAGTTTGATAAAATACAATTTAAAATGGAATCAGAATAAAATACGATTTAAAATGAAATGGGAATAAAATACAATCTAAAATGAAATTATAATAGTGCACAATAATTTAAGGTATAGGTAAAATATGATAAAATTACCATTTTGGAGTCGCCCTTGCAATCTATACAATTAAATATAGCTGGCATGATTGCTCTTCCGTAACGCATTGGATCACCTTTGCGCACATCAAAAACTACAAATTGGTAACCATCTTGCCAGTCTTCAAGGGCTCCTGCAGAACACTAAACAGCTGCATTCAAGCCAGATCAGGGTATGCCCGAATGGTGTCTGGCTTAGCAGACCTGGAACACAACAGCACAAAAGTGAAGAAAGGACAGTTGAGCGAATGTTCTGTATCAGGAAGATGGAAACAGGTATCCTTAAGAGGGGTAACACTTGGGCCAATTAGTAGATATATTGCCTCCAAAGAATATTCTTTCCTTAAGCTTGATTTTAATAACAACCAGAGGGTTTTAGGAAATCTACTATTAAGTTGGTTTTTACAATAAAACATTAGCAGTTGCTGGTATTCTTTATACCGCTGCAGTTACACAAGCATGATTTTCTTTCCTTTGAATAGGTTTCACCTCATGGGCCTTTGACACTTAGACTTTGACACGTTGGCAGATTCTTCACAAGCTCTCTTCTGTTATAAACACAGGGGCTGAAAAGAGAGTTGTAGATAAATGGCAAAGTCATTGATTATATGCCCCAGAGCTGTGCTTGTGTTATCCAGGTCATATGCATTGGTTTGTTTATATGGATATGAGCAGTTTCATTGACGAAAAATAATCAACGAAGGCAAACATATCTGCAGCATAACTTGAATGGGCCTTGGATGCCTTTCCCAATAAGATGTTCAACTCTGTCTGCCCACCCCATTCAGCACTGATATATTGTATTCCCCTACGTCCCGTCAACCGACATATGCAAACAGGAAGACAGAACTGTTTTAAAGGGTTTATATGTAAGTGTGTTTATTCTACAAACAGATGGTATGAAACCATATAGAGCCCCTGAGCTGTTCCCATCTGACAGTTATTAATATTTCAAACAGATGTTTAGCTAGTCAGGCTGTCAAACACTAAACAATGAGATTGTTATAGCATCTCTTCTCCCCCTACACTTCCAGCTTTGCCAGCATTTTGAAGCAAATGCAAAATGCCAGGAGTTGAATCCTCTATGATAAATCAGAATACAGGCAATTAGCCTTGAAATCCAGATTGGCCTTCCAGCTGATCCCCAACTTTTAAGAAAGTGCTTGTTTGTATTCTTTTGATCCTCGAGAGGAAACACTCTGTACATGTCAAAAGTGCTGTTCATTTATGTGATTGTTCCTGAAAGACGTTGCACTCTCTAGGCACAATTGAATGTTGATGGGAAAGAGTTCAGTAATGTGCAGATTGTGCTGCAAAATTACAAACTGTTTTGCTTTGGATGGGTGCATCAGTGAGGTTTTTAAATATATACAAGTGATCTGAATTTACATTTCTAAGAATATACTAACTGCCTTGCACCAAGACCTGCAAAAGAGAAACTTGAAATACCTCGATTTACAGCCATTTGTTTAGGGAGGACTATTCAAAATTACAACAGCGCTGAAAAATGGTGGCTTATGACCATTATTCATACAGTAGTGGCCAAAATTGTGGAAACCTATTGGGAAAAGGTGTATTTTCGAGGTTTGATGGCTAATAACACTACTTTATTTTGGAGCAGTACCATAAAATTATATATCAGTAGAAAGATAATTTAATCAAGAATGTGATGCAACAAAGTTTGTACTGTATTCTATGAAAAGGTATAGCCAAATAACCAGAAAAAGGAAGTACAACTTGCTTAGGTTCATATCAGGTAGCTTTCCTTCATCTGACTGTAGCCAATGAGCAAGAGTGTTTAGAGAGCCAATCAGGTGTCATCTTGTTTTGGCAATGAGCCAATCAGATCACAGTAGGATTCAGTTATTGAGGTCATGTATTGAAGCTGAGAGGAGGACATTTGTCAGTGTGTTATGTGATCGCTATCAAGTTGATTGGTTTTTTTTCCTTTCATTTAGTGAGCTTGTAAAATGTAATAAAATTAGTAATGTTGCAAAGCGTTGACTGGTTGCCCAGAAAACGATGTAAAATAGTATTATTAAGTGGAACAAGGCTACAGTTATAAAGAAATTAGAAGAAAAATTGGTGGAAACTTAACCAAAGGTGGCATTTCTACTGTATACTTTTCCCAAAAGATTTCCACAATTTTGGCCGCTATTGTACTTATGACTTTTGCAGAATCCCCATGATCAAAATTCGAATGCTTAGCATCTGGCCTATGTTTATGGCTATTGCAGTGTCCCAAGGACATGTGATCACCTTTTGCTACCTTCTGACAAGAAAAGTCAATGGGGAAGCCAGATTTACTTAACAACTGTGACAATAAAGGTCATAAGATGAGGCAATACATACTTAACTGTCTTGCTTAGCAACAAAAAATTAGGGCTCAGTTGTGGTTGTAAGTCAAGGACTATATGTAGTAATTAAGTATTGGGTTTTTATCAGTAAGTATGAATGTGTTAAAAGAAAAAAGGATAAGAAGACAGGCAAATCAGACAGAGCCTTGGTGGAGCAGTAGGCTAATGCCTCCTTAAGTAACACCAGCTGCCTGCAATTAGTGCAGGTTCGAGTCCCACCAGGCTCAAGGTTGACTCAGCCTTCCATCCTTCCGAGGTAGGTAAAATGAGGACCCAGATTGTTGGGGGCAATAAGCTGACTTTGTAATAATGCCGCTTGGGGGGGGGGGCGAAAGCCCTAATAAGCAGGCATATACATAGAATGAAGGCTATTGCTAAGCACATTGATTTGTGCTTAAAATTGTAAGCCGCCCTGAGTCTTCGGAGAAGGGCGGGATATAAATGGGATTAAAAAAAAAATTCAAGATTGCAGTATGCTCCTATGTGAAAAGGAGTCCCGTTTTCTCCTTTCCTCTGATCCTATTGTTTTTAGTTTAGCATTTGTAATCATAGCAAATTGTTTGTGAGGGTATTTGTAGGAATCTTTATGTGTGTCTTCACCTGGAGACTGGGAGAATTTTGTATAAATGAAAATAGGTTCAAATAGGTTCAAATAAGTTCATAAATTGACATTTCTGTCCTAAGAAATGGATTGTTATAAGGGGGGGGTACCCTGGGGGAAAACAGTTTGGATCTAAGTAAAATTTACTCCCAGTATATCAATCAGATAACACTGGCTCCATAAAATAGCAATGCCTGGCTTAATGTCAGAGTATCAGATAATGGTAGCAAGTAAGCATCAGGCACAATGTAGAGCAAGGGTTGGTCCAGTAATGTATTATTAACCCAAATAGTGTTGAAAGCAGCCTTACGTTTTGTCCATGTGGGTCAGAAATTATGGGAAATCCATAATAACCTTTGTAGGACCATACCTTGCCAACATATGTTGTAGAACAGGGGTCTTCAAACTTGGCACGCTGGCTGAGGAATTCTGGGACTTGAAGTCCACAAGTCATAAAAGGGCCAAGTTTGAAGACCCCTGTTGTAGAAGTTCTTCAAAGATATAGCAGTCTGATTAGAGCAGAATTAAGAAGTTCAGTTTTTCTGTTTGATCCATCTACCCTCTATCCTCATGCTACATGATTGACTACAGATGCAAGGAAAAGCCTATAGAACAGGGGTCTCCAACCTTGGCAACTTCTGGGAGTTGAAGTCCACAAGTCTAAAAGTTGCAAAAGGTTGGAGACCCCTATTCTAGAGTAACTTTTTTTGCAATGAGTTAACTAGTGGAATTGTAACACATTTTAATCTCCCTCAGCAGATAAGTATAAATCGTATGAAAGCAGGGGTCAAGGACTGTCTTTTGCATCAGGAGCTGCTGTAGGAAGTAAGGAAGATGATCTTGAAGGAGATATGGGGAGATACAGCAGATTCAAACTTGCAAGTTCCTGTTGTTATGTCCAGTCTTAATACTAGTAATTGTATCCTTCCTGTGGTGTTGATCTGTTAGTCTAGTGAAGGCTGACAACTGCAATTGTTTTTCAATCATTAGCTTGGCTTCTAAACAGTAGGGAGAGCAAGATGCTATTTGAATCAGGATTGTTATTTTCAGCTCTTTTTTTTCCTGAAAACGTTTTTCCAGACTTTTGTTTCTTTTTCGATCTTGATTCCTCCTCCCTATTGCAATCTATTTATTTCTCAAATTAAACCATTATAAGCCAGCAATTTGTTATTTCTGGAGGTTTGAGAGTTGCAAAAAATGATTGCAGGGATGCCTATATATAGCATTGACTCCAGAGAAGAAACATAATTAATCTTATATTAAAAGAGAAAAGTGAATTAATTTTCAAGTATCAAAACAGTTCATAATCAATGTTTTTCAATGAAATACGTACCTAAAAGAAGTTTGTTTGTTTTTTTGCAGTAGCCCCATTTCTGTTCCTTTTTTGGAATTCTTGCCTTCTTTTAATTAAGGAGTTATTAGGAAAGAGATTTGAGGTTGTTAATGCTGAACATACAGAAACAAAGCTGGGCTCTTTGTTGTTCAAATTTTGCCTCTGAATGTACTACAGTCGGTTCACTGAACAGGCACAAAAAGCCTCCACTTTATCAATGAAATATCTTCATCGTTCCTGGCAAGAACTCCATGAGATTCAGGAAGGGGTGTCAAAGCCTCCCCTTTCCCCCATTGATTTAGGGTGCTCTTTGCTTTTTCAGCATCTCTTGTTCCTGGAGGCTATAAAGATATACAACAACCAACATGCTCAGAAAGTGTGAAATTCATTCTTGTTGACCTTTCTGGTGTATTATTAAAAGGTTTCCTGGCTACTTGTTTCAAGGGAGACTTGAGTCTTATTATTTCAATAACTGCTGGGGCTGGGTAAAACATACTAGAGTCTGTGTAAGCCATTGTTAGTAATAGTCACAGATTTTACTATCTCACTTAGGGCCCCGTGGATGCTGGTGCTTCTGAATATTCCACTGCAGATACTGGCTAAATGTACTTCAAGTCATTACTGACTCCTAACTAGATTTCAGAAGTGGCTTGCCATTGCCTTCTTCTGAGGGCTAAGAGGCAGTGATTAGCCCAAGGTTACCCAGCTGGTTTCGTGCCTAAAATTAAACCAGAACTCATGGTCTCCTAGTTTCCAGCCCAGTGCCTAAACTGGCCCTCTACTGCTATATGAACATACCATTAAAATCATTGTGTTTGCCTGTATAATATATGAGAACACCTGATTGGCCAGGTACTACTGTATGTATGAATATTATATGCTCTGCTCTGCTCCACTGCATTCCATTCCATTCTATTCTGTTCTCTAGCTAGCATGCAGTAGTTCTGCCCTAGCTATGATATTAGTCCCTTTCACCCTTGACACTCTGCTTGAGGCAGCAAAGTGGTTTATGAAACCTTAATACATGATGACCTGCATGAAAAATCAGTGTTACAGAACTGGATATATAAGCACTGAGCAGATCAAACTTCCTGTTCGCCTTAGGAATGTCCAATTTGTATTATGTTCTGATTCAAAGTATTAGGAAGTAATGTTTCTTAAGTATTAGGAATCTTGCATTTTGTGATCACACAGACTTTACTCAGCCCCAATTTATTACTGCATCCAATAAGTAGCTGCGATAAATGATCCTATGCAAAGTCAAGGATAAAAGCAGTGCTTGTTGCTTGGCTTCACTCTTTCCAAAGTCAGTATGTAGTATTGGAAGTCAGCAGACTAGTCAGACTGCAAAGTCTTTATCTTCTGGCAATGATGAACAGTTGTATTAATACATGCAGCTGTCCTGGTCTCAGAAAGCCTCCTGTCATTCATTCAGTGCTGCTGCAAACTATAAAAGTGAGTGATTTCAGAAAAGCAGGGACACTGTGACCCTGGAGGTTACATCCATACACCTCAAATCTCTCTTCTTACTAAGCTTAAATCAGCAGAGTCAAATTATAGGATAAAGAGAACTTGTGCTCATCTTGAGAAGTCTTCTTACGCAGGCTGAAATGTGTGCATCCCATATATGTGGATATTACACCTTTCGCTTGCTCTGAGCAGAAGCGGGATTGCATATATACTGTGCTGAAATTTTTTTGTTGCACAAACTTAGTTCTTGTTTTCCTCTCACCTGACAATCAGGTGGTAAAAAAACAGCCTAGTTCTTCCTTTCTGTTTTCCCTGCATTATTTAAATCACACGTGTCTTCATTTTTCCTTACAACTCAAGGCTAGAAAGAAGAAGGTGTGACACGTGAAATAAAAAGTTTGTTTCAAAATAAGTAATAGCTGAGCAGCCATGAAAACAGTTTAGTGTTCAACAATAAACATTTCAATGTACAACATGTTTAAGGTGTTAAAACCACACATGCTGTAACTGCTTTTCAAAACAATGTTTTAATTCTTGATGTTATAACGTTTCACAATATTTATTCACACTGCAAAGAGCTTTATATGTGTCTTATAGTGCTTTTTTTCTTGGACTAAACAATCCGTTTTATTTACCAACATCTTTGATTTCTGTTCATTAAGTATTGTATGCATTTGTTTTGTTCTTCTTCCTTGCGTTTTCCCTGTTCTAAGAATAGACAAGCACTACTAAGCATTATCTAACAGCCTCAGCAAATCAGTAACTCAGCTCATGAGACTAACATATCTTCCTCTGCCGTGACCAGGGGGGCTTTTGCCCAGGTTCGCCTGGTGCGCCAGTCGCGACCCTACCTGGACCGAGATGCCCTACGCACAGTCACTCATGCGCTCGTGACCTCCCGTTTAGACTACTGCAACGCTCTCTACATGGGGCTGCCCTTGAGGACCACTCGGAGGCTTCAACTGGTGCAGAATGCGGCCACGCGAGTTGTGATGGGGTTTTCCCCGATACTCCCATGTAACACCTCTACTCCGTGAGCTGCATTGGCTTCCGGTTGCCCTCCGGGTGAGATTCAAAGTGCTGGTGATGACCTATAAAGCCCTAAATGGCTTGGGTCCGGGATATTTGAGGGAACACCTGCTGCCAGCATCAAGTTCCCTTCGTCCAGTGCGCTCCCACAGGGAGGGTCTTCTCAGGGTACCGCCGGTAAAAGATTGCCGGCGGATAACACCCAGGGGGAGGGCCTTCTCTGTGGGTGCGCCTGCCCTTTGGAACCAGCTGCCCATGGAGCTCAGGACTGCCCCTGACCTGCATTCATTCCGCCGGGACCTGAAGACTTGGCTCTTTGAGCTCTCTGGCCCAGGCTGAGAATTTTAACTGGGGTTCTATTTTCAGGGATAATTTAATCTTTTTAATAGTCTTTTAACTTTTGTATTTTGTATTGATGTGATTTTAAAATGCCCTGTAAACCGCCCTGAGTCCTTCGGGAAAGGGCGGTATATAAATCTAATAAAATAAATAAATTATTTCTGCTTTTAAGATGCAGAAGGAAGATAAAATTCCTGCCTTTGGAAACTACTATGCACGTTTTTCTGTACTTTCAAGCTCTTGGAATGTTGCTATATATGAAGTAATAAACACTCACAAGATTTTGGTGTTCAAAAGCTTGTAAGCCGCCCTGAGTCTTCGGAGAAGGGCGGGATATAAATGGAATTTAAATAAATAAATAAAAAAAATAAAAAAATCTCATAAAATTTTCAACAGAAACAAAATTTCATGATCTCACAAAACACTAATTTTTATTAAAGTTTTTGAATCCTGCCATGACAATTACACTTTGTCACGTAGTGCTGTTCAAAAGCTTTTGATGATGTCTTGGTCCTCACAATCAGAAAAGGTTAGGAATTATTGAACTGTTGCATACCACTGTGGTGAGTGACATAATTTAAAAAAAAAAACATTTTTGATGAAGTGTTTTGTTACATCCCAGCCTTCCAGCTATTATCCTTTTGCAAATATTCACGACTGTAGGACAGGAACGTTGTCACTGCTTCTTCATTCTTAGGCACTTTAAAAATAATTGCCTTCTACCACTTCTTCTACCTATGTGTAATTCATTGACTGAAGGCAAAGTCAACCTACTGGAATTTATTAAAGCTAGAGGTACTGTTTTGATCATTTTTTCTGGTCCCTTCTCATTTTGTTCCTGATTATACCTGAAAAAATTTTCTGTAAGTCATTGGCAAGAAAATACATCGTGAACCTGTTCGACTTGACTTACAACTGAACCCAAAATTTCTTTTGGTAAATGAGACAGTATGGTAGTTAATTGAGTTTTGCCTCAATTTTACGACTTTCCTTGCCACAGTTGTTAAGTGAATTACTGCAGTTGTTAAGTTAGTAACGTGGTTGTTAAGTGAATCTGGATCCCCCATTGATTTCGCTTGTCAGAAGGTGGCAAAAGGTGTTCACATGACCTCCAGGACACTGCAACAGTCATAAATACCTGCCAGTTGTCAAGCATCTGAATTTTGATCGCATGAGCAGGGGGATGATGCAATAGTCATAAGTGTGAAAAATGGTCCTAAGTCACTTTTTTTCAAAGCTGTTGTAACACTGAATGGTCACTAAACAAATGGCTGAAAGTCAAGGACTACTTGTAATTATGTCAGTATTTCTGCAGAGCCAGATCACCTTGCAGGCAAAGGATTTCATTCACTTTTGTCATTCTATATAGAATGGAGCTGGAAGAGACCTTGGAGTTCTTCTAGTCCAGCCCCCCGCTTAAGCAGGAGAATCTATGCCGTCTCAGAAAAGTGACTGTCTAGCCCAGGGGTGTCAAACTCAATTTCATTGAGGGCCACATCAACATTGCGGTTGCCCTCAGGGGGGCGGGTGGGTGTGGCCTGGGTGGGCGTGGCCTACTGGGTGGGCGTGGCTAGAGTGTGTATGGCGTACTGGGTGGGCGTGGCCAGCTCTACATCGTTCGCATCAAGGATGCCTATGGGGGCCTGGGCAGGAGTGGGACAGATCTGGGGGTCTCTGGCAGGAGGAGGGTCTCTGGGCCAGGGCCAAGGCAGTGGGGGCCGTTCCCTCACTGTTTCCAGGATGGCTTCGTGGGCCACATGAAACCACTTCGTGGGCCGGATCCGGCCCCCGGGCCCTGTGTTTGACATGTCTGGTCTAGCCTCTTCTTAAAAATCTCCAGTGATGGAGCGCCCATAATTTCTGGAGGCAAGCTGTTCCACTGGATAATTGTCCTCACCGTCGGGAAGTTTCTCCTTAATTCCAGGTTGCTTCTCTCTTTGATCAGTTTCCAACCATTGTTTCTCATCCTTCCCTCTGGTGCTTTGGTGAATAACGTGACCCCCTCTTCTTGGTGGCAGCCCCTCAAATACTGGAATACTGCTATCATGGCTCCCCTTCTTTTCTTTAGACTAGCCAAACCCAAGCCCTGCAACCGTTCTTCGTATGTTTTAGCCTCCAGGCCTTTGATCATCTTAGTTGCTCTTCTCTGAATTTTTTCTCAACATCTTTTTCGTGATATGGTGACCAAAATTGGCTGCAGTATTCTAGGTGTTGTCTTACTAGGGTTTTATAAAGCAGTACTAATACTTCATGTGGTCTTGATTCTATGCCTCTGTTTATATAACCCAGGATTGTGTTAGCTTTTTTGGCTGCTGCTGCACACTGCTGCACACTGCTGGCTCATGGTTAGTGATTGTCCCGTTGTCTTCCATTATCTTCTCTTTAAAACTGGACCAATTGCTCTTGTACTTTGAGAGATGGCATCTTGTTGCATGCCAAAATGTGTTCTGTGCTCAACTAATTTATCCAAGTATAAAGACAATGAAAATATGAATGGAAGTAGGCAGAATTCCTCTTAATTTCCAAGTGATTAATTTTTGCAGATGTCCTCACTTTGCAATTGGAAGCAAAGGCTTAATGGCATTCCCAAGAATGTCTTCTGGTATATTGCTCTCATCCAGAAGTCTCCATCTTTTCTTTTTCAACATATATTCTTTTCAACAACAGAGTACTGTACCATGAAAGCTGGTCAAAGACTTTATCATAAACCTGAAAGGCTGTTGGAGGGGATACTGTACTCTGGATGTCCCAGTCTGATATCACACATGGAATCTATCACTTGACTGGGCAAAATAAGTTGATCTCTTCTAATATGCTGGCTCTTGCTTAGCTAGTGCTGATAAAAGAAGAAGGCCCTGTTTAATAACACCTAAGAAGGAGGCCAAAGTATTTTCTCCACAAAGAAATCTCATGTTCTGGAATCCGGGATCCTGTTTAATCAGATAATATGTTATTGCCTTAGTTAGAATGAATGTATTGATTTTACGTATTGGAAGTATTTTTTGGTCTGGTAATTGTCTTATTTAATCCTCTTGCTTTCTACTTGCATTCTTTCTGTCTTTCTTCTTCTCTTTTTCTCTTTCTCTCTCTCTTCTCTCTGCGTATGTGTATTTGTGTTTGTATGTACAGAAAACATACACAAAAGTACAAACTTTCGGTTGGCTGTCTTTCAAGCCATTTTCTTCCTTTAAAGCAGGGGTGTCAAACTGCAGGCTGGATGCATCATAGCGAAACCACGCCCACCCTATTGCCAGCAATGGAAAAAAAGTCGCGACACATCACGTGACGTTGCGAGTTTGACACCCCCACTTTAAAGTGTAGGTAAACACATAAACTCACTGGTATTAGATTGCTACCTCTGGTATCTTAAGGATTTCCACGGGGACTGTTAAGTTCTGCAATTCTGGGTTTTGGGCTAGGGATATCCAAAGCACCTTTCCTTTTTTCTGTGGGGCTTCCCCCCCCCCAAATCTGGGCTGAAGAGGATGCTTAGCAGAATAGCTAAGAACTCCCCAGCTGCACAAGTAGGATATATTAGGGAGGCTCAGCTTAACTAGAATAGCTTACTGAAATTACTTTCAACTGAAGTCCTTGGAAAGAGGAATATCCAACTACAGATAATGTAAGTCACCCCAATTCAGTTGAGTCTCGTGTCCACTGGCTTTCCATAAGGTGATTAAAAAGGTAAAAGGTAAAGGTTCCCCCGCACATGCGTGCTAGTTGTTTCCGACTCTAGGGACCGGTGCTCATCTCCATTTCAAAGCCGAAGAGCCAGCGCTTGTCCGAGGACGTCTCCATGGTCATGTGGCCGGCATGACTAGACGTCAAAGGCACACGGAACGCTGTTACCTTCCCACCGTAGTGGTCCCTATTTTTCTACTTGCATTTTTTACGTGCTTTCGAACTGCTAGGTTGGCAGAAGCTGGGACGAGTAACAGGCACTCACTCTGTTACGCGGCACTCGGGATTCGACCCGCCAAACTGCCGACCTTCTGATCGACAAGCTCAGCGTCCTAACCCACTGAGCCACCGCGTCCCTTTCATAAGGTGATTAAAGATGCTTAAAGACTCAAAGGATATTTTGATTCAAGCTCAGATGGTTACTACAGAGATTCTTCTGTGTTGTATTCTTGGCAACAGTAAGGATGTTGTTTCATAGAGCCTCTTTCTGATATAAAACTTTTCAGTCTATTATATAGCCTTAAGAATTTCTAGGTACTCTTTTCCATCCAATTCTAACCAGATTTGACTTTGCTTAGCTTTTTTTAGGATTAATCAAGATCAGCCAGACATTACCACCTCATATGACCATGTCTGAGTAGGATATAGGTATTTGTACACAAGTACAAAGAAGTGTCAAGAATGTAGAAGAACACAGCAAAAATGAGGTAGAGCAAATAAGTAACTGCAAATAGGCATATAGATTGCGGCTCAGATATGCATGCTAATTAATTCAGAATTGTTTCCTTCTACTTTAAAATGATTTGTTTTTGTAGTGACATGGATTCCATTTAATTTTGAAGCTCCCAGAAAATCACTTAAGAAAATATTACTTTCCAAGTAGACCTGCTGCTCATAACTCATTCCATCACTCTGTCTGATTTGATAAGATTAGACTCAAATCATTTATTTTAGCCTGCTTAGATTTCCTGCTGCCAAACAGTTGCTTGACTTCTTCAGCTGAGCTTTCACAGACCCTGTTTTTGATACCTGTGACATCTTGTTTCCTTCTGTCTTTTTTTGATGAAAGAATACTGAGGGGAAGGATCTGGACAACAAGGAAACAGTTTGTTTTCAACAAGGCAAGATCAGCCAGTATCTATTTTTCCATTTGTTCAATTGTTGTTAATGATTTATTTTCACCATAAATCCTCCCTGAACCCTTACACAGGCTAAACATGTTTGATCTTCATGAAATCCACAGGTCATTGTTATCACCACCCTGTAACCCTCAAGAACCCAAATACTGTAAATAAAAGACAACTGTAGAACTGTGAAAAGGTTAGTCATGAGTCAATGAGGCAAAGAAACAAGAGTTTCATCTTACTGAAGATAATGTTTTGTGTTCTATTTGATATATGTCAGTCTTCACATACTAACTGTCTTTCTCATCCACAACCGCTTAAGAATCTGGACTTCAACTCCCAGAATTCCCCAGCACAACATGTCATTCTCATCTTCAACAACTTTAAGAGGTGCGGACTTCAACTTTCACACTGGCTAGGGAATTCTAGGAGTTGAAGTCTGCACAAAATTGAGAAACACTGTACTAATATATGATTGAGCAAGACCCTTCAAGCATCTGTAGCAAAATCATTATGTTCATTAACTGCTCACTGCCTTCCTCATTTTATCTCTCTTAATTAAAATTAAAGTCACTCTCATATTAACCGCTTTCACCCAGAGTCCGTGGTTTTTCAATTTTCAGCTGGGTCTCATACACAAGAGACTTCATATGCACACACGCATATACAGGCTAAAAATTATTAGGGGGCTGGAGGCTAAAACATACGAAGAATGGTTAAAGAAATTGGGTATGGTCTAGTCCAGGGGTAGGCAACCTTGGCTCTTTTATGACTCGTGGACTTCAACTCCCAGAATTCCTGAGCCAGCCATGCTGGCTCAGGAATTCTGGGAGTTGAAGTCCACGAGTCATAAAAGAGCCAAGGTTGCCTACCCCTGGTCTAGTCTAATGAAAAGAAAGACTAGGGGATGACATGATAGCAGTGTTACAATATTTGAAGGGCTCCTATAAAGATGAGGGGATTAAACTGTTTTCCAAAGTACCAAAAGGCAAGGCATGAAACAATGGATGAAAACTAATCCAGGAGAGAAGAACCTAGATCTAAGGAGAAGTTTTCTAACAGTGAAAGCAATCAACCAATGGAATAGCTTGCCTTCAGAAGTTGTGGGTGCTCTATCACTGGAGGCTTTCAAAAAGAGACTTGACAACCATTTGTCTTAAATGGTATAGAGTCTCCTGCTTGAGCAGGGGTTTGGACTAGAAGACCTCCAAGGTCCCTTCCAACTCTAATATTCTATGTTCTATTATGCCCTATCTTAGCTAACTGAAAATAATGAAGTAACAGGTTGGCCTGGTTTATCTTGCTTGAGTATGCTTGCTATTTTATTGCTATAATAGAGAGTTTTCTTTGAATCTTCCATTTTCTTTCTTCTTTTTTTGAAGTATTTTATTTATTTTTTGCAATACCAATCCTTAGTGCCTAGTGTACAGCGTGTTGTCTTGGTTTGTATATTTTGGAAAAAAACTCACAATCAATAGTAGTTAATTAACAGTCAATAATAATTACTTTTTGTAATCCCATAATTAATATATTAATTAATAGTATTTTTTTAAATCTTCCCTTCTCCCAATAGTATTCTCCTTCTTCAGACTATTAAGAATGGTATTTGTTTTAGGCTGAAGAAGGAGAATACTAATCTTCCATTTTCTTAATCCACATTCTGGTTTGGCTCTTTAACTTTCTAGAGCAAAAGTTTCAAGGACATCTCTTAAAATGCTCTCCCTATTCACTGATCCTGCCCAGAGGTGGTGACTTTATCATTGTGGTGTGGATTTGACTAGCTTGAAGGCTAGCAAAGAGTTAAGGGGTGAGAGCAAAAGAGGAAAAAAAAAAACAATGGAGGCAGCAAGTTGGACTTTTGCAAAAAGTCTGAGAGGGCAGTATATTTTCCATTAAAAACAGAGTCTCTGTGAGCTGGCAGATTTGGCCAACTAAGAATGTTTATTTGCTTCTCCCTCCTTCTGATTCTCCCCACTAAAATAATATCATAAAGCTTCCTTCTTCAGAACTTCCACATCTGACAAGACATTCTGGGGGTGGGGGGGGAGAGATGCTAACAGTATAAGATAGAGCAGACATGTCAAACACAAGGCCCGGGGGCCAGCCCATGAAGTGGTTTCATGTGGCCCGCGAAGCCATCCTGGAAACAGTGAGGGAACGGCCCCCGCTGCCTTGGCCCAGAGACCCTCCTTCTGCAAGAGACCCTCAGATCTGTCCCACTCCTGCCCAGGCCCCCATAGGCACCCTTGATGAGAACGATGTAGAGCTGGCCACACCCACCCAGTAGGCCACGCCCACCCTGGCCATACCGACCCGGCCCCTTGAGGGCAACCGCAATGCTGATGTGGCCCTCAATGAAATTGAGTTTGACACCCGTGTCATAAGGGTAAGGAGCTATGCATATCAAAGGATTTAAAAAGAACATATACAATGCAAAATTCAATCATTAGCATTATGCAGAGCTTCAGATCAGATTCCAGAAAGATCTGGAGTGAAAAATTAGCACAGATATACTTCTCTTAAAGCATCTGGGTCTTTAAGTAGCTGCATTGGGAAGTAGAAAGTAAGTGCTCCGTGTGCACCCCTGCATGCTTCAAAGCACTTTGTATCAAATCCAGCATGCTGCACCGGCTTAACAATAATGTCTCCACTCCTTTCTACTTCAAATATTTTATAATGAACAACACAGTGGTTACATTCAAATGCTTTTACCTGACCTAATCAAATAATATTTTGCAAAACAATGACTTTATGTTAGCTGAATTAAGTCAGCTGCATAAAGCAAAGACAAAGTATGTTAAGAAAAAAAAAGTACATTTTGGATCTTGGGAAAGATAAAAGTAAGGACATAATTTGGAATAATAATTAAGAAAATTTGGAATAATCGTGACGCCCCCCCCATGGTCACATGGTTGTATTTTGGACTCTCGGCAGCTGGCCTGCAATTACAGCCATTTGCAGTGTCCTGCAGTCATGACCATAATTAATGACTTTTTCGTTGGAAATCAGTTTTTATTATCACGACCCCCACCCACAAGAAACTAGACCACGTCTGGACAACAACAGCCATCCAGCCACCCAAACAAACCGAAAGCAGACCCAAAGCCTGACCATGACTCAGAGACAACCAAACGAACAAACACCATTTGCATCACACAGACGATACTTAAACACCAACGACTATGACCCAGCAACAACAAACAGCCTGAAACCACATCATGACTCAGAAACATCTGGACAAATAACACCCATACCAATTTACATCACACAAAAAGGTATTTAAAGGCCAGTGCTCTGATAGACGAGCACAATTCAGAGTGCACTGAAGATGTCCCCCCCCCGAATGGAGACAAAACATTTGCAGCCAAATCTCCTAATGACCATGGTGTTCACTTAATGACCACGGAGATTGGCTTAACCACCACCACAAAAAAATGTCATAAAATTGTGCCAGCCATGTGATGACCCACTCAATGACCAGGACAACGCATGACCATAATTCTGGGCTCAGCTATGATCATACATTGAGGACTACCTGAGTCCCACTCCCACTCTGTTCCAGATCCCAAATTTTCCCTTTTCAAAGTTGCACTTCATTTCAGCTTTTGTAGGTGATTGTGAATATAATTAGAGGCTGTTTGGTAAGCCGTCTGCAAACATATAATTCAGAATCAAACAGCTTACAAATAGTCCCAGTTGAAAATTTAGCAACAGACAGTGGAAACTGGAAAGAGGGGACTGCAGACTAAAATCCAGCAGGGACGATGCAGAAACGATCTGTCAGGCATCATCACGCTTATTTCTTGCTTCGGAAGGTCACACTTATTTATTTAGCACATGCACATAGCATGCTGGATGATTTGCAACAACTTTGTTCAGACTTATTTTGTCAGTGTTGAAACTTCCTTTTCTTTAAGCCCTATGGATCTGTTATCAGGACCATCGTATTTTTCTTCCTTATAACAACTCATTCATTGCAGAGTTCAACACAAAATGCCCTTTTGGGATAGGGAATATGCATGGGAATTTGGCAGATGTGATGAGAAGCAAAACCAGAATTGGGACTATGCTGACTCTCTGGCCATCTGACGTGGAGTCTACATTGATTCCGTTAGTCAATGTGGTTTTGTTTTATCTTGTTTTCCTCCTTGATGTGCTCCTGCTTTGACGGGAGCTATAATAAGGCATTGGCAAACTTGTTTTGCAACTGGTGCCAAGCAAAGGGCATTGCTGTATCTACATAATTCCCCAAGAGATGATGTCAGGACCCACCTCAATCCACATCTTAGGAAATAAGAACTCTTGGATGCAAGTTTGTCCAAAAGGAAAATGTTTACTAGGATGGAATCAATTGTGGCAATACAAGACGGAATCTAACAAAGTTACATTTCAATCCTATATAAAGCATTCCCATTTCAGCCCCTCCCCTCATCCATTTGGTCAGGCTCCCATCATTTGCTTAGGTGTCAGGCCCTTCCGTGGGAAAGGGAACTCTCCTTGTTTTTTATTGTTATTGCTTCTTCCTTTTTCAGTTGTAAATGAAGATGCGATCCAGATCTGTGTCTTCCTCCCCCAGTTCAAATGTTTCCCTGTTGTTTGAAGATCGCCTTAAGTAATCATCCTCTCCCCCCCTCGGAGAGATGGCAGAATCCCCAGAATAAGCACATTGTTCTACTTATACATTTATGAAATGTGATATAAATGGATTCTGACAGATGAACTCAATTTGAGAGCATCGTCGCCTAAGAGTCCTAGAGTGTGTGATTAATTACAGGTAAGCAGAGAACTCAGAAAGAATGATAACCCTGCTAATCGTATACAAGACTTGGTACTTTTTTTCATAAAAGAAAGAGTAGCAACACACTTGAACTCTTAACCAATCTGAGAAGGTCCATAATAACATGATATCGCCAAGATTCACTTTAATCACATCTTCCTTACCCAGATGGATAGATACGAATAAGAAATGCAGCATATACATGGAACTTTGGATGTGAGAAAATTGCCCCACTTGGATAGACGTGGTACATGAAAAAGCACAGACAAGCCCTCTACAGTAGATGCTTGAAACTCACTATTTCCATTAAGCAGTTATCACTGCTTCTCTCTGCTGCCGATCGTATTGGAAACCTTTAAGCTGACAGCCCAAATCTACTTTTGCAAGTGTGAAATAAGGAGCAATATCACAAAAATGAGTTCATACCTTCCACATCTTCCCTTCCCTGCTTTTCATGCCACACCTCTTTCACCTCCCCTCTGACCTCCTCTTCCATGGGCATCTTAATTGATCTCATTGTTCAACCCACCCACCCCCTTACCCAGAGTCCAGAGACTCCAGCTCTGTTTAAACAGAACAAAATCCCTTTCAATTTCCCCTACCATTTAAAAAGAAAATTGAATTCTTTATCTGCGGCTAGAGAGGAAAACCTGCAAACGTGTGGAATGGTAAATTGTTAAATAATCAGAGAAGGAGAAAGAGATTCCAAATTGTCCGGAAACCTAAATACAAAGAGGGGTGGGTTTTTTTCGGTTTTTTGTTCTGCCTGAGCTATTTGCTCCTTTTAAATATTCCTATCAATTCATCTCTGAAAAGGAAGTGAAGAGAAAGAATGGAAGAATTACTAGGTAGCAGAGTGACAGATCTGAAGTTCTCCTCTGTCTGTCAGAATGCAACACTCTTTTGCTTCTGTTTATCTCCTTGATCTAAACATCAATCTGTAAAAACCAAAACAGAGCAGAATAGGAAGTGTGACAGCACCAGGACTAAATAGAGAAAGACAGGAAGGGACATAAAGAAACTCTACAGCAGACATGTCAAACACAAGGCCCGGGGGCCGGATCCGGCCCGCGAAGTGGTTTCATGTGGCCCACGAAGCCATCCTGGAAACAGTGAGGGAACGGCCCCCACTGCCTTGGCCCTGGCCCAGAGACCCTCCTTCTGCCAGAGACCCTCAGATCTATCCCACTCCTGCCCAGGCCCCATAGGCACCCTCGATGCGAACGATGCAGAGCTGGCCACGCCCACCCAGTAGGCCATACGCACTCTAGCCACGCCCACCCAGTAGGCCACGCCCACCCTGGCCACACCCACCTGGCCCCTTGAGGGCAACCGCCATGCTGATGCGGCCCTCGATGAAATTGAGTTTGACACCCCTGCCCTACAGCTTTCACAACCGTTTAGGAGTCCTGATGGAGCTGTCAGCATAAATACACTCTTTCGGAGAATGGAATAACATAAGCAAAAAAAGGGAATGAGTACTATAAATACATTTACAGTATTTCAAATTATATCCTTTAGAGAACAAATAAATGATCAATCTTTTGGCATTGTGGTGTTTTTTTCCTGTCTCTTTCCAACCTCAATTTATTTTTCTGCTTTCCTAGCATTTTGAAGACAACTGTGTATTGGGGGAAGTTTTAGTTTAGTTTAAGTTTAAATGATGATTATGATTAGTGAGAGCAAACTAAAGATATTAGGCCAAATTACTATGTGTTATTTCTCAAACTTACCTCTGAAAAAGTGGAAGTTTTTTTTAAAAAAAAATAGCTGGGATTTTTATTATTTGACATCTAATTTTATTGTTGTTGTTAGTTGCGAAGTCGTGTCCGACCCATCGTGGACAATGTTCCTCCAGGCCTTCCTGTCCTCTACCATCTTCTGGAGTCCATTTAAGCTCACGCTTACTGCTTCAGTGACTCCATCCAGCCACCTCATTCTCTGTCGTCCCCTTCTTCTCTTGCCCTCAACCTTTCCCAGCATTAGGCTCTTCTCCAGTGAGTCCTTCCTCCTCATTAGGTGGCCAAAGTATTTGAGTTTTAGCTTCAGGATCTGGCCTTCTAAAGAGCAGTCAGGGTTGATCTCCTCTAGGACTGACCGGTTTGATCGCCTTGCAGCCCAAGGGACTCGCAGGAGTCTTCTCCAGCACCATAGTTCAAAGGCCCCAATTCTTTGGCACTCAGCCTTTCTTATGGTCCAACTTTCACAGCCATACATTGCAACTGGGAAGACCATAGCCTTGACTATACGCACTTTTGTTGGCAGGGTGATGTGATAAAATTATCAAATAATTTTATTATTTGATACCTAATAAGGTGTCAAACTCTGTGTAGCTTTTTGAGATCAGCCAGTAATACCTACAGGTAGTCCTCAACTTATGATTACAATTGGGACCAGATAATTCATCATTAAGCTGTGCAGTCATTAGGTGAGGGAACCACATGACCGCAGGGAGAAAGTGGCCCATATTGATTTCTTTCATAAATCACTTCCACCTTGCCTGGTATTAATCTGTAAACTTTAAAATTGTTTTTAAAACATTCTTAATATACAATATACAGTTAGCAAAACCTTAGAAAAGTAAAAAAAAAGAAAAAGGAGGGAAATTCTATCACATATATTGTATTTACAGAATACAGAATAATACAGTTGGAGGAGACCTTGGAGGTCTTCTAGAAGATCCTATACCTATACCATTCTGGACAAATGGCTGTCCAGTCTCTTCTTAAAAACCTCCAGTGATAGAGCACCCACAACTTCTGGAGGCAAGCTGTTCCATTGGTTATTTGTTCTCACTGTCAGGAAATTTCTCCTTAGTTTTAGGTTGGATGTCTCCTTGGTAAGTTTCCATCTGTTACTTCTTGTCCTGCATTCAATTCCTTTGGAGAATAGATTGTCTCCCTGTTGCTTCTGTTGAGCCAGGTACTACCTATTCTATACCCGTGCATTTGATTTTTCTTGCCTAAGTGTAAAACCTTATTTTTCTTGCAACTGAATTGCATTTTGTTGGATAGGTCCCAGTGTTCAAGTCTGTCAAGATCTTTCTGGATCTGAAACCAGTCACACTGTGACTGTCATAAATATGAATCAGTTGCCAAGCATCTGAATGTAAATCACAAGACCCTGGAGATGCTGCAACATTCCAGCTGATTGGTGCTTCTTCTGGGCTCAGAAGTGCCAGGATCAGTGCCAAGCTCCATCTGGAGCCTGGCACTGATCCGGGCACTTCTGCTGAGCCCTGACAGCCCTGCAGCTCCAGCCATCTCTTGCTCAGGCTTGTGCGGTGCTACAACCGGTTCAGCTCATTCCCCTCCCCTGCTACCACTTTTCTAGGATGGTCATGTACCACCTGCCAGGTGCCAGTGTACCACAGGTGGTACCCGTACCACTGGTTGAAAAGCCCTGCATTAAGGGAATCCAGCTTCCCCCACTGACTTGTCACAGGTCAACTGGGTATCTTGTGAAGTGATCACATGACCATAAGACACTGCAGCCATCATAAATAAATGCTGGTTGCCAAGCACCTGAATTTTGATCACTTGATCATGGGCATGCTGAAAATGGTTGCAAGTACAGGGATCTGTCATAAGTTAACATTTTTCAGTGCCATTGTAACCACTTGCTAAAAAAAATGGTTATAAGTCAAGAACTCCCTATATTGGCTCCCTTGATTGCTAGGGAGTAGTTGCCTTAATCAAAGTTACACAGACAGTTCAGCATTTTTGATGTAGCAGAGAAGATAAAAAATAGTCCAGGGTTATATGGGAAAACATTTCACATAAGCATTTCAGAATTCATGGGGGTGATTTATGTTTTCTTCTTTAGACTATGATCTTAATTTCTTCCATCTTGCTATATTGAAAAATTCATTAGAGACCTAACAGGAGAGTGCCTGAGAGGTCAGCAAACTAATCTGTGGTTATTTGATCTATCAGATATGCCATTTGCTATTTAAATTGACAAGAGAAAGAGAATATAAATCAATATGGTTCATTAGTAGAGGACTTGCAGATGGTCTATCTACAAAGCTCCAATAAAACATGGAGAGGCAAGCATCTAAATCAGGGGTGTTAAACTCAATTTCATTGAGGGCCGCATCAGCATTGCGGTTGCCCTCAAGGGGCTGGGTGGGTATGGCCTACTGGGTGGGCGTGGCCTACTGAGTGGGCGTGGCTAGAGTGCGTATGACCTACTGGGTGGGTGTGGCCAGCTCTACATCGTTCGCATCAAGGGTGCCTATGGGGGCCCGGGCAGGAGTGGGACAGATCTGAGGGTCTCTGGCAGAAGGAGGGTCTCTGGGCCAGGGCCAAGGCAGTGGGGGCCGTTCCCTCACTGTTTCCAGGATGGCTTCGCGGGCTGCATGAAACCACTTCGCGGGCTGGATCCGGCCCCCGGGCCTTGTGTTTGACATGTCTGATCTAAATTGTCCTGGTGTCACTTTGGGTCCTGGGAAGGTAAAACCACATGGGGAAAGTAATTTATTAGTATGGAACCACGTTCTTAACCATCATTTCTTTTTTTATTTATTAAAGAGTTTTACAAAAAAAATTTTTTACAATACATATCCCCAAAACCCACCCGCCCAAACCACCCCCCTCCCCCCCCACTTCCCGGAGCTGAATACAGGGTTATAGATATAATAATCATATTCTAACTAAGATTATCCATTATAAAATTAACCAAATTCATAATGTGCTTTAACTCCCCTTTAACATAGATACATTCAAATTATTAAAAACATAATAATAATAACTTAAACAAAAATATAATCAATACTAATACTAGAATTAATAACAATCTAAAATCTACTCATAAGCTAAATGGAACGTTTTAGTCCCATATTTATTCTGAATATAATCTATCCATCTCCTCCAAACTGAAATATATCTTTCTCGCGAGTGATCCTTCAAATAAGCAGAAATCTTAGACATTTCTGCAAGATTCGATACCTTAAGTGCCCATTCTTCTATAGTAGGCAAACTATCCTTCTTCCAAGATTGTCCCACCAGTAACTGTGCTGCTGTTATCAAGTTCAACATCAAATTGATTTCTTTAGTATCACAATCTACAACAATACCCAATAAAAACAATTGTGGAGAAAACCTTTCTCTTAAAAATCTTTTGAATGTTCCACCAAATTTTAATCCGAAAAGCTTTTATATTTCTACAAGTCCACCACATATGAAAATAAGTAGCATCTAAACTACCACATCTCCAGCATTTAGACTGTAGGTTAGGATACATGTTAGACAACTTTTTGGGATCCAAATCCAATCTATAAAACATTTTATAAAAATTTTCTCTTAAATTTTGAGCCTGAGTAAATTTAACATTTCTGACCCAGATTACCTCCCAAGTATCCAACGGAATTGGTTCCTCTATGTTTTGTGCCCACTTTATCATACAATCTTTAACTAGTTCCGTCTCCGAGTCCAATTCAATTAAAACATTATATATCCTTTTTACATGCGCACGATTTAAATCTCTAATTCAGACATGTCAAACACAAAGCCCGGGGGCCGGATCCGGCCCACAAAGTGGTTTCATGTGGCCCGCGAAGCCATCCTGGAAACAGTGAGGGAACGGCCCCCACTGCCTTGGCCCTGGCCCAGAGACCCTCAGATCTGTCCCACTCCTGCCCAGGCCCCCATAGGCACCCTTGATGCGAACGATGTAGAGCTGGCCACGCCCACCCAGTAGGCCATACACACTCTAGCCACGCCCACCCAGTAGGCCACACCCACCCTGGCCACACCCACCTGGCCCCTTGAGGGCAACCGCAATGCTGATGCGGCCCTCAATGAAATTGAGTTTGACACCCCTGCTCTAATTTGTTTTACTAAGTTTTCATCTGTAATTGTGATGCCAACTTAACCATCATTTCTTTAGCAACGATCAGTATAATATAGCTTTTGAGCAACAAATTAGCTGTCTTGAATCACTCCATGTAAAATGAAGAGTCTGCCATCTTGTCAACTCTGTGAACTATGTTGGCAATGATGACAAGGAGGCCAACTGTTATAAAACACAATCACAAGAAGATGGGACTCCCCATTTCGAACACCTGGGAAGAAATGGTAGAAAAAGATCTGTAATTCCCTTGGGGGTTGATTGGCCATTTTCTCCCTGCCACTTTCTATAGAGTTAGCTAGTTGCTAGTTTCACTTTCTTGTCTGTATCCATTGAGGCTCTGCAATCTTAGGCTTCTCAAGGGCCATTTTGACATTTTAACAGTATCGTCCCTTTTATTATTCCTTCCATTTCTCTGTCCTCTGCTTCTTTTTTCCCTTCTGTTCTTTCCTCTAATCAATCGCCTTTATACACCACCACTCTAAGTATCCTAGTAAAGATAGTCCAACTGTTTCTGATTGAAACTTGCAAAATCGTCGAGAAATGAAAAAGAATAAGGCTGAAAAATGGGAACAAAATTTAGTGCATTCTTCTCCTCTCAGTTTGCAATAATTTGTGAGTTCTTTATTCCTGATTTGAACACTTCCAAGGTTCAAAGCATGTGCTTGCTTTTGTGGCTTGTTAGGTTAAAGTGTTAGAAAACAACCTAATGATCAACGTATCTGCTACTCATTAGGAAGATATGACTGTTATAAATAAGTAAAAGTGTAACACACAAATGTAGCCAGCCTAACCTTATTAGCTAGATTTGTTTATTTGTTTGTCAAAAGCTGCTTTGAGAAGGGACGGTTTCGACGGAAGAACAGTTTAAAACGTGAAGGCTTAGCTTTTGGTGAATTCAGAGAAATGACCACATTGCTTTCTGCCTTCAACTCTGACTAGTTGGAATACTTCTTTTCATCTGATAAGATAATGGGGCCATAGTTTTGGTGCTGGCATAAGTAATCATGTTTCAAAATAATACAAGAGAAGTTAAAGCTTCTTCACCTGCTAAATATGCTGAAATATTTTATTCCAGTCCTTGAAGGAGGGAAACGTCCAACATTTCCTGATCTGCTCATTTTTTTTATTGAAAAGTTTTACAATACATTTTATCTTTAACAATCCCTCCCCCCCTCCCTCCACCCAACCCTTCCTAGCCCTCCCTATCCCCCCCCTTCCCCCTCCCCCCCCTGACTTCCCAGAGCTAAATACAAGGTATAAAAACAAAAAACAATCATAAACAACCATATGCTAACAACAATAAACTATTAAGTCTATCGCCCTCTAGCTCATGTGAAATGACTACAAACAATACTAATATCATATAAAAAAAACTTATACAAATGCTAAATGAAACTTTTTAGTCCCATATTTCTTCTGGATATAATCAATCCACTTTTTCCACTCCATAATATGTTTATGTTTTATGTTTTATTTAATTTATATACCGCCCTTCTCCCTGGGGACTCAGGGCGGTTCACAGGGCATATAAATAAAAATACAATACTATACAAAAGTTAAAACAAAGATTAAATCAGTGCCCAATTAAAAAACAATAATATAATCTAAAAAGACAATTTAAAACCCAACTCCCCCATCAGGCCAGACCGGCCAATTCAAACAAATGGGTCTTCAGACCACGACGGAAAGTTCGGAGGTCCGATGCCGTCCGGAGCTCCACCGGCAGTTGGTTCCACAAAGCCGGGGCACCCACAGAGAAGGCTCTCCCCCTGGGGGCCGCCAGTCGGCATTCCCTGACCGGAGGCACCCTGAGGAGGCCCTCTCTGTGGGAACGCACAGGGCGGAGGGGAGTTGAAGCCGGCAGCAGGTGGTCCCCGAGGTAATATAGCGTTGTTGCGAATGGTCTTTCAAATAGGCCAAAATCTTTGCCATTCCCGCCAGGTCAGAAACTTTTAGAGTCCATTCTTCTATAGTCGGCAGTTCCTCCTTCTTCCAATATTGACCTAATAAAAGTCTTGCTGCCGTAATTAAGTTCAGCATCAACTTGGTATCCACAACAGTAGTATCTGTAATTATGCCCAATAAGAACAACTGCGGACAAAACTTTATCCTTTGCTTAAATATCTTCTGCATATTCCACCAGATTTTAATCCAAAAAGCTTTAACCTTTTTACAGGTCCCTGATCTGCTCATTTTGAGAACTCTGAATGCGTAAATCGTGTGTAGAATTCTCCCTTTTCATTGAGCTAATATGCATTTTAATATTGAAAATACCAGCAATAAATCTCAAGATGGTGAGCTACAGTATGGCATGGGACCAGCATTACTTTGCCATCCTAAGTATGCCAAATTCCCTTAAGAGAGCAATAAATTTGTCATTGCAGAGCATTTTCTCTGGGGAGTAGCTCCTATATTGTGTAGAATCTCCATCTAGACTGGAGGGAGGAGTCAAGAGGGTCCGGGTTTAGAGTCATTGCCCTGCAGCAACTGGCACAGGCCAGACCTCCTCCAGTATCCTTCAAGCCTTGCCATGCCATTTCTAAGGGAATACAGTCAGTCTGGTGAGATTCTCCTAATACGGTTAGTCCTTAACTTGCAACAGTTCGTTTAGTGACCATTCAAAGTTACAACAGCGCTGAAAAATGTGACTTAAGACCATTTTTCATAGTCACAGCCTTTGCAGCATCCCCATGATCATGTGATCAAAATTCAAATGCTTGGCAACTGTCTCATATTGATGGCCTTTGCTGTGTCCCGGGGTCATGTGATCATTTTAGAAACCAGATTCACTTAACAACCAGGTTACTACCTTATCAACTGCAGTGATTTGCTTAACAACTGTGGCAAGGGAAGTCATAAAATGTCTCACTTAACAACAGAAATTTGAGGCTCAATTGTGGTCATAAGTCGAGGACTACCTGTATAGTCAACTAGAAATAAACTACTTGTTGGGGCTCTTTACGAGCAGTTCTGGTTGCTTTTGCCTGGCATGTATGTCTTCAATATTGAGGCCAGTTAATGATTTATTTTTCTCAATAGTGTTATTAGATATATTGCCAGTTATCTTAGCCAGTTGGAGTCAGCAAGCCACCAGAAAGCATTTTTGCTTGCATGGTGCCATGCACTCCCATCAGCCGTCCTGTACGGCAAGTATAAAAAGATAACTATTGACTGAAAGACTCTTCTCGTGTGGCTCAGGAGATGTGGAGACCATTGGACATCCTCCTCTGATGCTCTTTCTCTAGAGATATTCGAAAAAAACTTATCCTCCCAATAATCAATAGGTATCCGGGCCGTTCTGATACTACTTATCTCCAGTGGCTGCTTAAGGACGAATAGGCTGTGATTACGGCACAGGTGGCTAGATTCTGCACAGCAGTCCTGGGGATTCGTCAGAAACATAAATTAAGATAAATATTTTTAGATATTTTTAATAAAACTTTTTAAATTAATTTTATTATATGCATTATTGTTAGATCATACTCAGTGCAATTATGTGTGTGTGTGTATTGCTCAAAAAAATAAAGGGAACACAAGATAAGACATCCTACTATTAAATACAGTACATTGTGTTGTTTAAGTGTTCCCTTTATTTTTTTGAGCAGTACATATATATATATGTAACTAGTCTACAATTGGATATTTTACTGTTTCTGGCCATATGGCTGTAATATACTGATTTGATTTGGTTTGATTTCTCAATTCATACCTTTTATTTCCCTATTCTGGATTCTTGACACGGTACAAATGAGCTACTCTATATTGACACTATGTAAAGTGTCATAGCTTCTATAAAATAAGAATCTTCTACTCTGGCTATGCCAGAAAAACTAATTCACTGATTCCCTTGTCCTATTACAACTATGTCTCCTTGATTTTCCAGGAGCAACAATTGGGTTGTTCCTTTTGTCTTCTTTGCCATTTTAGAATTCATGGATGGTTTGTGCTTACTATGTAAGGATGATAGAACATCTCCTTGGTGGAATATTTTTGCGTAGGGTGTTAGAAAGTAAATCATTTCTTTTTGAACGCTACTCACCTAATTTCCCCCTCTTTCCTGAGCTGAGCTGTTGCCATTTTACCGATTGTTCTGCCACATGCCAGACCATTCAGGAGCACAACATCCTTCATTTTAAGGTGAGGGAAGGGGCCACGGAATAGATTTTATTCAATTATTAAGAAGAGGAATAATGGCAACTGTAAGTAAGCATGCACTGTATAATTGAAATACTGCATCCAGTTTTGCTCACCACATTATAAAAAACATATTGAAACTCTAGAAAGTGTGCAGAGAAAAGCAACCAAGATGATTAGGGGGCTGGAGGCTAAAACATATGAAGAACGGTTGTGGGAATTGGGTATGGCTTGTCTAGTGAAAAGAAGGATTAGGGATGACATGATAGCAGTGTTCCAATATCTAAGGGGCTGCCACACAGAAGAAGGGTTGACCTATTTTCCAAAGCTCCTGAAGGCAGGACAAGAAGCAATGGAGAGAACTAGCCTAGAACTAAGAAGGAATTTCCTGAGAGTGAGAACAATTAATCAATGGAATGACTTGTCTCCAGATGTTGTGGGTGCTCCAACATTGGAAGTTTTTAAGAAGAGATTGGACAACCATTTATCTAAAATGGTGTAGGTGAGCTTCTTGGCCGAGTAGGAGGTTGGACTAGGAGACCTTCAAGGTCCATTCCAACTCTATTATTCTTTTATTCTGAAACACACCACAGAGAAGGTGGCTCTCCAGTTCTTCTGCTTATAGAAGAATAACATTTTTCTTTATGCCTTGGATGTAGATTCAGTAGAGATTCTATCTCTATCTACAGCAGGGGTATCAAACTGCCGGCCTGTGGGCTGGACGCATCATCTGGAAGCCACACCCACACCATTGCCAGCAATGGCAAAAGCGTCCTGATACGTTGTGCGACCTCACATGACATCGCGAGTTTGACATGTCTGATTCATACAGATAATCCTTGACATGACAGCAGTTGCGACTACAATTTCCATTACTAAGCAAGGCAATTGTTAAGTGAATTGCGGCCAATTTTGCAATCTCTTTTGCCACAGTTGTTAAAAAAACAACAACATTGCAGTTATTAAGTGGCTATTAAGCGAATCAGGCTTCCCTGACTGATTTTGCTTTTTTTGGAATCTGGCTGGGAAGATTGGCTGGCTCACATGGCCCCAGGACACTGCAACTGTTGTAAATATAAGGTAAAGGTAAAGGTTCCCCCGCACATGTGTGCTAGTCGTTTCCGACTCTAGGGGCCGGTGCTCATCTCCGTTTCAAAGCTGAAGAGCCAGCGTTTGTCCGAGGATGTCTCCATGGTCATGTGGCCGGCATGACTAGATGCCAGAGGCGCATGGTACGCTGTTACCTTCCCACCATAGTGGTCCCTATTTTTCTACTTGCATTTTTACGTGCTTTCGAACTGCTAGGTTGGCAGAAGCTGGGATGAGTAACAGGCGCTCACTCTGCTACGCGGCACTCGGGATTTGACCCGCCAAACTGCCGACCTTCTGATTGACAAGCTCAGCGTCCTAACCCACTGAGCCACCGCGTCCCTCTGTAAATATAAGCTGGTTGCCCAACACCCAAATTTTGATCAGTGGATGCTCCAGTTTTTGGTAACTGCAATTACTAGTTGTAAGTGCCGTCGTAACTTTGAATGGTCACTAAATAATGGTTGTAAATTGAGGATTACCTGGACTTACATTCTTTTTCATTAATGCAGAAAATGTTAGCATAAATTAAGGAATTCTTAAATGTGCAGTTCTTAATTTATCAGGTGACATGGTTCTCTTCTACAGCCTCTAGGGAAGACTTGGACCAATAACAATGTTCACTGTCAAGTATATTATTGTCTCTAAGTGGGATGTAAGACAAGTTTCTATATTATTCTACATGAAATTGCATTCAGATAAAATTTATTGTCTATCTAATTTACAGTGTAGGACAGGAGCCCTGAATTCCAGAGAGGGGTAAAATAATCCTTTCTTTAGCCAAGCTTGACCCTAATGCTAACATTTGCATATACCCTGTGTTTGCTCCTATCTCTCTGTTCCATTACTTATCGCACAGAAGATCACATTGTGGCTGGCAACCAGTACACAGCAATGAGAATCATGGCCAGTCACTCTGATGCCTTGACAGGTTTTTGACAGTCAGTAATTGCTTTCCTGCTACAGCTCTTTTGAGCAGAGTGTTTCTGGCCAAAGCAATTTGCTTCCCGGTACTTTTATTCCTTGGTTTTTAAATAAAGCCAAAACTCCAGCTAGAATAAAATAAACCAGAAGCCCCTTGATTTAGCTAAACTGGTGTCATTCGTTTTGCAAGGACATCCTTACCCTGTAGATAATAGCACATTTAAAAGAAGAATTTCTCTTTTGTCAGGGCTGGCTGATGCCCTGAGAGCCCCCGCTCTACCTTTGTTAACTAATTTTAACATTATTTTGGCCTCCTTTTATAATTTTCAAATTTTAATTCTAAAATTTTAATTTTAGCATTTTAATTTTGATATGCCGTTCTTATTTTGGTGGTTTACGGTACACCGCTGCCCAGTGTCCCTCCTTGAGGGAGATGGGTGGTTCAGAAACATGAAAAATAAATAAAGAGATGAATGAATAATTTTCATGTAAATGAGTATTGCTTGTCTTGCAAAATTCCATGTAGAAATAGCTATGCCACCACTGGTCAATGTAGTTCAACGCCAGAAGATTACCAGTCCGAATCATAATCCTCGCTTAGGACAGCCACCTATTTGCCTTGCGTGTCTCTGCAGTAGGTCCTCCATCAGGAATGCTGTCAGATTGCCCCTTTCTGTTGTGACTCAGGGCCAGCCTGTGGGTCCGACAGCCGGCTCCGATGTATCGGATGACTCAGACGAGGGGGAGGAGGGAGATGAACCGGCTGATGATGGTTTGGAGGCTTTGCAGAGCCCTCAGCCGGGGACCTCTTCTCAGCTGCGTGAGCCCGATAGTGCGGAGGATGATGACCCACAGCTGGCCCTGTTCAAGGACGCCCGACGCAGGAGGCAGTCGAGCAGGAACAAACAAAGAAAGGCTGTGGGACTCCTCGGGAGGAGGCACAGGGAGACCACGCCCTGAGCTCTCAATAAAAGGAGTGTTTGGGGAGGGGCTGGTTGCTGAAAGCAACTCTTCCGCTTGAGGAGTCAAGCTCTAGTGTTTTTGTTTCTTGTTATGTTAATTGAGTAATAAATCTTGGCAGACGCCTTTTAGCCTTGGACGCTCTCCAGTCTCTTCTATCTGAATAGGGGTTTGCCTTACTACAAGGCCAGAAGAGGGCTGGTTCAGAACAGTTTGCTTTCAGCCACCCACCCCTTATTACTACGATGGAGCAGCTTCTTGCCGAGAATGCCCAGCTCACCCAGCAACTCACTTTGCTGGCAGCTCAGGTGGCTCAACTGCAAGCTCAGGTACATGCTGCACCCCCACCCAGGAGGAAATGTCAGATAGCTATGCCGGATAAATTTGCTGGCAATCCAGAACTGATTCCTGCCTTCCTGGGACAATGCCAGCTTTTTATCAGCGTGAGAGCAGCTGATTTCCCCACTGACCGAGATAAGGTGGGATTCGTGTTGAGCCTTCTGTCGGGGGATGCAGCTCGTTGGGGCACGCCTTTGCTGGCACAGCCTAGCCCTTTGTTGGATAACTTTGGGGGGTTTTGTGACCATATGCGCCTCATGTACGAGGACCCAATTAAGGCGCAGACCGCCACCCGACGCCTGAAAGCTTTGAGGCAGGGCCAGCGGCCCCTACAGGCCTATATCAGTGATTTCCGGCTGCTTAGCCAGGATTCCGCCTGGAATGAGGCTGCGCTCGTGGATGCCTTCCAGGATGGCTTGTCGGAGGAAGTGTTGGATGAGCTGGCCCGCGTGGACATTCCCTCAGACCTGAATGGGCTGATCCATCTTTGTTTGCGGATCGATGCCCGGCTGCAGCAGCGAAAGAGTCGCCGTGCCACCCCACAGACCCCTGCCGCTCCTGTTGTGCGTGAGCCCCCAGTCCAGAGGGAGGAGCCAATGGAGCTGGGTGCCGCCAGGTCCCGTCTCTCGGTGACAGAAATGGACAGACAACGATCGGGGGGGTTGTGTTTTTACTGTGGGGACCCTGGACATTTGGCTGCTTCTTGCCCGAAGAAGCGTCAGCGGGCACCTGTGACCAAGCCTGCCCCGAGAAAGTCTTCTACTTTGCTGTCGGGAAACGGCCCGAGCCCGATCTAGACGGTGTGATAGATCGGGCGACCCACAACGACCATGCCGAGCGACGCCGTTCTGACGGTGCCTGTGAACCTCCACGGCATTTGATTTTGGAGGCACGTCTGATCCTTCCTGGCAAGCCAGAGGGGATTCCGGTCCATGCCTTAATTGACTCTGGGGCTACCACTAACTTCATGGACTCGGCCTTCGTGGCCAAATTGGCTGTTCCCCAGTGTCCGGTGGATCCGCCCATGCTTGTGGAGACCATCGATGGTCGAGTGCTCCTGTCCGGGCCTATTACGGCCGCCACGCAACCCGTGTGTATGGCCATCAGTTCTCATGTGGAGGCCATCCAGTTCTACATCACTTCGGAACTGCACTTCCCCGAGGTCTTGGGACTGGCGTGGCTCCGGGCGCATGATCCACAGATCTATTGGTCTCAGAACTTGGTCACCTTCCCAAGTTTGCAGTGCGTGGACCACACCCGCCATATCTGTGCCGGCCAGGTGGAGGGTTCCTCAGGGGTTTCCTTGCCTCCCGAACTGTCCGACTTTGCTGACGTGTTCAGCGAGTCAGAGGCGGACCAATTACCCCCGCACAGGCCCTATGACTGCTCCATTGATCTAGTCCCTGATGCGCCCCTCCCAGTGGGGCGTTTGTACTCCATGTCGGAGCCCGAGTTGGCTGCATTGCGGGATTTCCTGACAAAGAATTTGGCTCGTGGTTTCATCCGGCCCTCGTCCTCGCCGGTGTCTGCGCCCGTGCTCTTCGTCAAAAAGAAGTCGGGCGAGTTACGGCTCTGCTGTGACTACCGGAAACTCAACGCCATCACGGTGCGTAACCGTTACCCGCTGCCCCTCATCCCCGAGCTCTTGGACCGACTCCGGGAGGCTAAGATCTTCACGAAACTGGACCTGCGTGGAGCTTACAACCTCGTCAGGGTTCGGCCGGGTGATGAGTGGAAGACGGCGTTTGGTACTCGCTATGGACATTTCGAGTACACGGTGATGCCGTTTGGCCTGACCAACGCCCCCGCTGTGTTTCAGCATTTTATGAACGACATCTTTCGGGATCTGTTGGACCAGTTTGTCGTGATTTACCTGGACGACATCCTGATTTACTCCCCGTCGCGTGAAGCGCATCATCAGCATCTCCGTCAGGTCCTGCAGCGCCTCCGGAAACATCGGCTGTTTGCTAAGTTGGAGAAGTGCCAGTTCTACCAGGTGACCATCGATTTCCTGGGTCACCGCATTTCTCCTGAGGGCATCGCCATGGAACCGAGTAAAGTTGAGTCGTTGCAGAGTTGGCAACCCCCGCGTCGCGTGAAGGATGTTCAGCGACTTCTTGGATTTGCTAACTACTATCGAACATTCATCCCTGGCTTTGCTGCCTTGACAGCCCCCCTCACCCGGCTCCTGCAGAAGAAGACTCGGTTCCAGTGGAACGCCCCCGAACAACAGGCGTTCCAAGCTTTGAAGGACGCCTTCATGAAGGAGCCCATCTTGAAGCATCCTGACCCGCAACGGCCATTTGTCGTGGAGGCGGACGCCTCCGACATTGCCATTGGGGCCGTGTTACTCCAGGCAGCGACGCCCAACGGTACCCTTTTCCCTTGCGCGTATCACTCTCGGAAATTGAACCCCTCGGAGCGCAACTATACCATCTGGGAGAAGGAGCTGCCGGCCATCAAGGCGGCGTTCGAGGCTTGGAGGCATCATCTGGAGGGGGCGCGGCATCAAATCGAGGTCCGGACGGACCACAAGAATCTGGAAAGCCTGCAGACCGCTCGGAATTTGAACCAACGCCAGATCCGGTGGTCCCTCTTCTTTGCGAGGTTTGACTTCCGGGTGCGGTACATACCAAGCGGGCACAACCAGAGAGCGGATGCTCTGTCCAGGAAGCCCGAGTACACCCGAGTGGAAGACAAGCTTCCGCCCAGGACAGTGATCCCCGTCGAGTCTTTTGCTGCGGTGCGGGAGCCGGTGGATATACGGGCTCGGATCCGGGAGGCGCAGCAGCAGGAGGCGTGGGTGGCTCAGCGGAAGGAAGAGGTGGGGCCAGATTCGCCTTGGTCGGTCACGGATGGACTCCTGTATTATCGTGACCGGCTCTATGTTCCCGGAGGGCCACTCAGGGGACTCGTCCTCAGCCAGTGTCATGATAACCTGTTCAAGACTCTGAACCTGGTCTCCCGTACCTTCTGGTGGCCCCGAGTCCGACACGATGTCCAGTCTTATGTCACCTCCTGCGTCCCATGCAGGCAGGCCAAGTCAGCGACAGGGGCCCCGCCTGGTTTACTGCAGCCTTTGCCAACGCCCAAGAGACCCTGGGGGGCTGTGTCCATGGACTTTCTGACGGATCTACCCCCATCCTCCGGCTTCACGACAGTGTTTGTGGTGGTGGACATGTTGACCAAGATGGCGCACTTCATCCCCTGTCGCAGCTTACCGTCAGCTCGCGCCACTAGTCGCATGTTCATCCAACAGGTGTTCCGGCTGCACGGCCTTCCCGATAGAGTCGTCTCCGATAGGGGGGCCCAGTTTACAGCCCGCTTCTGGCAGGAGTTGATGCGGGCGTTGGACATTAAGGTTTGCCTCTCGTCCGCGCATCATCCTCAGACCGATGGGGGTACCGAGAAGGTCATCGGCATCTTAGAGCAGTATCTGCGCTGCTACGTTAACCTGCAGCAGGACAATTGGGTGGACTATTTGGCCATAGCCGAGTTTGCCTAACAACTCGCAGCACACCTCCACGCAGATGACACCGTTCTTGGCCAACGTGGGTTATCACCCCCGGTTTTTCCCCCTTTCTCCCGTGGACTCACCGGAGCCGGCAGCGAACGAATTCATGGCGGAGTTACAGGCGATCCATCGGTTGGTGCGACGGCAGCTGGAGAAGGCCAAGGCCGACTACAAGAGGTTCGCCGATCGGTCGAGAAGGGATACGCCTCCACTATCGGTGGGGGATCGGGTCTGGCTGTCCACCAGGAACCTACCATCCACTCGGCCGGCGAGGAAGCTGGACCACCGTTACCTTGGACCGTTCCCAGTCGAGGCCGTCATCAACCCGGTCGCCTATCGTTTAACTCTGCCACGTTCCCTGCGCGTGCACCCCGTCTTCCATCGGTCCTTGTTGGTCCCCGAACAATCGGCTTGTCCACTTCGCCAAGCGGAACCTCCCCCATCAGGACCTCGTGATGGCGACAGCACCCCCGAGTACGAGGTCGCCAGCATCAGGGATTCCCGCTGGCTGAAAGGTCGCTTCCAGTACCTGATCGAGTGGAAAGGGTACGGGCCGGAGGACTTCACGTGGGAAGACGCGACCGCCGTTCATGCCCCTGCGTTGGTGACTGCTTTTCACGAACAGTTCCCATCCCGACCGCATCCGGATCAGCAGACCCGGGGGAAGGGCCCTGCGGTGCGGGATAGTGTTGTGACTCAGGGCCAGCCTGTGGGTCCGACAGCCGGCTCCGATGTATCGGATGACTCAGACGAGGGGGAGGAGGGAGACGAACCGGCTGATGATGGTTTGGAGGCTTTGCAGAGCCCTCAGCCGGGGACCTCTTCTCAGCTGCGTGAGCCCGATAGTGCGGAGGATGATGACCCACAGCTGGCCCTGTTCAAGGACGCCCGACGCAGGAGGCAGTCGAGCAGGAACAAACAAAGAAAGGCTGTGGGACTCCTCGGGAGGAGGCACAGGGAGACCACGCCCTGAGCTCTCAATAAAAGGAGTGTTTGGGGAGGGGCTGGTTGCTGAAAGCAACTCTTCCGCTTGAGGAGTCAAGCTCTAGTGTTTTTGTTTCTTGTTATGTTAATTGAGTAATAAATCTTGGCAGACGCCTTTTAGCCTTGGACGCTCTCCAGTCTCTTCTATCTGAATAGGGGTTTGCCTTACTACAAGGCCAGAAGAGGGCTGGTTCAGAACACTTTCAACCAAGCTGATTTGAAGCCTCCAGACCAGGGGTCTTCAAACTTGGCAACTTTAAGACTTGTGGACTTCAACTCCCAGAATTGAATTCTGGTGCTTGAAGTCCACAAGTCTTAAAGTTGCCAAGTTTGAAGACCACTGCTCCAGACCTTCAACAGAGTGAGTGAGTGAGTGAGTGAGTGTATAAACTGGACATGAGGCAGTGGCGTAGCGTGGGTTGTCAGCACCCGGGGCAAGGCAAGTAATTTGCGCCCCCTAACCTGTGGATTTTAGCATTCGAGTCTCTTCCACTAGCTCAGGAATTCTGGGAGTTGAAGTCCATGAGTCATAAAAGAGCCAAGGTTGCCTACCCCTGAGTTAGGTTCAAGGCAAAAAAGGGTCTCTGGAGAAGAGGGAAAATGCTAGTTTAAAACTGAAACAAGGCAACTTTAAGGTGCCTCAGCTGTGATTTAGGATGAGACAAAGAGAGGACATGGCGTTGAAAATGGTTAATGGGGCATGTTTGTTCCACTCTTAGTGGACGTCAGGATAAACCCCACAAGAGAATGACCTTACAACAGATGTGAATAGGCTTGGACTACGTTTGTAGATTGAGTGCATACATCACATGGAGCGATGATGGGCTTCATCAAGATTTATGATCCCACAATTGGCTAGTTTTCTCCATCTTGTCCTAAACCCTGGATACCAACCACGGTTTATGGCTTAGCATGTGGCGTGGGGTTGACCCAACATGTTAGGCGACAAACAATGACTTCCAACTTACAATGCCTCAGCTTCCCAAGGTTATTCCAAAGCCGGAAAAGCCAACCAACCCACCCTGCAGCTTTGCCTGCTTAGGCTGTACCCCAGGAATTCATACTTGCTGCGGCGCCCGACCTATTTTCTGCCCAGACGCTGCTTATCCAAGCCAAGCCGCCTCCTTCTCTTTGGCACCTCGCCCCAAAGATTCGCCAGCCTGGCTGGAAACTCTCGCTGCTGGCGACGTGTGTCGGGGGGGCGGTCCCGATCGCCTCCTGCAGGGGGAACCGAGTGGCTGCAGAGAGTCAATACGGCAGGAGGAGGAGGAGGAGGAGCAGCAGCAAGCGGCAGCTGCAGTTGTTACCTTTACCTCCGGGAAAGGAGGAGACGGGGGCGGGAGCTGGGTCGGGGGGGCCGGGCTTGCAGGTTGAGAGCCAAGCGGAGGAGAGCTGCGGCGGGAGAAAGAGAGGGAGGCAAGACACCGCCAAGCCTCCCCACCCCCACCCGAGAAAGGAGGCGATCCCCAGCCGCGAGAGGATGGGATCCCGCTCTGGCTGGGCGCAGCGAATGCGGTTGCTTTCTACGCTCCGCCCGCTCGCTCGCTCACTCACTCGCTCCTCCGACCCTCGGCGAAGCGGAATCGTCCCCCTCCGGCAAGCTTAATGGACGCCCCCCCAGATGTTGCGTCCAGTGCGGCCGGCCCCCCCTGCACCCCCCACGCTACGCCACTGACATGAGGGAAAAGGGGATACATTCCCCTGCAGCCTTGTCCTTTCAAATAGCTAACCAACAAGCCTCTTTGGGTTAATGTCAATATTTCCTGTGGGGAAAACTGTCAACTTTTTGTACTTAACATCTGAATGATAACAAATAGCTATGTCCTTGGAAGTGCATATCAAGGACTCATAGAGTCAGGCCATAACTGATTCTAACTTTTGTCTCAGGTGAAACTATTGTCCTGCACTATCCATCACGTAATGTTGCACTGAGTAGAATTCACTCAAGAGGCACAAACCGACATGGACTATCTTCTCTTGGATGGGAAGAGCTTTTTGTGTTGACACGGATGCACTGCCTGTTTGATGATTATATGTCAGTATGGAAAAATTGTCTTCCTGCATTGGAGCTTAGTTAGATATAACATGAGCTGTTTGTTCTGATCTGATCACTTCTTGGTAAACTGAAAATTGCAGTCATCTGGTACCTCTACATAGGTGAAAGAACATAAAGTTGGTTTATTTGGTCAGGGTTAAAATGAGTCATGTTATTTTTGAGTGGTTCTATTTGGATTTGCTGACATCTGGAAGGGGGGGAAATGTAATTATTAGATTTGTTTACAGTTAACATAGTATTTAAATCTTTTTTCCTATAGTTACTTTATGTGCTCTAATCTGATAGTATTTAAACTGGTTTTGTATTTAAATATATTTCTACTTAAAATGAGGACATTTTGTGAGCTTATTTTCTTTAAAGGAGAAATTTCCCCCTTTTCTCATGTTAAATTTTAGTCTTTTGTTTGTATTAGGATATAGGCATTTCTTTATGCCTTTTACAATGGATTTGCCTACAGTTAAATTGAGAGAGGAAATGTTTATTTGAATGGAGCATGTTGTTATTTGAGGTGGTTCTCTTTGGATTTGCTAACAACTGGAATGGAAAAAATGTTATGCAGTGGTTTGATTGCAATTAACACAATGCTTATGCTTTTATCCCTACAGTTATTTCATATGTTTTAATCTGACAGCATTTAAATTGGCTTTGTGTTTAATTGTCTTTTTACTTAAAGGAATATTTGTGAGTTTGTTTTCTTTAAAAGGGAAACTCACCCTTTTTCTTTTGTTAAATTTTAATCTTTTGTTCACAGCACAGCCTTTTAAATATGGATTTGTATTCCTTCTTTTTCCAGAAAACAATCTTGCTCTTCATTCATGCGTTCAGATGATTGTTGATTCTTGTTTCACATTTTTTTGAAACTTTAAACAGCTTGTTTTTTTTTAAGTCCAATGAAAAATCCTCTTCCAGTTGGTCTCTGGGATTGTCACTTTTGTTTCCTTTTTGATTTTTAAATCCTTAACCAAGGTTGTGATTGTTGTTATTGTTTTGTCTGATGACAATTTCTTATTCAAACTCTTATTTAATTTGTTCTAAAGTATAGTTTGCTGCATATCTTTTTCTGTGACATCTTGTTCTGGGAATATCATAGTCCCAGCAGAGTTGACCTTATTGATTCAAAAATCTCTCTGAATACCATTATAAGTTGCTTGTCTTGCTATGTTTCCAATATCAAAAACAATTCTTCTTTCCCAGTAAAAAAAAAGTATTTCTTCTTTAAAATATATTACAAGTCTTAATATTCAAAATCCAATATTCGGACATTTTCCAAAACTTTCCAGAGCCAAAACCTTGTTTTGTTTTTGATGTTTATTTTAAATGCTTAAAGATTACAAAAATACATCTCCATTTTCTTATATTAAGGGTTGAAGGCACTCACCTGGCATATTTCCAGCCCTGTCTCACTTCTTTATAGAAGTATATAGGCAAATGTCTCTGGAGATTCTCAATCATCCAGGTCATGGTTGTCCCAAAGGTGCTTTTTCCAAAATGCATCTGGACTTTCTTGGTTTTTTTTTCTTTTAAAACATTTTGCTTCTCATCCAAGAAGCTTTTCAGTTCAGAACTGAAGAAACTATTATTTTTTATTTTATTTTTTTATTTTAATTCCATTTATATCCCGCCCTTCTCCGAAGACTCAGGGCGGCTTACAAGCTTAGCAGTAGCCTTCATTCTATGTATATGCCTGCTTATTAGGGCTTTCACACACACACACCCAAGCGGCATTATTACAAAGTCAGCTTAATTGCCCCCAACAATCTGGGTCCTCATTTTACCTACCTCGGAAGGATGGAAGGCTGAGTCAACCTTGAAACTAAGAAAAAAAAAAGAAAAAAAACACAAAAAACCCACATGCCTTTTAGAAAATCACCTTTGGGACAGTAAATAGACAGTTTCTGAAAATAGTTAGCAAAGGGAGTGAAAACTTTGCATATCCTTTTCATAGGCTCTCTTTGCAGCTGGAGCACGTATGGCAAATTCCCTTGGCTCTTGTTTCTTTCACCTTCCAGATACTGCTACTTTGCAATCTCCATGAGCAGTAGCTGTATGGAGAACAGCTTGGGCAATCTCTAACCCTCCCTTTATCCAAAGACATTCAAAGTAGCTGATCTACTTGTTGGCTTTCTATCTTTTGCCACAAATGTTGACTGTAGTAGTTTTGCTTACTGCCCTGATAAACAAAGCATTCGAATTTTTGGACACCATTCAGCAATTATCTCCTAGTCATTAAGGTGGAGTTCTTAGTCATAGTCCCATCTATGTGGCAGGTTTAAGAACGTAATGTCTTCTGGCTGCTCCAACTTACACTGAGTATCATTTAAGTCACATTGATGCCTGATTTTCCTTTTCCACCTAAAGTAATTTGGGACTTCCATATTAATCAATTCTCCCATGGTTTCTCAGCCATTTACTTGGAAGATCATACAGCTTTAGTATTTTGTTTAAGTCTATTACTTGGTTCTGCAATTTCACATATTATACCGACCCTAAGAAAGGAATCCCAGTATTCATGGTGCATTGTTAAATGGGTGAGGGAGACCATACTTTTACAACCTCACAAGCCTTCCTCAAGCCTACCTATGCACAGTCTATGTAAAAAGGTAAAGGTTCCCCCGCACATGCGTGCTAGTCATTTCCAACTCTAGGGGCCGGTGCTCATCTCTGTTTCAAAGCTGAAGAGCCAGCGCTTGTCTGAGGACAAATCTGTGGTCATGTGGCCGGCATGACTAGACGCCAAAGGTGCACGGAACGCTGTTACCTTCCCACCGTAGTGGTCCCTATTTTTTTACTTGCATTTTTACGTGCTTTCGAACTGCTAGGTTGGCAGAAGCTGGGACAAGTAACAGGCACTCACTCTGCTACGCGGCACCCAGGATTCGACCTGCCAAACTGCCAACCTTCTGATCGACAAGCTCAGCATCCTAACCCACTGAGCCACCGCGTCCCTCTACAGTCTATGAGACCAATCCTAATATCTGGCGCACTTCTTCAAGGAGTTTAATTCTGAACCTTTGCAGAGCATCCCCACTTTCTTGATCAATAGTTTGTAAGGAACTACCAAATGTGATTTATGGATTAGTTGTTCTGTCCTCCCTTTTGTTATCAGGGCATCTGTCCCAACATCTTGAGGTAAACTTGGTGATCATTCATTTGTGATGCAAATGAGCAACTGTTCATTCATGCAGTACACTCTATTTATCCTCTATAGGAATCAACTACAATAATATTCTTGGTTTCTATGACGGCTGCTTGGGGATGGAAGAGAAAGCAAGTGTCATGACAAGGTTTCTTGACTCAAATCAACCCAGTTATGGAAGATTTCCAACAAGGGCTCTTGGGACGCACAGAACCATATGTATAAATGTACATGACTTTGTCTTTGTGTGTGCGTGTGTGTGTGCTTCCAAGTCAATTTTTGACTCCTGGCAACTGCCTAGACTTCTCTCTGCACTTTTGTTAGCAAGATTTTTCAGAAGTGGCTTGTCTTGCCTCCTGTGTAGGCTGAGAGAGTGAGTGGTCCAGGATAAACCAAAGATGAGAATAGGACAAACTGTTTTCCAGTTTTTAGCCTAGTGTCTTTATAAAGGTAAAGGTAAAGGTTCCCCCATACCTGCATGCTAGTCATTTCCGACTCTAGGGGCCGGTGCTCATCTCCGTTTCAAAGCCGAAGAGCCAGTGCTTGTCCACGGACATCTGGACGCCAAAGGTGCACGGAACGCTGTTACCTTCCCACCGTAGTGGTCCCTATTTTTCTACTTGCATTTTTACATGCTTTTGAACTGCTAGGTTGGCAGAAGCTGGGACGAGTAACAGGTGCTCACTCTGTTACGCGGCACTCGGGATTCAACCCGCCAAACTGCCGACCTTCTGATCGACAGGCTCAGCATCCTAACCCATTATGCCAAAATTGGTTCTCGCAGAAGATTACTAGAAGACCAAGCAAGCAACCTGCCCTTCTCCACATACCATCTTTATATAGTTTTCTGTGTGGAGAACTGAGAAAACTATCATAGAGGAGCATATTTTTGATAAAAGTATGCAGGATAAATAATATAAATGTTGGTTGCCCACTACGATGAATGGTGGGGAAAAACCTGGAAGAAAAGTATTCTGTGGGGATCATTGTACAATTTATAAGAGAAGCCTCCTTCCTTTGCTTCCAATATTTACAACTTTGTCCCATCAAAAGCAATTGGACTCTCTCCTCTACGAGGAGGAACATTTTCATGAACTTATCTGCTTTGATATTAATATTCTGTGTGCAATACGGGAGACAAATTTATTTTAATCCTAATCCCTAGATCAAGGTTCTTCAAACTTGGCCCTTTTATGACTTGTGGACTTCAACTCCCAGAATTCCTCAGCCAGCATGCCTGGCTGAGGAATTCTGGGAGTTGAAGTCCACAAGTCATAAAAGGGCCAAGTTTAAGGATCCCAGCCATAGATCTATTTTCTTTTTCTTCACTTCCTATTGCAATTCAGTTTTGTTATTTTTAATCAATAATCACTAGATTTACCTAAAGACAATGAAAAAGAAAAAATGAGCGTTCAAGCTTACATCAGCTATTGCCTTGTTTGCATTGCCACAACACAAAATGTAGCTACTGTATGGATCACAGATATTAGGAGGTTTGCCTAATAATTATCCATTCTTGCTTGGTGCTGACACAGCAAAGGTTAGATATAACTATTGCAAATGTCCCTACAGGTTACAATAGCTTCCTATTGTTCTTTTCTCCTATTAATACCACAAATTGCTCATGTGCTGCTAGCGCAATTCAGCCCAAGTCACTTAAAGTTCAGGTGTTGGACTTTCTTACATAGGCTTTAAAAACATTAAATTGTTAATTGGTTTTCGTATTCTCAATGTAGCCTTTATTTTGATGAACAATTTTTGTTGCTGTTCTTTTTTATTCTCCCTGTTTCTAAAACAAGTTTATTCATATTAATTTGTAACTTCCACAGCAGCTGCCCTGTCTAGCAGCTGGGTCATTATTCTGATTTAATCATTTCTTCTCCTTAGTGTATAAAGTTAAAAAAAATGATGTGGATTATTTATTCCTTAATTCTTTTTGATTGTCCTAGCACACACAATTGGATGATTATGCAGACAAAAGATATGTTTCCCCTCATTTTTTAGGACATCACTGTGAATATATCCAAGATAAATTCTAGCCAGTAAATATTGCAAAGCAATATGCATTTTAAAAGCTTTGTGTCCAGAGGTTTGAGCAGTTTCTAATATGGACAAATGTAAATACTACCTTGTTAAAATTAGTATTACTTGTTTACACATTCATTAATTAAGGTACTTCAATGTTACTTAAATTGCTTGTATAGCATTAATTTTATATATACAGACATACACACAGATACACACATACTCTCTGTGTGGTTGTGCATGTAGACATATGTACCTGTTTGTATGCATGTAAGGTAAGAATTGCTTCTTCCAATTAAATCTCAATAATTAGATATAAAATACACGTGAAACAAATCAAATATAATCATCACTTTATTGATTTTTTTACGGATGTTGTTTGCCCTTTATAGCTGATGGACATATTCCACATATAATTGCTGGTGTCTTAAGAAAAAGCCTTGGATTTTTTACCAGAAGAAAAAGTGCCTGTCATTTTATTTTTCAGAAAGAATTAATGAGATTTGCAGTCATAGTTGCCTTTCAGTTGAGCCAAGTTGCATGCTAGCAGACAAAGTGATTTTTGTACAGAAATTAATTTTTACAAATTAATTAACCCTCCCTTGAGCAGCTTGATTAAAACTATAGACGTTGTAGAGGTTTCTTTTGGCAAGAAGCCTGCCAAATTGCAAAACAAGAGGTTGAGCACTTTTGTTGTTTGGGAGAAGAATGAAATAGTCGCTGGGAACATAATTGTTTCAGCAGTCCTTTGATTGCAGATGGCTCTTACAAACATAAAACAATTGTTGGTCTTATTGCCATTTAGTAGGAAGCAGTGTAGTAACATGAACATTCAGAGGCCTTTTTTAAAAAAAGTATTCTTCCTCAGCATTCTGACTGGAAAGTTTCTGAGGAATCTTCTAGAAGGAAGATCTGCCAGTATTGGGCATCTACAAGAATTTGTAGTTTTCATTAAAATGACAAAAACAGCATTCTGCCAACACACTGCACACTCCTTGGGCCTGTGATGGCATGACTTGTCTACAAAAGGGGAGGGGCTTGTATCAGATTGGCATGGTGGCCCCATTGCTGTTTTTCTGATGCCACCATTTTCAATGCCTTTTTTGCCTCTTCTTTGTCCACCTCTCCCCATTCTGATGTTTTCTAAAGAAGTGAAAAGAATGAAATAGGTTTTGCAATTTTTTCCCCCCTAAAACAATTTGCCAAGTTTGCCATTTCTCCTTCAATATGTTGAACCACTTGTGATAACGACAGGAGAAAGCTCAAAAGGATCCAGCTTTGACTCTCCAAAGTGGCACAGGTCAGTCCGGGACCTGGCCGAATTTGAGGCATGCCTTATAGCAGGGGTCCCCAACCCCCAGTCTCTGGACCAGTACTGGGCCGTGGCATGCCAGCAACCGATCCGCACAAACAAGCAAAGCCCCATCCGTGGGATACAGGCAGCAGACAAAACCACACACTCTCTGATGCTTAGAAAAACCTTTCTCCACAGAACTGGTCCCTGGTGCCCAAAAGGTTGGGGAGCTCTGCCTCATAGGATATCGATCAATCTTATATCATGGTCACAGACAGAATAAAAATTAAAACATTAAAATAAAATGAAACAGAAGAAGACATAATAGTGTATTACAGTTAATGGTAAGATCCTCGACTGGGTAGCCAAAGTCTGCCTAATTTTACAGACAGGATAGCAGAATTTAGCTATGTTCAAAGAAACTACATCATACTGATCAGGTAGGATATAGGATATAACTGTATAGCCAAGAAAGGAGAATATTTGTGGCTCAGGGCTGAAATGGGGGATCCTAGGTCCTCTCTGAGCTTGGTTATTTTCTTGCAGACTTTCCATTACTGAACTAGGTAACATCATCACTGATGGATAATGACATTTCTGCAAAAAAACAGACAGAAAACAACCAAGCTCAGAGAACACCACAGACCCCTCATAAGTATATAGGATATAACTATAAGTTGAAAGGGCCATGCACACCATGATTTGTAACCCCCTGCTTAGCGCACCCCTAACAAACAAATATCCACATGCTACTTGAAGTGAAAGGACATCCATTATCTTTGTAAATTTGAACTACTATTTGTTTGTACATACGTATACCGAGAGCTTATGCACTGGAGACAAATTCCTTATGCGTCCAATCAGACTTGGCCAATAAAGAACACTCTACATCACGGGTGTCAAACTCGATCACGTCACGTCACATATCATGATGTATCAATGGCGCTTTTTTGCCTTTGCAAAGTGGGGTGGGTGTGATGCATCCAGCCCGCAAGCCGCCATTTTGAGACCCCTGCTTTATATTCTAAAAGGCATAATATTGCGAAGCACCAGACTAGTCTTAGCACCTGTGAGCAGTGACAACAAGTATGATTCTGGGGACAGGGTATTCAGAATCTCACATTTGTGCTACTCGGATGTTCCTGATTTCATAAACCCTTTCTTTCCCTCCACCCTACCAGCCCTTTCGTCTCCTGAAGCTGCCGCAAAGAGAGTTAACCTTACGTAGCTTGAGGAGTTATTCAGTTGGGACTCAGGGAGAGATGAATGTTGAAGCTATTACCAGCAAAAGCATCAGGCGCCGTGAAGCTGTTTAAAAATGCATTCTCCCATGTAAATTTCTGCTTCATCAATCCTTATGACGGGTCAAACATTGCTGTTGTTTCCTGAACAAATTGTACGACATGCCCTTTTCTGCAAATCTGTGCAGAAGAGCAGAACTGCCCTCAGCTTTGCTTCCCGCTTTTGTCTCACAGCTGGTTTTATGGCAACAGCTGCAACTGTGCCAGGTTTGACTGCAAGAAGGTGATGGATATATAGGAAGAAAGGGGAGCCAGGAACAAGCAGAACACGTTGTAAATGCAGAGTGAGATGGGCACCCCAAAGAAGAGCACAAAATTACGCATACCAGATTCACTGTTTATGGGACTTAGGTTCCATTTTGAATATACTGTAACTAAGCCTGTATAAATATTAACTTTGTTCTGGAGAGGGCAGAAATAGCACCTTTCCAACAGTTGATATTTGATAACAGCCATACTTGGTGGAGCAGTGGGCTAATGCCTCCTTAAGTAACCCCAGCTGCCTGCAATTAGTGCAGGTTCGCGTCCCACCAGGCTCAAGGTTGACTCAGCCTTCCATCCTTCCGAGGTAGGTAAAATGAGGACCCAGATTGTTGGGGGCAATTAAGCTGACTTTGTAATAATGCCGCTTGGGGTGTGTGTGAAAGCCCTAATAAGCAGGCATATACATAGAATGAAGGCTACTGCTAAGCTTGTAAGCCGCCCTGAGTCTTCGGAGAAGGGCGGGATATAAATGGAATAAAAATAAAAATACTTTGGGCTTTAAAATCCTTATTTTTTTCTCTGTTCTTTTTCTCTTTCCTTTTCTTCCTTCCTTCCTTCCTTCCTTCCTTCCTTCCTTCCTTCCTTCCTTCCTTCCTTCCTCCCTCTCTTGCTGTCTCTTTCATTCTCTCTCTCTCTCTCTCTCTCTCTCTCTCTCTCTCTCTCTCTCTCTCTCTCTTTCTCTCCCTCCCTCCCTCCGGGTAATGTCTGGCTTACTAGGATGTATATATATTTAATGTGGGTGGGATTTAATTGTTGTTTCGTTCTTTTGTATTCAAATATTTTTTTCACTTCTTTGTTTTTAAATGGTGCCCACCCCCACACATAAACACACACACACAAACACACACACAAAGATAGCCTTGAGAGTTTGACCTTGACAAAAAGCAACTCAGATAATCATCTTAAATCAGGTGGGGACAGAGGTGTTTCTAATGAAACTCTAGAAGCATAGCTAATTAGTTCTTTTGCAGCATTGCCAAAGTGAATAAGACAAACTATTGAGAAAATCAAGGGATTTACAAAAGACTGTTAACCACACATAGAGCAGCAGGACCTCTGAATTGAATTAGTGGCAATAGTTTTGAAAAATTGCAACAACAATAATAACAATCTACAGTCACTTCTGATACATTTGACCTACCTGAGGGTTTTCCACAGAAGAGCAACCAGAAGGAAAAATCATCGCCCAACTGTAACATTTAAAGAGGGATTGATCCTTCTGCCTCCAATCAAAAGCTGCATCTCCTTTGATGTAAGTTCTGATCCATGGCACACCAACGTTTTGCTTCTCTGTCAAGCACAGTTCTTTCGAATGGACTGTAGGCTATCAGGAGAAGAAAATTCTCAATACTTTGGATGAACCCACTGCCATGAATAGCTTAGCAATACCTCAGTCCTGGCAAACTCAATATTGGAGATCTTCAGAGTCCCCACTACATTGAACCTAAGATGGATGGCCCTAACACCAGTCCATTGGAGTCCCAGGTGAAGAGTCGTACGGACACCAGACAATAAAAAAGAAATCAAAATGGTGAAGAATCACATAGCCCTGGTAAAATGCTTTGCTTTGTAGAGTCTTCAAGGAAAATTTGAAGCTCTAGTCCAGGGGTCTTCAAACTTGGCCCTTTTATGATTTATGGACTTCAATTCCCAGGAATTCTGGGAGATGAAGTCCACAAGACATAAAAGGACCAAGTTTGAAGACCCCCTGGTCTAGTCATATATACAGATGAATGATTGGACGTGTTATTGTCTGATTATTTGTGTCCAGGCTGCCTATGAGGTTGCATGTTTTTAACAATTTGTATTGTAAGCCACCTGACTCCATGGAAATGGATGACTATAATCAGGGCTTTTTTTCTCATAGAACGCTCAGAACGGAGTTCCGGCACCTTTTTGGGATGGAACCTTGTAGGGTAGGCAAGGCGGGTTGTATGACATGTGTCAGTTCCGGCACCTTTTTCTTTTACAAAAAAGCACTGATTATAATACATTAATTATGATAATTATAATAGATGATATCTTTAAAACAACATTGCCTATTCCAGGCCCTTGGAAATAACTTGATAGGTGACAAAAAGTGCTTTGTCTGAAAGTACTCATAAAGGTTCATCTGGATAGTATAAACTCAGACTGTTCATGGAGAGGAAAAAGAATCATTATCACTTTAATGATAAAAGTATGTTTTGCTTCCTAATAGATTCACATACTACAGATTTGATAAAGAAATTATTTTACTCCTCCTTATTCTGTTAGATGTTAATACATAGGGCTATCTTCTTATTTTTAATTTTATTTAATGCAAAGAGACATGGAAATCATTGGGTTTCCTAATAAAGCAATATACTCTTTTGTGAATCCTGCTGGTGTATCCAGCAAGTCAAAAGGCTCAGAGTTGTTCAACTCTGTTTTGAATGCTAGAGCAAATAAATAATTTTAGAAAGGAGATTATTCTTGGGATGTATACTATGAAATAAAACATGAACTAGTTTATTCAGGATTCTCTGCATGGGGTCAAATTTCCAGATGATTTAGAGAGCAACAATGAGCCACATCCTGAGTTTATCACACCAAGGGATTTGGTCTAAGTGAAAAATAGATTTAGATTCCTTCTTGTCAGTTTGATTTTTCATGCAAGGTATTGCCCATTAAGAAATTTTAGCTATACTAGAGAGTCAGAAAAGTCAATGAAATGAAAATGGCAAAATCTGCAAATTAATGCCGTCGAGACTGTGTTCTGTGTTGCCTTCTGTCAAACATCAATAAACAGCCTGATTTCTCTGGGCGCTTCTGTAAGTAGCACAAGCTTGTGTATGATTCAGTACTCGGGGTTTATAAAAGACCCACTCGTTTTGATCCTGTCCCAGTTCACACCGGTGCAAATGAAAAATAATCCTTCTGAGTTTACTCTGAGAAAAGGGGAGCCGAAGTGATCTGAAATAGAAAATGGGATGGCTTTTGCCATCCGTTTTACCGTGACAATAACAGCGTGAATGTGTCAAATGTATTTTGCCTTGGCAGAGCAATGATGTTTTTGAAATCAGGTGATTATGCACAATGTTGGCCACCTCGGTATGGGGGCAGATCCATCACTGGCAGCTTGAGAGACAGCACGATGGGTGAGCGAACAAGCAGCTGTCCTTGTGCTCTTCTCCCTAGAATTCGTTCATTGCTGCCTTTCCTTTTTTTAAAAAAAAATCAGCCATGAACATGGTCAGCAATACTTTCAGTTGGGTCCTGCTTAACTTACAGGTAGTCCCCCAACTTACAGCCATGTTTACTGACCATTCAAAGTTACAGCGACTCTGGGAAAAAGTGACTTACGACTTGTTTTTCACACTTTGCATATTGTAGCATCCCTGTGGGTCACTTGTGTTCTGTACCAGCCTGCTACCGGCCCTGCAGAAAAGGCAACCCCTTTATAAACGGCAAGAGGCTGGAATGACGTCTGCCAAATTTATTACTACAAAAAACAAACAAGACACGTACCAAGATACAGGAGCTTTGAAACACTATCTGAGCGGTTGCTTTCAGCAAACCAGCCCTCCCCAAACATTCCCTTTATAAAGAGTTCAGGGTGTGGCCTCTCTCTGCCTCCTTCCGAGAAGCCCCACAGCCTTCCTCTGTTTGCTCCTACTTGACTGCCTCCTGCGTCGGGCGTCCTTGAACAGGGCCAGCTGTGGGTCATCTTCATCCACACTGTCAGGCTCACACAGCTGGGTCTCCATGGTGACCAAGTGGGAGGGGCCTGCCTGAGGGCTATCATCAGCAAGATCTTCAACCCCCTCAGCAAGGTCTTCAACACCCCCCTCCTCCTCTGATTCGTCCGACCCAACTGCCGAACCCACAGGCTGACCCTGAATCACAACAACTTGATCAAATCTTGGACCCTTGGCAACTGGCGTGTATTTATGATGGTTGCAGCATCCCAGGGACACGTGTTCAGCTTTTGGGACCTTCTGACAAGCAAAGTCAATGGGGAAGCCAGATTCACCTTAACACTTGTGTTGCTGGCTTAACAAGTGGTGATGCGCTTAGCAGCTGTGGCAAGAAAGTCTGTAAGATGGGGCAAAACCTACTTGACAACTCTCTTGCTCAACAATGCAAAGGTTGAGCTCAGTTGTGGTTGTAGGTCAAGGATTGCCTTATAGTAGAGAATCCCACAGTTGAAATGGCTGTCTAAGCCCAGCTTCAAGCAGCAGCGGACAAAGTTCAGTCGGGTCCCCTAAAGCAGCTTTTTAAACCCCGCACTACATAATCTTCTTCTTATCTTCTTCATCTTCTACTTCTATCCCCCTCCCTCTGCCCTGCACATAAGAGCAGAGGAAAATTATCTTTCCCCCAGCAACGGCCATCCCTAAAATAACTGTAATTAAAATAGCTGGTAATGACCTATAAAGCCCTAAATGGCTTGGGTCCGGGATATCTGAGGGAACACCTGCTGCCAGCATCAAGTTCCCTTCGTCCAGTGCGCTCCCACAGGGAGGGTCTTCTCAGGGTGTGCCGGTAAGAGATTGCTGGCGGGTAACACCCAGGGGGAGGGCCTTCTCTGTGGGTGCACCTGCCCTCTGGAACCAGCTGCCCATGGAGTTGAGGACTGCCCCCGACCTCCGTTCATTCCGCCGGGACCTGAAGACCTGGCTCTTCAAGCTCTCTGGCCCAGGCTGAGAATTTTAATTCTAATTTTAATTGGGGTTTTTTACTTTTTCAGGGACTGTTATAATCTTCTTAATTGTTGTTAATTTTTGTATTTCTTGTTTTAATTACCCTGTTAACCGCCCTGAGTCCTTCGGGAAAGGGCAGTATACAAATCCAATTAAATAAAATAAATAAATAAATAAAGGCCCAAATGGAAGGATTATTTTTTCAGGTCATGGAGGCATTCAGCAAGCTTGATGTTAAATGGGAGGTCTATGCGTTGATAATCACAGAGCTTCATGTTGCTGTTTTGTTTCATGTTTCTCACAGAATGGGGATGGAATGTGTTGGCTTGATAATGCCACAAGGAAAAATTAAAGTAATGTACATAAAATATCTCCCGATATTTCTTTTTAACAGAGTGAACTTTTGGCTTGATGGTTTGCTAGTTGTTAAAAGTACTTATTTTGGTGGCACATTATACTTTTTATATACATTACTGCTTTGTAATCAGCTTGTAAAATTGGTGCATATACTGTGAGTGTGTACATATGTATGTGTGAGTGTGTACGTATGATTGTATGTAGGTATGTGTGTGTATTAGGATAAGATAGATAGATAGATAGATAGATAGATAGATAGATAGATAGATAGATAGATAGATAGATAGATAGATAGATAGATAGATGATAGATAGATAAATAGATAAACAGACAGACAGACAGACAGACAGATAGATACATTACTGCTTTGTAGTCAGCTTGTAAAATTGGTGCATATACTGTGAGTGTGTACATATGTATGTGTGAGTGTGTACGTATGATTGTATGTAGGTATGTGTGTGTATTAGGATAAGATAGATAGATAGATAGATAGATAGATAGATAGATAGATAGATAGAGATGATAGACAGACAGGATAGATAGATAGACAGACAGACAGACAGACAGATAGATATAAAGACAGTGAGATGATAGATATGTATGTGTGAGTGTGTATGTATGATAATGTGTGTGTGTAGGTATGTGTGTGTATTAGGATAAGATGATAGACAGACAAACAGGCTTCTGTTGTAAAGTAGAAGCTGGTATTGCAACAAATAATATTTAGACTACACAATTAGAACACTCAAAAACATAAAGACAATTTTGAGTTTTGAGAGATGATCAGTATGTTTAAGGCTTGTGCAAATCCAGATTTAACTATTTATGAACATTGCTTATCCAGGTGGTTCATTAACATCCAAAACAATGGTAAATGGACTTGGCACTAGGCAGGATGTTGGACTATATGATTCCTAAGGTCACTCCCAATTCTTTCAACTGGCTTTTGTGATTCTAAATACTAGTTGTGCTTCCAATATACTTCAATAGTTGAGGCTGAAGGTTTGTTCTTCACCCTCATCCTAGACCCGAGCTACAGATATTCGTCACTATTGCAAATTTTAATAGTTTTTTGAGCCCTTAAAGTAGTTGCAGGTATCTCATGGTTTTCAATAAAATCCGAATACAGTAGCTCTATTAAAGCAACTTTTGATTTGCAGACTAATCTACAGATTGGGATAGAGTTATTCAGTGGAGTTTGTACACCCACAGGTTTTGACATCTGGTTCTCCACTCTAGGCAAGTGTATTAAAACATCTCCTTTAGATAAAATAATTATGGAAATGTGAGTCCTGTGTAGAATCTATTTCAATAGGCCTTTGTGTGTGACTTTAAAAAGGAGGGACAGAGTACGTGAAGGTGAAACTGACAAGAATTTGAAATAGATTCATCTATTCTTCCTTCTCGTGGAGGTGCTTCTGAGGCAATTGATCAAAGGAAATCCCTTAACTTGGAATTACAAATATAAAAGAAGTGGAAATATTATTGGTAGATCTGTTCCCTAAAGTGAGTGGGAGGGCATAAAATTACAAGTCACAAAATTTGCATTGCATTAGCTGAGTTATGTGTTTTTTTCAGCCATTCATTCTTCCTGAAGAACATAATCTATGCATTACCTATCTCTAAGATTATCTGGGTGACAGGCTGAAGAATCTCCTCTGTAAAGTAGAAAGGTTGATATCTTTGATTCCCAAAATAGGTAATTGAAACTGGAGAGGGCTTCTGTGCACTTAAACCTGAGAACCTTCACATTTTCTAAAGTCAACAGATGTTAAAACTGTGGTATGGACTTCCCCAAGCAATACTGAATATTAGTGAGAGAATTTTTAAATATCTGTGGGGTATGCAAATATTGCTCAAGATCAAGAAAGTCACCCTTATTGCCCTCCAATACAAAATAATATCTTTTTTTAAACAATATCAGAACTGTCCATAACATTTCCCTTTCTTCCAGATACCTTTGTACAAAGTATTACATTTCAAATTACAATTTATAGCCCAACTCACCAACAGTAATGTTCAGATGCCAGCCAGGAAAGTATAAGTTACAGTAAGTGTGTCTTCTTTGGAAGGAGGACTATAATTTCCATTCCATCACTGAATAAGACCTTTTCCCAGTAATAGCTGTGCTTCCATTACTGATAGCACTCAAAGCAGTAACATCTGGGGAGAAGACTTTCCCCAAGGAAGAAGTAGGCAAAGTGGTTACACTGTATTGTATCTTGATCTACAACACACACACTCCAACCAATCTGGGAGGTACAAGAATGGACAGGTTTGATGTTTCTCTTGGGCGCATCTCAAATATGGTCATTCAAAACATAGAACTGTGATCCAGAATATTCAAACCCTAAGGCAGCTTCTCAAAGGGGAACACAACATATCTGTGCTTGTATTTTCCCATAGTCTGATTGTTGATACTGGCCACTATTAACATAATTTCAGCTTGACAGAGAAAAATATTTTTATCTGTCTCTTTTTACACATCTTGCTGCTACTCTCCATCTTCCAAGTTCCCAAAGAAAATGATCAATTGTGAAAGAAATTCAGAAGAATTTAGTAAATATGATTCCTTGTACTGCAATTGCTTAGAGTGTGTAAATAAAACTACATGAAACCGAAGAGAACTTAATAAGTTGAAGTGCCTATATTGACAGTGTATCCGCATTTCTCTTGATTATTTTTGTAGTACTTTGAATATTTTGGTTCAGCAATTATATTAATAGGATTTTTAAAACTACGGTATACAACTCAGGAAATTATATCCTAGGTACACTAAAACTGTTGCTTGGGGCTGTAGTTTTACAACACAAGGATCGCTTTCTCTTCTTTTGACACTGCAGCTGGCAGACGTATTCAATGATGAATATACCTGGAATAACAAAAACAAAAGAAAATTGAAACGAGCGGTAATGCCTGAATAATTTAGTCCTTTAAAAATAATCATCCTAATGAACTTTTTAAGCTTTTTCTCTAATGGCTGGGCTATATTTAGAAACTGTTTTTAATGGGAAATTAAAATGATGCATAGAATTTGAGTTGAAACTCAAATACTTTGGCCACCTAATGAGAAGGAAGGACTCACTGGAGAAGAGCCTAATGCTGGGCAAGGTTGAGGGCAAGAGAAGAAGGGGATGACAGAGAATGAGGTGGCTGGATGGAGTCACTGAAGCAGTAAGCGTGAGCTCAAATGGACTCCAGAAGATGGTAGAGGACAGGAAGGCCTGGAGGAACATTGTCCATGGGGTCGCGATGGGTCGGACACGAATTTGCAACTAACAACAACATAGAATGGTATCTATAAATCTGGCTGGCAAGCCATCTAGATACCCATAGTCCATTGAAATAACCACATTCGCATGTGGCAGCTAGAGAGAGCTATCTGCAAAAGGAAGACTTGGATGGAACACGAGGAAACAGCTACTGTATCTTGCATGGCCATCTCATTAGCTTTCTCCCTAGTGAGGTGGGATGCATTTTGTCCAGGATCTCAAGGCCCCTTTCTCAGAGTTATGCTCTGAGTCAGTTTGTGAGGTTATATTGTAAGAATAGTCCCTCCCAGGGACTCTTGAGGGCCCTTAGCTGGACAAGCAGGGTAAATTCCAGGAAAAGGGTTCAGAGTTGCAGCCATGTATTGTATTGCATTGCATCTTAGTGAGCGACTGAGGTCAGAACCAAGCAACGATGGTTAAATCAAGGGTTGAGGAAAATGAGAAAGGAAAAATAGGATTGCTTGATAAGGCAAAATCAGGAGGAAATAGAAGGGAGGCTTCTTCTGATCGTCTTCCAACAAAGTTCATATCTTATAAGCTGATGGTACAAAATGCTTAAATGTCAGTAAGGTCACTTGATTCTTAAAGCCTTATCAGTGGTATTAGCCTTTCAGAGTTGGACTATTAAAGTTTACTTCAAGGACACTTATTGGATCAAGTCATATGAGAATGCTTTAGAATGCTGACTTTCTATGAACATGTAAGTGACTTACTGCACAAAGCTCGCTTCCCAGCTAGTAAAGTGACTAAATAAAGTAGGAAATACTCTGTGATTTGTTGAGTACCAGGATGGCTAATTTGAGCCTTTGTACAGAGCTAAATCTCTTTCTTGTAACTCTCACAGGGTTTAACTTTACAGTAATTGCCTGCCTGCATAACCACCTGCCTACCTACCTACCTACCTATGTATCTATCTAATGCAGGAAAGAAACAGAAAATCCACCTGGTATCGTTGCCCATTGTGGTCCTTCCCTACCCAAAAAAATGTTGAACATGGTATATGGTCATCAAAAGATTGGCTGTCCTTAATCTTAGATGCAAAATGGTCTCCCTAGCATCTTTCTCATGTCCAAGCTAAGAATAAAAAAAGAAGAACAATTTCTGGCTTATGTTAGAAAAAGAATAAGGTATACAGCTCTATTTGGAACCATGGTGGCACAGTCGTTAGAATACAGTATTGCAGGCTAATTGTGCCAACTGCCAGGAGTTCAATCTTGACCTGCTCAAGGTTGACTCAGCCTTCTATCCTTCTCAAGTGGGTAAAATGAGGACCCAGATTGGTGGAGGCAAAATGCTGACATTTGTAAAGCATGTTGTAAAGCACTGTGGAGTGATGTATAAGTCTAAGTGCTATTGCTATTGCTATTTGCATATATAAAGAGGCTAAGAAACTACATACAAGGTTTTCCAATTTATTTACTCCCTCCCACAAGCAAAAAAAAATGATGGATCAATGTATAAATGACATGATCAATTAGACTTCTAAAAATAAGAATTGATGATTTTAAATGGAACCAGATCATTCTAAAGTTTTGTAATTTCTTCTAACATAGTAAAGTCTTATTTGAGCCCCATATAGATATTCATATTTTCCACTTACTGAAATATGCCTCTTTCAGCAAAAGAAGGTTTTTGCCATTTTTGTTTAAATATTCATGTTTTTATTTTCTTGCCCAAATCTGAATACATTTGTTAATCCTTTTTTTTGCTTGAAATACTTGTAGAATATAATCAAATTCTATTAGCAAAAGTGACTAGAGAAAATGCCTTTTGGGTTTGTGCCTCTGTGTGCGTGCAAAATGATCTTGGGTATAGATGAAGGAAGTTGATAAAACCTCATGACCAATTGTTTCAATTAAGATTTACTTTTTCAATGGAGTAGTGAAAAATTGCAAAGAAGATACAATTAAATCGAACTGAATGCTTCCCAGAACTAGTGCTACTGAATCAGAAGTGATACAGAGAGAATCTTGACTTTTGCTGGAAAAAAAAGGGTTTTCAGAGAGTTGCAAATTCTTCTCAACATGCCTCAGTGTTGGCTACCTGACATGACCTTTATTGTCCCTCTCCTGTCTCCGTGGCCTCCGTGGCTGTCAGTTGCTGGCAGCCTCTGAGGTCATTGATGATGAAGGTGGGAAAGTTTTATGCACCTGGAAGCTCTCCCTGGATAGCATCAGAATAAGGGGAGAAAGACTATTTTTACACCCATACAACTAAAGACTATCTAAGCCGATCTCATTCATAAACAGGATAATTTGACAGTAGTGTTATGGGGGGTCCATCAGGGAATTTTTTTGCTATCGGGGCAAGTCTGCTGGGAATGGATCCGAGTCACCCCTAACTCATTCTGCTTTTTTTCCTCATTCAGGCCTCATTATTAATCCTGTAAGAATTCAAATTTTAATGGTCTTTCCAAAAACTATCAGCCATAGATAAATCAAAGAAGTCATGGAGTTGGAATTTATTCTGGGCCATTCATAAAACCTTTCTGAATTTTAGCAAGAAATGTGTTCTGCTTTTGTTCACATGTGTCAGACTTCAAGATACTCTGGCAGAAATCAATTTGGAAAATAAAAAGATAGATTTAGAAAGCAAAGCAGCTTCTTTTTTCAAAATACAATTTTGCCCCCTTTGTCCTGGCTGCTAGTCATGCATATTTTATATAGCTATTAGAGCCACACTGTAGAGTCAGTCAGAGCTTCACAAGGTTTGTAAGGATTTCACAATGGTGAACGAGGTCCCATGATCAGAGATCTCTCCTTGTTAGCTTCTTGTGACATAGACATTGCCCTGCCTAGGAGCTAGGATATTGCTGATCAAATTAGTGTAACAAATTTTAATTAAAAATGAATTAATAATTAATTAATAAAATCTTCCTCGTACACCTGGAAAGGTAAAATCAGCAGTAACAATACTGTTTAATATTCCTTCACAAGGATAGAAAATGATAGCACATGTTCAGAATGAATATTTTATTTTATTATTACATGGGTAATATGGGTAATATGGGTAAGATCAGTTATGCTGTCATTTGAGATTCAATTTAGCCCAAATATGAAAGCTTGGGATGCAAACATGTCTGTCTGTCTGTCTGTCTGTCTGTCTGTCTGTCTGTCTGTCTGTCTGTCTATCTATCTATCTATCTATCTATCTATCTATCTATCTATCTATCTATCTATCTATCTAATATAGCCACCCACCCCAACCAGGATCACTCTTGGTGGCATACAATTGATGTCCTAGGGTGAATAAAATTACAAAAGAAAGGAAAGAAGATGCATCTCAAAAGTTTACAATTGTTTTTATTATTATTTCTAAAAATACTGTAAATATGCCTATTACAATTCAAGTGTGATAGTTCTTCTTCCAAGTCATTTGACACTAATGTTTTTCCAAAAAGTCAAGGTACTTCTGTTCAGTTGATATGATACGAGTATTTCTAAAGCATTTGATTTATCAAGCAAATAACTGAAGGGTTTTCTTGATGTAAAAACAATTTATCATAAAGACATATTCATGTTCATCAAACTTCTTTGGTTTGGTAATCTAAAGCAATCTTTCCTGACCTCCAAGCACACTGAGCTACAATAATTGAAAACTGCTCCTTTTAACAGGGAAAAATAATAGATATAACAGGAAATACAATCTGATTATTAATCCTTTTATAACAATATTTTTTTACCTTGGCAACTTTAAAATATGTGGGCTTCCATTCCCAGAATTCCCCAGTGAGCATGATGACTGAGGAATTCTGGGAGTTGAAGTCCACATATTTTAAAGTTGCCAAGATTAAAAAAAACTTTATAACATCTGGCTTTATTCAATTGTGAGGGAAACTGAAGTCCAATACACAAAAAAATGGCCTTGGAATTCAAACCCCGGCATTTTAAACAGGCCGCAGCACCTCACACAAGGCCAGACAGAAAGGTCTCAAGAAGCAATGGACAGTGGCAACCAAAGTTGGTGAATATTGTTGAGGATGCAGTTGTGGAAATCACACTAAGACAGGCTATCAGCTCTGAAAATAGGGGGGAAAAAGGTAGAATAGCAAAATTCAGGGGGGGAAATCAAAATAAATCTTGGAATTTTTACAGACATACAACTCAATTTGGATTCAGAATCAAAAGAATTAGAAATTGAATATTCAACCAATATCCTCTGATGGCACCTAATCAATCAATTTTAGACATGGAATTCCTTATTTTCTAGTTTTAAGCTGGGATGCCTGTTTCCATCATTAACTGGGGCTGGGGCTAAGAAAATAAAAGCAACTATATCACTAGTAGAATTCGGGATTCTGCCCAATGTCACTCAATTTTGAATCAACAGCCTTGCATATGTTCCAGGAACACTTTTAATATGCAACAAAAATTGGGGTTTATTTTTTGAGATCTGAATTATAAATATCTACATTGCTTTCTTTGTTCATGTTTATTATATTTTTAGGCCACAGACAATGATGTGGGCTCTTATGGAAAAGTGAGTTATTACTTCAGTGATGATCCAGACAGGTAGGTATTTTGTTACAGGTATTCTTTGATTTGTCTGCTGTAGCCTTAATATAATGCTTTATTTATATCAGTTAAATCAAAATAAAATCCTGGTCACTGTTTTATTGAGTCAGGTATGTGTCTTGGAAATCATGTTAGTAAATGAGGTGCTAATTAGAATTGATAATGAAGATAGTAAAGTGGTGGAAAACCTATGCCTTTCATGATCAACCATCTCAGAGTCCTAGTAGACAATCACTTCAATATGAGCCAGCAGTGTGCTGCAGCTGCCAAAAAAGCCAACACAGTGCTAGGCTGCATTAACAGAGGGATAGAATCAAGATCAAGTGAAGTACTAATACCACTTTACAATGCTTTGGTAAGGCCACACCTGGAATACTGAAGCCAGTTTTGCTCACCACGATGTAAAAAAGATATCGAGACTCTAGAAAGGGTACAGAGAAGAGCAACAAAGATGATTGGGGGACTGGAGGGTAAAACATATAGGGAACGGTTGCTGGAATTGGGTATGTGTGTTATATATTATTATTACTGTTATAACGTTATAGTTAAGCATTCTGAACCCGTGAGGTAAATCTGCCAAGGATCAGGCGCCGCGACAGCCGCTTGACAGCTGACAGCTGTCAAAAGGGCTGCCGCAAGCCAATCGCACATGTGCGGTGGCCAGCTGACAGCTGTCAAAAGCCGCCAGCAGCCAAATGCGCATGCGTGACAGCCAGCTGACAGTGACAGCTGTCAAAACCACCGGCCGAGTCGCGCAAGTGCAGTAACGCGAGAGCTGTCAAAATCTGCCGGAAGTCGATTGGCCACCCCAACCGCGGCGGGAGAACGCGCCATTTGGATTGGGCAGAAGTTTGACAGCTCCTGTATAAAAGGAGGATTCCTCCCCGCTGTCAGCCGTCCGGTGTTCTCCCTGAATAAACTTTCAAGAACTGAGCCTGCTGTCTCTCGTGATCCTTTCGCCACCGGACTATTCAATGTGTAGTTTAACGAAGAGAAGGGTGAGGGATGACATGATAGCAGTGTTCCAATATCTCAGGGGCTGCCACAAAGAAGAGGGAGTCAAGCTATTCTCCAAAGCGCCTGAAGGCAGGACAAGAAGCAACGGATGGAAACAAGTCAAGGAGAGAAGCAACCTAGAACTAAGGAGAAACTTCCTGACAGTTAGAACAATTAACCAGTGGAACGACCTGCCTCCAGAAGTGGTGAATGCTCCAACACTGGAAGTTTTTAAGAAGAGACTGGACAGCTATTTGCCTGAAATGGTATAGGGTTTCCTGCCTGAGCAGGGGGTTGGACTAGATGACATGCAAGGTCCCTTCCAACTTCTTCTTCTTCTTCTTCTTCTTCTTCTTCTTCTTCTTATTATTATTATTATTATTATTATTATTATTATTATTATTATTATTATTATTTAAACAGTAAAGGAACAAACAGCCACAAAATATGCCACAGACTAGCACTAGGTAGAGCACTCATGGAAGTGAAAGTTGGAGTTTAAAGAAGTAGGCTAGGAAGAATATTGATGCCTTTGAACCTTGGTCTTGAAGAAGACTCCTGAGAATACCATGGACAACCAAGAAAAGTGTGGATCATCAAACACATCAATCCAGGGTTCTCATTCAGGGCATAAATTACCAAATTGTCATACTTCAGACACATTATGCAAAGACCCAGGTCTCTGGAAAAGGCCTTATTGCTGGGAAATGTGGAAGGAAAAAGAAGAGGATGACCATTAGCAATGTGGATAGACTCAGTTATGGTAGCTTACTGGTGCACCCTTGGGAGACTTGAAAGAACAAGTTAGGGAACATATCAATGAATCAATTTTAGATTGATGGAATTCCTTGTTTTCTGTTTTCCTATCAAGGAAGATAAAGATTAATAATATAGAATTGAATTCCAGACCCTAACAATAAATTAGCATGCAGCAAAGCAAAAAGGTTAAGTGCTTAAAGGGTAGATAAGGAAAAACAATCTAGGGAATAGGAGTAGTTAGTATTGTGGAACACTAACTTTATCTTTGATGGAGATTTCAGTATGAAATCCAGAACTTCTTCAACTTTTTGAAATCTGGAGAGACTTCATAAGGTTTTAAGGTGTCAAATGCAGAAATGTTAGCATGTACCCATTGTGAGGAATACATCTGTGTCATGCTGCTCCCACATGCTCCAAGTTATCTCTGGCTGACCTGCTAGCTTGAACTGCCAACATTATTGATCACACTTGATCAAAGGGAGTGTTTGGTGGCAAATTAAACAGGTCCATCTTGCATCCTAACTGGCCATGGATCAAAATATATATGACAGAGGCGGCTGATCTTTAGTACAGCAATCCAGCAAAAAGGAAAGCGTCGCTAGTTGCTAAGTAGAGCCTTGAATTCCTAAAATTGAAACAGAAAGTCCTGTCATCCGAGATCCTTTAAAATAAACTAGCAGATTAATACCTCTACCTATGTATCAAAATAATTTGGATATACTTGAGATGAGAAGGTAATAATTTGCTGAGAGTTCATTCTTCAGAGAGTTCAGTTTGAAATGAAATGTACTAGAACTGTTCATTATATCTAGCTGCACAAATATCTCTGCTAACTTCCTCTGCTTCCTCATGAAAGCAAGATGAGGATTGATTTTCTCATCTGCTAAAGAGCAAACTATGTATTACATTCAAGCATGTGTAATGAATTCCCAATATATTGTGTATATATATTTTCTATTGGAAATAGCCTAGGGAGGCATCCATTGTAAATGGAGGAGATAGAAATGTACATATCTGTGGGAGTGCAGCATTTAACCCTCTCTTTACTGGATTTCTTTTTCAGCTCAAAATTCATTTCTCCCACCCAGATGTTAAGACCCTAGAAAGAGTACAGAGAAGAGCAACAAAGAGGATTAGGGGGCTGAAAGCTAAAATATATGAAGGACCTTTACAGGAATTGGGTATGCTAGTTTAATGGGGGGGGAACAACTAGGGGTGACATGATAGCAATGTTCCAATATCTCAGGGGCTGCCACAAAGAAGAGGAGGTCAACCTATTCTCCAAAGCAGCTGAAGGCAGAACAAGAAACAATGGATGGAAACTAATCAAGGAGAGAAGCTACCTAGAATTAAGGAGTAATTTCCTGACAGTTAGAACAATTAACCAGTGGAACAACTTGCTTCGAGAAGTTGTGGGTGCTACATCACTGGAAGTTTTTAAGAAGAGATTCAACTGTGATTTGTTCGGAGTGATATAGGATCTTCTGCCATGAGCAGGGGATGGACTAGAAGATCTCCAAGGTCCCTTCCAACCATATTATTCTATGTTCTATAATGAATGCTCCAATATGCTGACTGGAGAAGTCTAGGAGTTGAAGTCTACACATCATAAAGTTGCTGAAGTTGACAAACACTGACATAAGGCAATTTGTATGAAATGTATAGGGTCTACTGCTTGAGCAGCGGGTTGGATTTGAAGACCTCCAAGTTCCCTTCCAACTGTTATTCTGTTACATTAATTATTAGTTATTAAGTCTATTTCTTCAACATGTGGCTTACTGTTTTGCGCTCCAGGTTCTCCTTAGACAAGGATTCTGGCATCATCACACTGGTTGCCCGCCTGGACTTTGAGACAACCCAGCGTTATACACTCACTGTCATCGCCAGAGATGGAGGTGGAGAAGAAACAACCGGGAGGGTCCGGATTAATGTCCTGGATGTCAATGACAACATGCCCACCTTCCAGAAAGATTCCTATTTAGGAGCTCTGAGGGAAAATGAGCCGTCAGTCACTCAAGTGGTCCGAGTGAGGGTGAGAAACTCCAGATACATGTTTTTCTCATGCTGAGGTGATAAAGAAGAAATGAGTATCAGTGTAACTTAACAGCCACTTGTGACATAAAGAACTGCACTGGGAAAAGTGCATAATGTGTAGAAATCACTGTTTAAAAAAATCAGAATGCATTCCACTTGAACTGACATTTCTAGTGTGACGTCTGCCCCCCTGTATGTGCTTGTGGAAGCATCCCTGGTGCCCACAAAATTCATTCTCCAGCAGAATTTTCCATTTTAAAGAAAAAAATATTTGTAAAAGAGTATTAAATGAGGTGTTCGCATGGCATAACATTATTTTTTTAAAACAAGTATCTTTCCCCCCCCCTCTTAAAACAGAAAACTGAGAATGGTACGGGATTAGGCATGTTGTTGTTGTTACAACTATTTACTAAAGGCAAAGCAGCCTGACTTCAGAATGACTGGGAAGCTTATATTAAATAAATAAAAATCCATAATACACAAAGAGACTATGCATGTCTGGACACAAATTCCAAGCACAATACAGGAACTTGCTCTATTCTTGAACCTGGGGAAAAAGCCAGGTTTTCAAGCGTGTTTTATGATTCCTGATTCTTGATATATGCAAGACTCTTTTCACTTCTTTACGTGCTTTAGGCAACAGATCTAAAAAGAAGAAGAAAAAAAGACTGGGGCTTTGATGGTTGCATTTGATGAATTCATGGTTACCGTCTTATACTTTATATACACACTCAAACACACGCACACACACATCATGGGGCATGATTTAGGAATGTATGTCTTAGGGTGTTTTTTTTTTGAGCTACAGTAACTTTTGCAGATGTGTTTTTATATTGTAGGAAAAGGAAATAGCACATCAGCCTGCTCTTTAGAGGCGTGTTAGAGGCGTGCATTGCTTTGGAAACCACCACCCTCGCGTGCCCCCCCTCCAAGGTGTTTTAAAAGATACAATCCCAAGAAAGCAAGTGACTGCATTAAAGTTTTGCAGCAGGCACTAGTTTTATGTCTCCAGGTGCCCCGAAACACTTTGGAGCTCATCAAATTTTCCTACTTATTATGTCTCATTTGAACTCTTCCTGGTTTTTTTTAAAAGCTTTATTTAATTTCTATGCTGCTTTTTAATCTGTGGTCAATTCTAGGTGGCATGGACATCTAATGCTCCTAATTTTTCCCATGGTAGTTGCTGAGACAGAGCAATTGACCCAAAGTCTCCCAAATGGCTTTCATTGTGTAGAACAGGGGCTCCTCAAACTTGGCCACTTTAAGACTTGTGGACTTCAACTCCCAGAATTCCCCAGCCAGCATGGCTGGCTGGGGAATTCTGGGAGTTGAAGTCCACAAGTCTTAAAGTGGCCAGGTTTGAGGAGCCCCTGGGGTTGTAGAAAAATGTTTCAATGTAAGTATTTCTTCTGATTTAATCTAGGCTTCAGATGAAGATTCCTCTCCCAACAACCAAATTGCTTACAGCATTGTGTATGCTTCTGCGTTCAAAAGTTACTTTGACATTACCTTGTCTGAAGGTTATGGAGGTGAGTGCAGCATTGTGTTCAGATTCCTTCCTCATCTCATGCCTAGTGTCACAATTGCCAACGCTGCCTTCTTGCTTTTCCAGTGATAAGTGTCATCCACCCTCTGGATTATGAGCAAGTTGCCAATGGTGTCATTTACTTGATTGTAATGGCTAAGGATGCAGGCATCCCGGCACTCAACAGCACCGTCCCCATCACCATTGAAGTGTTTGTAAGTACCACGACTGCCTTCCATTCTACCTGCTCAGAAGATAAAATTGAACAGAACAAATGAGTCCCTGGTCTTTCTTTTCTTACTCTGTTCCCTTAGAACAATGTGCCTATTTTATTCTAGCGAGAACAGTTCATTAAGAAGGATGGATGGATGGATTGATTGAATGATAAATTGATTTAAAAAGAACTCTATGTGAACTATGTCAGGGATGAACTAATTTCATAATAGCCTCATATGCTGGATTTTCTGCTTCTGTTTTTGTTCTCTTTCTTAATCAGGATGTGTCAACGTGTGCACATGCCAAATCTATTGAAGGCTTAGAATGTCTAGTCTTTCGTTTTCTGACAAAAAAAAGTGATCTTTTGGCAGCATAGTTTTATGAATTGCTTGAGAGGTGAAAGAAAAAAGGATGGGGGAACCACATATCGTTTGTTTTGATTCAACTGACATGTACTGTTGACGTGAGATAATGATCCTTTCTTTGTTCAGAACTAAACAACACTGTGTCTTGGCTTTAAGTTTATTTTTTCACCAGAATCAGTCATAATAGACGGCTTATCTGCAAGTGTGTTCTCACTGATCTTCTGTGCATTCTGCACATAAGGTGGTATCCCTGCCCACAGCCCATGATGGAGTGTTTCCCAGCTACAGAGGACTTAAGGGAAGGGGATGTACCACAGTCACATGTGCTACTAGGTGAGGGTCCTCTCTCTCCACTCAGGAAGCAACAGCTACCTGTAATTTCTCCCATGCCTTCTACCAGTTTTATTCACCCTCAACATTAGGAATGCCTATTACTTGATTTAGATCAAGGGTAGGCGACCTTGGCTCTTTTATGACTCGTGGACTTCAACTCCCAGAATTCCTGAGCCAGCCATGCTGGCTCAGGAATTCTGGGAGTTGAAGTCCACGAGTCATAAAAGAGCCAAGGATGCCTACCCCTGATTTAGGTTATAGAAGATCAATGACAAGTTTGATTGGAATAATGAGTCTGACAGAAAAAGAACATATATATTCATGCTTATGAACCATATAGGTGATACAGCCTCTGAGGTCAGGATCTCAGTCTCCTTGTCTACATGCAGGGGGAAATGACCGCTTATCAACAAGAGGCATTGAGGGACTGAGAAGCCCCACTGATTCTCAGGGTCCATAAACATCCTACAAGCTTGGTTAGTGTAAGTTCTCTACCCTATATTCCTTTCTATCACCCCCTTAGGACCACTTATCATAAATTTTGCCAAATATTCCTGCAAAGTAATATCAGATTTGTTTGGTAGCATATTTTTTTCCCTAGGAAACAGCAAATTATTTTCTTCTCCATGTTCCTCAAGGTAACACAGAAATTCCAGCTATATTCCTATGTGAAACTTATGCTTTTTCAAGTAGCATCTGATAAAGCATTAATGAAATGTATTCTCAGCTACAGTGACAATGAATGGTGCACTGTTAGAAAACCTGAAGACCCAGAACATCCTAGTGAAGGTCTATCTGTATCCTAAAAGAGGCCAAGAATCAAGACTGCCTTGATGGCACATAATCAATTAGTCTGTGCTTTATGGCAAGACCCGTTGCACGCTTGGTTCTGATCTCCAGGTAATTGCAAGAGGTCTGAGGGCATATAGAGCAGGGGTCCCCAACCTATGGGCCACGGCTGGGTAGTGGGCTGCTGGCCACTGGGCCATGGGACAGGCTGGCCAGTGCGCGCAGGTGTGCACGCACACCCCACACTTGCAGTAGTGCCGTGGCCATGGGGTGCAAAAACAGGATGCCATGCTGCACACTGCAAAAACGGGCTGCTGCCATGCCTTGGGGAGTGAAAGTGGGATGCTGCCATGCCTTTTTGTGCAAAAATGGGCTGACATTGCACCTCAGGATGCAAAAATGGGACGATGTCATTCCACAGGATGCAAAAACAGGATGCTGCCATGTCATGGGGTGCAAAAATGGGATGCTGCTGTGCCATGGGACACAAAAACAGGACACCACCATGCCACAGGGTGCAAAAACTGGATGCCGCCATACCACAGGGCACAAAAATGGAACAGCACACCATTGTGCTGCACAAAAACAGGCCAACATCATGCCTCAGGGCGTGAAATGGGCTGACGCCACACCTCGGGGCACAGGAATAGGGCGTTGTGTACAAGAATGGGGCAGGGCTAGCAAGTATCACACAAGCACTAGCCCCACCCCATTTGCATCACGCGCATGCTCATGGCTCTGTGTGCGTGCGTGTAAAATGCTTCCCCCTCCCTTTCCCTCCGGTCCGCCAACCAAGAAAGGTTGGTGACCTCTGATATAGAGAATTAGCTTTGAAACAGTTTTAACGCTCATAGATGATAAGGCAAAAGAGCAACATTACCATGCAATACATGGGCTTATTACCTTTTCCTCATACTATGCAAATGTTCCTAATCATACTAATTTGAAAGCAGTACCTGTGATTGTTCTTCATCCCTTCAGTTACCTTGTGTCTTGAAGCTCAGTTGTCCTGGTGGCACTACAATGCATGGTAGAACATGGAGCTGCAAGTCAATAAAGATGCCATTTTTGAGAGCTATTCCTCAAGCCATTGACCCAAGGGTCCATCCTGCAGTTTGGGAGAAAGAATCTCAGATTCCTGGGTTCTTCTTCACCTCTGATATGTCAATGAATCCCAGGCATTTTAGCTCCACTGGGATTCCACCATCATTGCCCTTCTTTGCCAGTTCTCTTCCAAGCTTGTGTAGAGTACGGCTTATTGAAAAGGACTAGACTAGCGTTCCATGAAGCAACTATTTCACAAGGTCCATAGATTTGATAATACTTTAAAGAAACAGTTTGCATAACCAGTAGAATAACCAGTGTAACAATCATCTTTTAGGACAGTGAAGCAGTAACCAAATGCAATCATACAGAGGCCAACGTATATTCAAACACACGTAGAGAAGCTGGACGAAAGGACTTATATTCAAAGCCAAAACAAATGTAGATTGTTAGCTTTTTTTGGCTTTCTGGGAACAGGCAGTAGCTAATTTATTCAAATGGATGATTGTGCATTATATAAACACTCCTAGTTCATCAGACGAATTGTATTTTTGAAAAAATACAATTTACCTCACATAGTCTGCTAAACTTTTTAAACACCACCCCAATACTAAATCTTGTTTTTAATTATAGCTTCTAAAATGGCAAGCAAAGTCCTTAAAATGTGGGGCTGGGACTGGGACTGGAGTAACATAAGTTCCAAAACAATAATAATATGCACTCATACACATTATCCTCCCTTTTTACGACCCTGTAATTCCTTAATTGGGTAGTGAATGGAGTTGAGCATTTACTGGCTGGACAACCTTCCTAACACCTACATGTAAGTTCGCAGCAGAATTTTTTTCTTTGTGCCCCAGGAGAGAAATATCTACTGCTGCTTAGGATTGAACTCTCCACCTTCTGAGTGGGAGGCAAGTGTCTTTGCTACTAAAGGTAAAGGTAAAGGTTCCCCCGCACATGCGTGCTAGTCGTTTCCAACTCTAGGGGCCGGTGCTCATCTCCGTTTCAAAGCCGAAGAGCCAGCGCTTGTCCGAGGACGTCTCCGTGGTCATGTGGCCGGCATGACTAGATGCCAAAGGTGCACGGAACCGTAGTGGTCCCTATTTTTCTACTTGCATTTTTACGTGCTTTCGAACTGCTAGGTTGGCAGAAGCTGGGACGAGTAACAGGCGCTCACTCTGTTACGCGGCTCTGCTCGTCTTTGTCCCAAATCCTTAATCCTCCTGTCTTCACAGAAGTGTTAGTTACTGAGGTATATTTTAAACAGTGGTTGTAATTGTTATGTACTGGGCTTTTAGAATATCACCACGTGCTCTGCTGGAGAACCAACGGTTCTCCAGCATCTCAGACAGGACGGCGCCAGTCCTGCTATTGGTCAACTTTGGGCGGCAAGTATAGCTTCAATCCGATTGGTTAATACCATAGGGCCTGGCTATATATTGAGGCGGGGTGAATCCAATCTCTCAGTACAGTTTCTGTTTAAATAAAGTATGTGTTCGTCTGTACTCCTCTGCGTGTTCTCGTTCCTGCTCATCAGAGCCCACGACATAATAGTAATCTTGTCATTCTCGGAGTGACTATTTTGCTTCTTCATAGATGCATGAGGTTTGGACCGTGACATACTTTATAACATGGATTAAGTCTTACGGTATTCAGTTACATTTGGTGCTGCCAAATCCCTGGCTAATGGGAACACTTCCACTCATTCCTGTTATATTGTTCATTGATGGACAACCAGCTTTAGAAGAGGCCACTCTTGAATGCTTTCTTCCCGGAGATCACATATGCTAATAAGGGGTGGCAAAATCTTATAGATGCTTGAAAGGAGAATTTGCTTCATTTCCTTCAGTTCAGGAAGATTGAGTAGAGGTGGTTCCATTGTTTTCTTTTTCTTTGGCACTCTGCCTGAAAACCTAAAAATTACCAGGAAGCAAACAACTTTGATTGTGGCACAGAGACCAAAGTCACAGTAGCCCTCGGAAGTGACTGAAATTATTCATCCTTGAAGCAGTCCAAATAGCTGTCACTTTTTCAAATCGTGGTCATCCCAGCCTGAAATGATTTGCTTTAATTGTCCCAAATTGTGACGCAAACGCTTTTTAAAAAAAAAATCCAGAAAGATAACTTGCACATATAAGGCAATAACAGAATTTGCGTTATTGTTCCTTTTTAGGGTTAAATCAGATTGTCAGAATACAAGCACCCAGACTGAGAAAACTCAGAGAAAGGATAAGTCGTATTTTCTTGATAACCAATCTTTGATCCTTCCTAATCAGATCTGACTTAAAGTGGCAGCAATTCACTGACCAAAGCGTTGGACCTCTTTGATGATAATGCCGTTAAAAAAAAAACACAACACCCTGATTTTCACCCTCTCCCTTTTATAGCATTGTGAGGAGATACAAGAAACAGCGAAGGCGCTTAATTGAGGATAAAATATCTTCTTTCCCTAACTGTTCTTCGGACAGTGTAATCCCATCTGTCTGAAGACCGCATTTGAAAAAGGTCATTTCCTTCTAGTTGATTTTGTACATGGGTGATTTCTAAGTAGCTGTCACATTCTGCACTTTCTACCAAAAGGGATTTTTTTTTCCCTTTCAAGTGGAATGGGGAAGAAATGATGAAGACGATGAAGAATTGGCTCTCTTAAGATGCTGAAAGAAAAGAACAAGTGTGGGTATGTGCATGCTTCTGTGTGTGTGTGTGTGTTAAGGGGTGAAAAAAAGTTTGAAACTTTTTCATCCTATGCTTATTGATTTTTAATAAAGAACTGAAATTCACTTTGTATCTTTCCCAATAAGAGACAGTAAGCTTCTGAAGGTGGAACTGCTGGATTAGAACTAAAATTGAGCTTGATGCTAGTAGCATCCCTAGGAAATATTAGACTAATGTTTCTCTCTGCCTCTCATTCACTGACATGCTAGTCGCTATTCTGAGCATTGAGTCACCAATCTTTATGCTCAGGTGTATTATAAAGAAAAGATACTCCTTTGCTTTAGGTGCTGTTACAAATGTCTTCATCCTACAGATGATGGTGATAATGATGAAGATGACGATGATTTGTGTTGAAAAAATATAATCAAATGTTAAAGATTCAATATTACCAATTTAAAAACCATTTCTCTTTTAAGTACAGAGGCTGAAAAACTAGTATTATATTACTGTTTACAACTCTTGTACTCAGTGTTGTACTTAAGGACATTTCAACTGTGCACAGATTTAGAGACAAGTGTTGTAATTTCCAGTATTGAAAAGCAAACACATGCACAAGGGTCTTATGAAAAGAGCTTTTAAATGGAGATGTTTCTGTTAGCTAGATAAACTACTTCTCCAGGCTGGTCAGGATTGTTCAGCCTGAAATGGGCTGATATAAATAGTGTGGCTATTAAACTAACTGCCCTTCTACTCTGTAAAGAGAGACTGAGGGGGGAAAAACACTACTTCGACCAAGGGGATGGCATGAGAGAAGGACAGTGCACATTACTGCCTGGCTATCTGTCTGCTTATTGTATGTGGGGCTTTTTGTGTGTGTATATGTGTGTGTGTGTGTGTGTATGTGTGTGTGTGTGTTTGTGTATATACACATGCAAGCCTTCAAGTCAGTCTTGAGTCCTGAACGTCATGAACAAATACGTCCCAATGTATTTATTCATTCATTTATTTATGAAATTTGTATAACGTCCAATTTCTTACAACTCTGGGTGGCTTGCAAAATGCAGCAGTAAAATAATGAAAAACCGAAACATGAGAGAGAGAGAGAGAGATGGGGGGAGGGAGATTCAAAATAAGACAGTCTAAAAAAAGACCAATAATCATTAAAAGACTAAAATTTCACACAAAGGTTCATCACCCAATCTAGCCTTGGACCTGGCAATAATGATTGGTGATTATTGAGTATGTGACATCACGTTGATGTTAACTCACGGTAATCACTTGTTATCCAAGATCTATGACCAATTTGGTTCTTTGAGTCTCCCAATGGTGCATTCATTACCACTGTAACTAATTCCATTCGCTTTGTTCCTATTCGACCTCTCCTTCTCTTTCTTTCCCCCTTTTCAGGATTACAGACTATTCTAGAGAGCGAGATGTTTTCATAATGTGTCTGAAGTGCGATAAATAATGCCTGGCCACCAATAGGAGAGAATATTTGTCCTTGGTACTCTCTGAGCTTGACTGTTCATTTGCAGATGTTTCATTACCAAACTATGTCACATCATCAGTGCTAGAAAGGCATGGAGTTTGCTTTTGTTTTATGTACTGGTGGCTTGTCCTGTCAGAGTTGGTTGATTAGGCTGTTCTTTACTGTTAGCTAGTTTGTCTGATCCCCTTTTGCTGTTTTCCCAAAAATTAAGTTATATTTTTTAATCCTTAAATTTAATAAAACTTCTTTCATCAGGGGTAGAAGGAAACTATCCCAGGGTGATGAAACTTGCCGTTTAGAAAGTTCTTAACATCTAGAAAATCAATAACAAGCAACTTCCTACAGTAGCTAAGGAAGGAAGTGAACCCAGGGTCCTTTTGAAGGCACTGAGTATTGGATTAGATAGGAAGATTTTTCTCCTGGCTTCAAGAGCACTTAATCTCCCTGGAGATCACTTTTTTAGAATCTCTTGTACAGGCAGATTGTATGGAACAAACTTGTCGATGATCCTCAGGAGCCAATTCATTCACTGGCTTCTCTTTTATCTGCAGGGTCTTCTGTGGGCCATCTACAATCCTCCATTGCTTCCCCAAAAGTCATGAGTGATGCCAATGTTGATTAAAGCCCCTCTCTTCTGGCAAAAATCCAAAAGTACAGAACAGTGATTGGTTATATATTACAGGGGTCTTCAAACTTGGTCCTTTTATGACTTGTGGACTTCAACTCCCAGAATTCCTCAGTCAGGCACGCTGGCTGAGGAATTCTGGGAGTTGAAGTCCACAAGTCATAAAAGGGCCAAGTTTGAAGGCCCCTGATATATTACAACAGAAATTACCTGAATTACTGACTTTGACAGCAAAAGAGTCAGTCAGGATTTAAAACTAGTTCAGAAAGTTTTTTAGATAAATTATAGCAAAAAGTTCATGGCTGTTTGCTCAGCTGCAGCCTTCTTTCTGTCTTTCTCCTTCCAATCAGGCATTTATCTTAAACTGCAATCAAGAAACTGGCAGTTAAATGTAAACTTTTGTCTGTGGCACACTTTAACATAATACAATTTTTGCATATTGTGCTCAGATGCCTTCAAAAAGAAAGCAATGACATTAAAAATGTTGTTTTTTTTCTGGAACAGAGAGAAAAAAAGATCAAGTATTTTAAGATTTGCTTTCCAACAAGTGTATGTGTTAAAACCTCAAGTACTGTTCAGAGTACCGACTAATTGAATAGAGACTTGAAAACTATTGAATTTCTTTGATTGTTCTTAGTGTATTTCAGTTTTTCTCCTTTCTCTAAGTATATTGATTGCCGGTAATTTGATTCTATGCAGAAAAACATATGAGATCTCAGATTTCTTTAAACCATCTGGAAGAAAATGCATGTTGAAAAGTGAACATTTCATAAAAGTATTTTTCTGTTTTTATTTCCATATAGAGGCTATTAGATTATAGAAAATATAGGAAGAGCAAATAAGTAAAATAACTATTGCAATTGGACAAAAAAGTAATTCAGTTCCTATTTTAAATATATTTTTTTTAATCCTGAAAATAATGTTTCAGAATACTTTGCAGAATGAACATAAAATCACTGCTAGTGTTACGTACTTCCTGCTGAATAACCTCTGTTGGATTTTTTTCTTTAAAAAAAAGATGTTTCCTATTGTGAAACTGTATGCTAGGGAATGTGGAACATGATTTATTGACAATAAATATTTAATTGGCCATCTAAAATGGCTCCTTTGCAGACTACTTAAAAATTGTGTTTAAAGGTTTATGCCTGCTTTCAGATGCACTGATCTTTACCCATGACATTTGAATATTTTTCTTTCTTCTTTAATTATCATAAATTTGTTGCACTGCTGAATTTTTTTTCCCTCTGTCCAGTCAGCTAGTTTGTTTGTATGGATAACAACACCCACTCCTCACCGATATATTTCTCAGGGTAATTTCAAATGTTGAGAGATCCCTGTAGGTGTGCTTCTCTTGAAAGTAACATAAAAAAATTATCTCCAGGGTGTAGTACCAATCAGATTGCAATTTTGTATTGGTTAACGGTTATAGCCCTTCTTTCACCATGGAAGTCCACAGCACTTATACAACTTTTTCTTAGCTGTGAATCACTGCAGCCCATCCCCACTTCCCAAAATAATAATAAAAAATAAAATAAAAAAAGATTGAGGCTTTGGAAAGAGTGCAGAGAAGAGCAACAAAGATGATTAGGGGGCTAAAACATATGAAGAACATTTGCAGGAACTGGGTGTGGCTAGTCTAGTGAAAGGGAATATGGGTGATATGCTAGCAGTGTTCCAATATTTGAGGGGCTGCCATAAATAAGAGGGGGTCAACCTATTTCCCAAAGCACCGGTAGGCAAGACTAGAAGCGATGGATGGAAACTAATGAAGGAGAGAAGCAACTTAGAACTAATTTCCTAACAGCAAGAACAATAAACCAGTGGAACGGTTTGCCTTCAGACGTTGTGGGAGCTCCATCACTGGAGGCTTTTAAGAAGAGACTGGACAGCTACTTTCCTGAAATGAGGTTGTCCTGCTTGAGCCCCCTGCTGGACTAGAAGACCTCCAAGGACCCTTCGAACTCTGTTATTCTATATGTTGTTCAAAACATTGTAGGAATTTGGTGCCACTAAGTGCATTCATTGGAAGGCGGTGGAATTATACAGGATAAAGTATATTTATTATTTTACTCAGTTCATGGCAACAAAAACTGAACAATTCTTCTTTTTCCAGCAATAATAAGGGATCTGCTTTCTTTTGGGATATTTTTTCAACTTCCCAGTTTAATTGACAGCCTTGAAATTTGCTGATATTATCCCAAGGAAACACAGGTGGAGTCTGCTGGCCAAAGTCAGTTAATGTTGTTACAAGTTGGATTGTTTTTGTGGGCTCAGGCATTATTAAATTTCTTCCTTTAAAAAAAAAAACTTGTACACTGCCTAGAGTCATTTTGGCAGATGGATGGTTATTTAATTTTTTTAAATAACTATTCACCAGATCCAGCTCTGGGTAGCTTTGAGAGGATCAGCCTCCGCGCCCTGCTTGCCTGCTCCTTTCCGCTGCGGAAAGAAGCAGACCTCCACGCCCTGCTTGCCTGCTTCTTTCCGCAGCGGAAAGAAGCAGGCAGGCAGGGCACGGAGGTCCGGAGACTTGCCGATGTTTGGGGAGGTTTGGGGAGGTGCGCGCGCACCTCCCCAAACCTCCCCAAACTTCGGCAGGTCTCCGGACGGCGGTGGCTTGGGAGAGGTGCGCGCGATCCTGGAAGCACCGAAGCAAGTCCTCGGTAAGCTCCGGGCGGTCACTTGCTTCGCGTCTCCTGAGGGAAGGGGGGGCGACTGGAGCGGGCGTGTTTCCTCGCCTGCTGGGCACCGCGATTTGCCCGGGGAACGCGCGGGCCCCGAATGGCAGCGTGGAGCGAGGAAGCGGACAGCCAGGGCTTCCCCGAGAGCCGCGGCCACACAGGGTATTCCTGTGTATTCAGGCTTGCAAAATGGCGGATCGAGCCTCTGCTGGCGGCAGAAGCTTGCAGAGCGCGGATCCAGCCTCCGCCGGCGGATCGGCTTATACTCGAGTCAACAACTTTTTCCAGTTTTTGGGGATGAAATTGGGGGTCTCGGCTTATACTCGAGTCGGCTTATACTCAAGTATATACGGTAATTGTATTCCTGCCTATGACAGCACTGTTCATGTCTTAATCTGTAAAGGAACAGAATAATCCATGCTTTAATTTTAAAAAAATTAACGTATGAAAAGTGAAGAAGTTAATTACTTAATTATACACTCCTTGCAAAGCATTTGTGAGTGACAATGCATTATTACTACTATTCACGGCAATTAAAAGTACTTTAACTGCTTAAAATTTTGATATAACAGCATCTCTATTAATAATATAAATATTTAGTAATATTGAATTTGCTATTCTGTTCATATTTTAGAACTCACAAGATATGACTAAAACATTAGTTAGGTATATATTGGTATCATACAAAGGCTGTGTGATCCGGGTGCTTTCAAAGGCAAAAATTAATATACTTTCTTTTCTTTTTTAATGATTGTCTAATACAGCAAATAATTAAATAATATTGAATTTCCCTAAGATTTATACAAATTAACAAAATACTTTCCTCATCAGATACTGCAGTGTAATGTATTTTGCTGGTTCTTTGACCTCTTTTCTGAAAATAATGTAGGCAAAATATGCAGAGCCAGGGATTCTGGGATTTTATTTTTTATTTTTTATTTTTTTGCCGGCCCTTTAGCCAAAACTGGGCTTTAGGTCACCTGGCAAAGAGGACACTTAGAATGAAATAATTGGGATGCTGTGAGAAAATGCTTTTTTTTTTTTGCAGCCCTTACCTGGATCCAGCTCATTCTCAAACTTAATTTGTGTGTGTGTGGGGGGGGGGGTTTGGCAGCGTTGTCCACCACATCAAATTTGGGTCCATTGTGTTTAGTTTTCAGAGAGTTGGCTGGCCGAAAGATAGAAAGACATTTAAGTAATTTTTTTTCCAGCATTCTATTGGGTTGGGGGGAAAAATAAAACTGTGTAGAGGTGTTTTAAATGAGGTATATCAATATTCACTTCTGGAGGTTTATGTTACCGTAATATGTTTTACATCATACAGGTAGTTCTCAACTTGCAACCATTCATTTAGTGAACATTCGAACTTACAACAGCACTGAAAAAAGTGACTTATGAGCATTTTTCACATTTACGACCATTGCAGTATCCCCGTGGCCACATGATCAAAATTTGGATGCTTGGCAACTGGCTTTTATTTATGATGATTGCAGCATCCCGAGGTCATGCGATCACCTTTTGTGACCTGACGATCAAAGTCAATGGAGAAGCCAGATTTAACAACCCTGTTACTAAACTTAACAACTGTAGTGATTCACTTAACAACTGTGCCAAGAATGGGGCAAAATTCACTTAACAACGGTCTCACTTAGCAACAGAAATTTTGGGCTCAGTTGAGTCATAAGTCCAGGACTACGTGTACGTTTCCCATTTAAGCTACAGGAGAGTGTCCATGCTGTACAGGTAGTCCTTGACTTACAACCTCAATTGAGGCCAGAACTTTGGTTGTAAATCATGACAGTCATAAGTCAAGGCACCCATGTGCCTGAACCTGATTTTACAATTGTTTTTCTGGTGATTGTTAAGTGAATCACACAGCCGTAATTCTGAATCCATTCTCCCGAATGGGCGTATTTTTGCCAGAAACTGACCAAAAACACACCAGAAACCAGCAAAAAACATTGCAAATTGCAATCACGTGACTGTGGGACACTGCCTATATGAGCTGGTTGCCAAGCATCCGAAATACTGGTCATGTGACCAGGCTAGGGGCAGCACAACATTTTATGACAGCCAAAAGTGTTTTATAAGCCCTAAAGCGCCCTTTTCAAGGCTGTCACTAATCTGAACAGTTGTTAAACAATCATTCACAAGTAGAGGACCACCTGTATTCACTTTTAAAATTAGAATAATGCTGTGAAATTGCCTCTTGCCTATTATCCAGGTGTTTAGCTTTACAAAATCTCCCCGAGCAGCTTGTTTTTAATCAATATAAGGGTGGTGTAATGTTTTAATGCAGTTTGGTACTTTTGTACACTACTTTCATAATTTTATAAACCCTATTTAATATACTTAAGTGGTGAAAAACAGACAGCAGAACAATAAATAATACATAACCACTGTGAGGAGCACCTTTTCCAACAGATATGAATGCTGAATGTGAATACTGAGTTTCATTTCGACAGATCAGCCTTTAAGATATCTATGTATTGCAGCAGTGATTTTTAAACTGAGTGTAAGGACCTGCCTCAACTAAATCTCCAAGAAAGCAGAACTCTTGAAACAGGCATTGTCTCAAAAGAAACTTTTATTAGGAGTTAGTGACAGCAAGGAATCAAAGTGAGGCCTGAGGAAAAAACAACAACACACAAATATTAAAAGCAATATTCATTACTCCTCCCCCCGCCCCAGGGTCCCAGGATCCATCTGAATCTCCAGTGCGCACTTCAAGGTCTCACCGGATTTAGTTTCCCTCTAGCTCCAAGCACAAACCATGTTCCAGATAAGGGTGATGGTATTTGAGCGCATTCCTTCCCCTGGGGGAAGGGCAATATGGCATAGGCAGAGCAAAGCATGTCGTATATCCCCACATCAGAATCCCCCCACCCAACATAATAGCAGCCCCCCCAAAAATGGTTACACAATCAACAAATGGTTACACTGTTACACAAGCATATATAGAGGAAAAGAATAACAAGACATTTCTTTGGGCACCTGACACTGAGGTATCCTGTGGGTAATAGAACAGACTGCAAATTCTTGTTTGTAAGTGAAGGATCTAATTTGGGACCGCCGCTATTGAGATCCTTGGGTAAAAGAAAGAAGTGTGGGCTTGTTTTTGTGGGTGTAATGGTATTATTCAAGACCGGGGGGGCATTATTTGGGTCAAACATTTTCAGACTAAGAGTTTACATTATGTTTTACATTCTTCCAAAACTTAAAAAGCAGAATTTCAGTATATTCTGAACATTTGTGTTAGCATACAGTATGTTCTCATCTCCCTGTGTTCTCCAGTATGTCCTTCTTTTTTTTAAAAAAGTTAACACTGGAACAAACACAAAGAAGAGAGATTGAATGAGTAATTCAGTTAATAGGATTTGCTAAGCTCCTTCGTTAAATGACATTGGGCCATTGGGTGGTTTCCATGTATGGTTTCAGCAAAATACTATTTCTTTTATTTTGTGGTGGACATTTCTGCTTTGCTGCTAAAATCAGGTGCTGCAGTTTTTATTCTCTTTTTATCTTTGTAGGATGAAAATGACAATCCACCCACATTTAGCAAGCCTTCCTATGTTGTCACAGTCATGGAGGATATCATGGCAGGTAGGAGATCAGTTTGTATCCTAATCCTTATCGTTCCACCAAAACAGCAAAACTGTGACATGATTTGAGCAGAGAGAGAGAGAAAAAAGAGAGAGAGAATATGACACACACTCAGAGAGAGAATATGAGAGAGAGAGAGAGAGAGAGAGAGACTGACTGCCCAAAGCCACCCAGCTAGCTTTCAATGCAATGGCTTCCATTTCTTTTTCTTCTCCTGGCAGTCTTCTTATGGGGGACAGTCATCCAGAGCACATGTGGGTAATCTCATTCTCGTCTCATCTAGAGAGGATCCATAGAAGCAGATTAGTCGCCAGTCCTTTGGGCTTTGCCATGGTCATCATCTACAGTCTTAGTTCATCTACTTTTCCTAAGTGTTTTTTTTATTTAATTACAGAGAAATTCTTAATTTTAATACCTTTCAGGCTAGGAACTAGTCTACTTTACCCACAGCATGAGATATGTCAAACACAAGGCCCGGGGGCCGGATCCGGCCCGCGAAGTGGTTTCATGCGGCCCACGAAGCCATCCTGGAAACAGTGAGGGAACGGCCCCCTCTGCCTTGGCCCTGGCCCAGAGACCCTCCTTCTGCCAGAGACCCTCAGATCTGTCCCACTCCTGCCCAGGAACCCATAGGCGCCCTTGATGCCAACGATGTAGAGCTGGCCACGCCCACCCAGTAGGCCATATGCACTCTAGCCACGTCCACCCAGTAGGCCACGCCCACCCGGCCCCCTGAGGGCAACCGCAATGCTGATGCGGCCCTCCATGAAATTGAGTTTGACACCCCTGAGATAGACTAAGATACCTACAGTTTTTGTATTTTAGAAATGGAATGGGATATCAATTATTATTTTTTATCTCCAAATTATAAATGTTAACTTGTAGTGCACCCTTCACACCAATTGCAGGCAGAATGCATTAACTTCCCTCTTGAAAAAACTAGCTGTAAACTCTACAACTAACATACTCGGCTTAATTTTATAACTTTTCTGCTGCTTCTTGTGTCCTATCTTACTTGATGCTACCCATTTTTGTCTGTTATTTTGGTGATCTCAAATATGAACTTTAAAGTGCTTGTTTTTAAAAACTTTCTCAATAAAATTGTAAATCAGAATCTCGGTCAATCACAAGGCATTTATTGACTGTAACTAAATGGGAGGTAAATAAAGGTAAAGGATTCCCTGTCGATTTTATTCTGCTAGTTGTTGCTGTCTATCAGAGCCGGTGCTCATCTCCATTTTAAAGCCATTGAGCCAGCACTGTCTGAAGACATTTCCATGGCCACGTGGCCAGCATGACATCACAGAGTGCTGTTACCTTCCCACAGACGTTTATTTATCTATTTATCTACTTGCATTTGCATGCTTTCGAACAGTTAGGTTGGCAGGAGCTGGGGTGAGGACAGGAGCTCACCCTGTCTCATGGAGCTTGGGTCTCGAACCTGGGTTGCCAGCTTTCTAGCCAACAAGCTCAGTGTCTTAACTGCTGAGCCACCATGCTGCCACCTAAATTGGGAGGAGTTATCCTGAACACATGCCCTTATTGGATGAAGCTTTGGGTGCCACTCCTTGGAACTCATTTTCAACTTGTCATCTTCTCGTTGACATATATAAATCTCACAATGAAAGGAGTATGAATCCTAAGAGGATACTTAGAATGGAAACGGCAGGCCTTAGGGGTTTTTTTTGGAAATGCATGGATTTTTTTTCTGTTTAGCTACGCAGAATCCTGATCTCTAGTCCAGTGCTTTGATCATTCCATTTCTTTATTATACTTTTTCTGCTTTTTCTCCACCCATATTTCCCAACAAATTTTGATTACAGATAACCAATTTACTCTGTACCATACTTAGAGAAGTCTTATTGATTTATTATTTCAGTTTCGAAAGTGCCTGACTCTGTAGTAGCTCTGGAAAGGTTACAGATAAAAATTAAAAGGAAACAAAATGTATCAAGAAAAAAAAGTCTATTGGACTATGAATTATGCAAATCAAAATCATTAGTAAGCTATACAAGTGTAATATAAATTTTAAAAAATATATTTGGCTTCTAAACTACCCTTCATCTAATTTTTCTTACTTTCTTCAAGGAGCAACCGTGCTATTTCTAAATGCTACTGACTTTGACCGATCAAGAGAATATGGTCAAGAATCTATTATATACTCTTTGGAAGGTTCATCACATTTTCGCATTAATGCTCGTTCAGGTAAGTACAGCTATGACTTTCTCCTTACTTTTCAGGGGTTTTTTGGTTTTTTAATATATATTTTTAATTTAATAACTTTGTTTTCACTCATCTAATGAATTGTTCATTCAAAGAGAAATAAAAGTACAGATCTGAAAGCAAAGATCAAGCTGCTTAACACCAGCGCAAGATCGGTATAATTCTTTTTTTATCTCTTTTTTTTATTAAAGAGTTTTACAGAAACAAGATTTTACAAAATATCCCCAAATCCCCCCAACCTAAACCAACCCACCCCACCCCACTTCCCAGAGCTAAATACAGGATTATGGTTATAATAATCATATTCTAAATAAGAATTATCCATAATATACAATTAACCAAATTCATAATGTGCTTTAACTCCCCTTTAACATAAATACATACAAAGTGTCAGGACCCACCTCAATCCACATCTTAGGAAATAAGAACTCTTGGATGCAAGTTTAGTCCAAAAGGAAAATGTTTACTAGGAAGGAATCGATTGTGGGAATACAAGACGGAATCTGACAAAGGTTACATTTCAATCCTATATAAACCATTCCCATTTCAGCCCCTCCCCTCATCCATTTGGTCAGGCTGTCGTCAGTTGCTAGGTGTCAGGTCCTTCCATGGGAAAGGGAACTCTCCTTGGTTTTATGGTTATTGCTTTCCTTTTCAGTTGTAAATGAAGATACAAACCAGATCTGTCTGTCCCCCTCCCTTCCCCCGTTAAAACATCCCCTGTTTGAAAATCGCTTTAGTAACCATCCTCTCCCCCCCCCCCTCGGAGAGATGGCAGAATCCCCAGTAATAGCACGTTGTTCTACCTATACAATTATGAAATGTGATATAAATGGATTCTGACATTCGGCTCTCCTTTCAGAAAAAAGATGAGTCCATCTGTGGGGAAAGAAAACATATAAATGTTAGCCTGGTTTGTTTGGATATTCTGTATGAAACCTCTTAAGCAACTTAGGTGCTTTAACATGGAGTTTGTTAACCCACTCATTTTCTGAGGAGGGGAGGTGTTTCCATGCCACTAAATATTGTATCGTTCCATGGTGTTTTCTGGAATCTAAGATTTCTTTCACTTCAAAATGTTGTTCTCCTTCCACCATGATGGGGGTTGGTGGTGGTGGGATTTTTTCTCGTAGTGGAGATTGTTGTTCTCTCTTTAATAGACTGCAGTGGAAGGTTGGGTGTATTCATCTAAGATTTTTGGGTAGTTCTAATTCAACTGTTACTGGGTTTATGATTCTTTTAATTGGAAAGGGTCCAATATATTTTGGTCCTAGTTTTTTACAGGGTTGGAGTGATTTCAGGTATTTTGTGCATAAATATACCATCTCTCCTACCCTAAATGGTGTGGGATCGGTTCTTTTTTTGTCTGCCTGTGTCTTGTATGCTTTTCTGGCATCTTCCAACGCTTTCCTAACGATTGGCCATGTATTTTGTAATTGAGCAATCCATTCCTTCAGATCAGGGATAACCGGTTCTTTTGGGGTTAGTTCTGGTATTGGGTTGAAACTCTGGCCTGTAGCTACTTGAAAAGGAGTGTAACCTGTGCTTGAGTGGACTGCATTATTATATGCTACTTCTGCAAAAGGCAGTAGGTCCGTCCAGTCGGACTGCTGAAAATTAATATAGCATCTCAGATATTGTTCAAGTATATTATTAAGTCTTTCAGAAGCTCCGTCTGTCTGAGGATGGTGACTAGATGACAGTCCTTGGGTGGTTCCTAAGAGGGATAAAAATTCTTTCCAAAATGCCGACGTAAATTGCACCCCTCTGTCAGATATGATGCGTTGTGGTACCCCGTGCAATCTGTAAATATGCTGTACAAAAAGTTTTGCTAATGCTTTTGCAGTCGGGATTTTTTGGCACGGTATGAAGTGTACTTGCTTAGAGAACAGATCTGTGACAGTCCAGACTACGGTGTTTCCATTACTTTCTGGCAGTTCTACGGTAAAATCCATGGCTATTTCTTTCCATGGGGCTGAGGGGTTTGCCACCGGTTGTAACAGACCTGGCGGTTTACCTTGCAGTCTTTTGGCCATCGCGCAAATTTGACAGCTACCCACATAGCTTTCTATGTCCTTTTTCATAGATGGCCACCAAAATTGCCTTTTAGTTAAGTGTAAGGTTTTTACAAAGCCAAAGTGTCCTGCTGATTTTGTATCATGGCACAGTTGCATGAAATTGATTCTCTGTGTGGCAGGTATATATAGCTTCTCCCCCACCCACGGCAGTCCATCTTTAATTGTGCACACATGTTTATTTTTCTGGAACCATTCATCACTTTCCAAAGATTTCCTGAATTCTATTCCAGTTTGGCTATCTACCTTCGGCTTCATTTTTTCTTGTGCCCTGGTGGTGACTGGTGCTGCCAGTTGTTGTTCCGGTACAAGTGGTTTAAAGTCAGTAACTCTTGTGCTGTTATATTGGGGCATGCGGGATAATGCATCTGCAAGGAAGTTCTTTCCCCCCGGTAAGTGTTTGAGAGTGAAATTGAATCGGTGAAAATGTTGGGACCAGCGGGCTTGCTTAGGAGTGAGCTTCCTGGGCGTTTTTAGTGCTTCCAAATTTTTGTGGTCTGTCCAGACCTGGAAAGGTATTTTATTTCCTTCTAAAAATTGGCGCCATGTTAGTAATGCCCACCTCAACGAGAATGCCTCTTTTTCCCATATTGGCCAGCGTTGTTCTGTTTCTGTGAGTTTTCTGGATGTGTATGCGCATGGTTGCAATGTCCCCCCATCATTTTCTTGTAATAGTACGGCTCCTACCGCTACATCACTCGCATCTGCCTGTATTACAAAAGGTTTGTCGGGATCTGGGTGTTTTAGGACAGGTTCAGCAGAAAAAAGTTTCTTTAGCCTCTCAAACGCTGCTTGACATTCCATTGACCATTTCAGAGGCTGGCTGCGTTTCACGGGTGACCCCCCCTTCGTTTTCAACAAATTTGTGAGGGGCATGGCTATTTGGCCAAATGCGGGGATGAATTGGCGGTAGAAGTTTGCAAACCCCAGGAAACTTTGCAATTGCTTCCGTGTGCGGGGGGGTGCCCACTCTAGTACTGCCCTGACCTTCTCAGGGTCCATTTCGATGCCCTCTGGAGATATGCGATATCCCAGGTAGTCGATTTTTTCCTGATGGAATTCACACTTCGATAATTTAGCATATAAGTGGGCAGCTCGCAACTTCTTCAGGACTGGTCTGACTAGTATGATATGTTCCTCTTTGGTTTCTGTGAAGATAAGGATGTCATCGAGGTAAACCAGGACCCCCTTATATAGGTGCTCTCTCAGCACATCATTAATTAATTGCATAAAGACTGCGGGGCCCCTTGCAGTCCGAATGGCAATACTTTGAATTGATAGCACCCCATTGGGCAGTTGAATGCAGTCTTCCATTCATCTCCTTCCTTAATCCTAATACGGTAGTATGCTTCCCTCAGGTCTAGTTTGGTAAAAATCTTTCCTTTCGATAGGTGGGATAACATATCCTTCATTAGGGGAAGGGGGTACAGATTACATTCACTAATTGTGTTCAAATTTCTATAGTCCACAACCAAACGAAAGGACCCATCCTTCTTCTCCCTGAACAGAACCGGGGCGGCCACTTTGGGTTTGGCAGGCTCAATAAATCCTCTTTCTAAGTTTTTCTTTATGAATCTCTCCATTTCTGCCATTTCCCTTGGGCTCATGGCATACATCCTGGGTTTTGGGAGTTTTGCCCCAGGTTTGAATTCTATGGTGCAGTCTGTGGGGCTGTGGGGGGGAAGCTCATCTGCTCTTTCCTCACTGAAAACCTCAGCCAGGTCCCTGTATTCCTCCGGTATCTCTGGTAATCCCTTCTCTTTCCCCACTGCTGCTGTCTCCTCCCTCTGGGTTGGGCGGGTGCTTTTGGAGTCTAAGTTCTTCTGCCCCCCCTTTGGGAAGTTGAGTTCTGCTGTCCTCCAGTTTATCCCGGGGTTCCATTTCTTCAGCCATTCCAGTCCTAGGATCATTGGGCATTCCATGCCTGGGGCCACTATAAACGTTATGTCCTCCTCATGGGGCCCCAGTGATAGGTGGATTGGTAAAGTGGCTAGGGTGGCTGGTCCTCCCCCTGCTATTGTCCCATCTAATTGACTAAAAGAGATTGGATGTTTTAGCCTCCTCACTGGGATGCTCAATCTCTCCACCAGCGTTGGGCTGATAAGGCAGCGGATGCACCCAGAGTCTATCAGAGCTTTTATTTTGGCTGCTTCAGGCATAGGGGAAGCTAATATAGTCACTGTCTTAAGTATGGCTGGAAGGGGTCCACTTACCAATGGTTCTCCCTCTGAGCTGTCTTCCGAGTTGTCCACCGTCCCTGCGGTGCAGGCCGGAGTCCAGTCCCAGTTCCTGGCAGGAATTGTGGACTCTACAGCCTCTGTCCCCTTCATGGAAGATTCTTTTGTGTTGCCTTGGGGCTTCCCCGGCTTCTTGGAGGATGATGCCTCTGGTTTTCGTGGGGGGGGGGCTTTTGAACGACATTCTGCAGCACGGTGGCCCTCTCTCCCGCAGTTGAAGCAACTTGTTGATTTTTTGGCTGTGGCTGGTGGTTTTTCCCCCTCGCGTGTTTGCTCAGGTGGCAGGCGGCCCCATGGTTTTCCTCTGCGGTGTCTCTTCAGTAGGTCTATTTCCACTTCCTCCGCCAGGATGTACCAGTCGTCGAGGTGGGGTGGGTCTCCTCGAGGCAGGCAAGCATCATACAGGTCGTAGTTCAGACCGTCTTTGAAGTGACTAAGGAGGATGTCTTCTGGCCAGTTCAGCTTGCTGGCAATGGCTCGGAATTCTTGGGTATAATCAGCCACTGCTCGCTTGCCCTGCCTCACCGTTTTGATTCTCTCCCGGGCCTTACGGTCAGCCAAAGGATCCTCGAACCGTCGCCTCAAAGATGACATGAATCGGTTGAAGTCGTTGAGTTCTGGGGCGTTGGAGTCATGCAAGTTCACCACCCAGTCTGCAGCCGTCCCGTCCAGGGCAGATTGCACAATTCGGATGCGTGTTTTGTCACTGGGGATGTCCCGACCGTACTCTTCCATGTAGCTGAGGACTTGGGTTAGGAAAAATCCCAGTCGTGATGGCTCCCCCTTGAATTTGACTTCCAGGGGCGGGAGTCTTTGGCTGGAGCGTTGTCTGCGCCGTGGCCGGTATCGCTCCTCATACTGGTCCCCATCTGTGGTTCTGGGGGGGGGGGTACTGCTGAGGCAGCAATTCCTGTTCCATTGGATGGCCCCGGGGTTTCAGGTGTTGGATCCCCTCCGTTACCTTTCCAGTTGCGTCCCCAGGCGCTGCCTCGGTTGCGATTTTCAGCTCTCTCCTCCCTCAGTGAACTCAGGGTTGCTTTCATCAAATCAATGGCCTTTTCCAGGATTCGCTCCTCCTCGCTGGCGTGCAGGGAACTCTCCATCTCTTGCCTCCATTCCAGTTGGTGGTTACTACGCCTCAGGGTCTTTTCTCCCGAAGCCTTTTCCCATTCACTTTTCCTTCCAACGCCCATCGACCACCGGGGTTTTCGGTCGTACTGCTCCACCACTTCTTCCCCGGGGGAATATGCTGCTTCAGCTTCCCATTGTCTCTGGGATTCCATTTGGGGGGAAGACTCCCCCTCCATGGGGCTTCCCTCCTCTCTTGCTTCGTCGCCAGACATTTGTATTTGCTGCAAAGTCCCCCGGTAAGGTTTTCCCTTCCAGGTTGACTCTTAAAGCAGATTCCGTCTACTGTCAGGACCCACCTCAATCCACATCTTAGGAAATAAGAACTCTTGGATGCAAGTTTAGTCCAAAAGGAAAATGTTTACTAGGAAGGAATCGATTGTGGGAATACAAGACGGAATCTGACAAAGGTTACATTTCAATCCTATATAAACCATTCCCATTTCAGCCCCTCCCCTCATCCATTTGGTCAGGCTGTCGTCAGTTGCTAGGTGTCAGGTCCTTCCATGGGAAAGGGAACTCTCCTTGGTTTTATGGTTATTGCTTTCCTTTTCAGTTGTAAATGAAGATACAAACCAGATCTGTCTGTCCCCCTCCCTTCCCCCGTTAAAACATCCCCTGTTTGAAAATCGCTTTAGTAACCATCCTCTCCCCCCCCCTCGGAGAGATGGCAGAATCCCCAGTAATAGCATGTTGTTCTACCTATACAATTATGAAATGTGATATAAATGGATTCTGACACAAAGTACTAACACTAAGATAACAATATCCCTCTAAAATCTACTCATAAGCTAAACGGAACTTTTTAGTCCCATATTTATTCTGAATGATTGGTATAATTCTTATGAAACATTTGTGTTATATGAATGTTCAAATGGCCCAGAATCCAAAGCTACGTGGTTTCTGTAAATCAAAGTAAATTGCCTTAAAGCTCAGATGTATAATCCATTTTTGGAATGGTATGCAAGAAATGACCTACTCCAGAAAATAAAGCCAAGGCAAAATTATAATTTAATTTTAATTATTCAAATATAGTTAATAAGATCACTTCCCACATGTAATCATTTCTCACTGTCACATTAAAAATTACAATTCAATTATAACGCAAACTTTTGGAGTGGAACATGACATCCAAGGATTTGGGAGAACCAAAACAAGTTGAAACTATTACAATGCCTTTCCTGGGATTTTGTTTCATTTTCACTGTAAAATATGAACATTTCCCAAATCGTAGTGATTAGAAGTGGCATTTAATATTGAATACTATATTTGCCCTCTGTGGAAATCCAAAATAAATATCTGTCTGACTACCCTCCAACTGATCACATCAATTAAAGTACAGGCTACAGATTAACCTCAATCCAGTATTCTACTGTATGTTCTAAACTCCATAATAACTGACAATATATCTTGACTTCCTACTGGGTGACATCCTTTCCATTATATGAAGACAACTAACATGCCCATCAAATTCTTCTCTTCTAAAGACTAAGCACTTCCAACTTTTACAGTCTCTCTTGACTATGAGAACCAGAATAGAAAGGTGTTAGGGTATAACACCTATCTGAACTTGTCTTTTGTGTCACCAGTACACACAAAAATGGGACATTCATTTCCCATGCAGTATCACTCGGTTGACCTATCCCACTATTATACCTGCCACATCAAGTTGTCCAACCATATTCAGTTTATGATCAATTACTGTTCCATTATCTTTCCCTATGTACTATCAAGTCAAGTATCTCCCATCCTACATCTCTAAACTTGATTTTAAATTTCTTAAGAACTCTCATGTTACTTAGTCATTTTCTCCCCAATGTTCTTACTTCTTGCCATATCTTCTCATTTACGTATCAGACCAAGGGTAGCTGGTTTTCTTGTACCTTTTTGAGAGAAAAAAGGTTTCAGCAAGTTGGGTCATCAATGTTTTTGAAGGACCATGTTTTGCAGAGTATGTTCCACTAGGTTCATTAAATACCCTGCCATTACTCTATTACTATTTCATCTGAAAGAAAGTAGCTTGTGGAAAATATATTAAAGCATCAACGTAGAAACCAGGAGACTTAGTCCTAGTCCTGCCTTAGATACAAAGCTAGCTGGGTGACCTTGGGCCAGTCCCTCTCTCTCACCCCCTAGGAAGGAGATATTAGCAAAACACTTACAAAAAAATATTGCCAAGAAAATTACAAGGAGTTGTCCAGATAGTTGCCAGAAGACTTGAATAGAATAGAGCTGGAAGGGACCTTGAGGGTCTTCTAGTCCAGCCCCCTGCTGCAGCAGGCAAACCTATATCTCATTGGTGGTGAACCTATGGCACGCGTGCCAGAGGCAGCACTCAAAGCCCTCTCTGTGGCCACACGCCCCATTGCCCCAGGCCCAACTCCCCTCGCAGCCCCCTCCTCACCAGCAGCCCCCACGGAGGAGAGTCACCCCCAGGCGTGGCCCACGCGGAGCAGCGCAGCCAAGGACATGGCAGTCGGGCAGCAGGGACAAGACTCTGTCCTCGTGCATTGTCACATGCAGATGATGCTGTGGGGTGCGGGTGGAGGGTGTAGCCAACACGGTGCTACAGGGCTGCCTGGGTGATCTGCTGTGGTGAGCCATGGAGGCGGTAGGTGGCCCTGCGGCCGGACGGGGGGCAGGGCAGGTGCAGGGCAGGGGGTGGGCCGGTTCTTTAGGCACTCAGTGTCTAAAAGGTTTGCCATCACTGCTATATCATTTCAGACAAGTGACTGTCCAGTCTCTTCTTAAAAACCTCCAGTGATGGAACACCCACAATTTCTGAGGGCAGGCTTTTCCACTGGTTAATTGTCCTCACTGTTAGGAAGTTCTTCCTTAATTCCAGGTTGCTTCTCTCTTTGATCAATTTCCAACCATGGTTTCTTGTCCTGCCTGCCCTCTGGTGCTTTGGAGAATAATTTGACCCCCTCTTCTTTGTGATAGCTCCTCAAATACTGGAATACTGCTATCATGTCTCCCCTGTTTCTTCTTTTCTTTAGACTAGCCAAACCCAAGTACTGCAGCCGTTCTTCGTATGTTTTAGTCTCCAGGCCTTTGTTCATTTTAGTTGCTCTTCTCTGAACTTTTTCCAAAGTCTCAATATCTTTTTTGCAGTATAGTGACCAAAACCCGTTGCAGTATTTATTTATTTTATTTTATTTATTTATTTTGATTTATATACCGCCCTTTCCCGAAGGACTCAGGGCGGTTTACAGGGCATTTAAAAGAAAATCAATACAAACGTTAAAACAAATTTAAAAAGATTAAATAAAACCCTGAGAAAAATAAAACACCCAGTTAAAATTAAAATTAAAAAATTCTCAGCCTGGGCCAGAGAGCTCGAAGAGCCAGGTCTTCAGGTCCCGGCGGAATGAACAGAGGTCGGGGGCAGTCCTAAGCTCCGCAGGCAGCTGGTTCCACAGGGCAGGCGCACCCACTGAGAACGCCCTACCCCTGGGTGTTACCCGCCGGCAATCTTTAACCGGCGGCACCCTGAGAAGACCCTCCCTGTGGGAGCGCACTGGACGAAGGGAGCTTGATGCTGGCAGCAGGTGTTCCCTCAAGTATCCCGGCCCCAAGCCATTTAGGGCTTTATAGGTCATCACCAGCACCTTGAATCTCACCCGGAGGGCAACCGGAAGCCAATGCAGCTCGCGGAGTAGAGGTGTTACATGGGAGTATCGGGAGACCCCCATCACGACTCGTGCGGCTGCATTCTGTATTCCAGGTATGGTCTTACTAGGGTTTTATAAAGCTTGGATATGTGTTTTTGTATGTGTACACATACATGTATATATGATACTATGTGTATTGTTTTTATTTGTTGGGGTTTAAAATGTTCTTATTGTAAACCATCAATAGTTGTTAGAATTTATATACACAAGTACTTGTAGCAAACAAATAAATCTCTTTCGTTAATAGACCAAGAACTAACAATAGTTGACAGTACATGTTTTGTTTATTCCTGAGTTTATTTTATTCCAAATCTCTTTTCAACACTGCCAAGTTTATTCACTAAGATTTATGAGCAGATGTGTTTACTTTTAACACAAGTTAGTCTTCCTCCTTCTCCACTCCACCTGTTCTTTTCGAACAAGCAACATCCTTTACCTGTGGTACTCCAGACGTAGGACTCATTCCACCAGATCTATGTTATAGCTATTAAATCATATTTCCTTCCTGCACTGAGTTCAAGCCAATATTGCTTACTTCCCATATGCTGATCGTTAAGCTACAGACAATGAAGGCTGTGAACTTTGGGAGCCAATCTTCTCTCTGTGTTGTCACTGAATGATTTAATAGACCTCACTGCAGCAGAATTTTCTCTTCCTTCTATAGACCACAAATCTTTATCTGAGTTTTTTTACCACGGGGTTTTCATCTCCAACTCACGCAAGAGGCAATAAAGTAAAGCCCTCCAATCTCACTTCCAAATGCCTAAATAGGTATCATTCACAATTAGAAAGATTAGATTTTCACAAGATCTTATTAACCAGGTACATTCAAAGGGAAGGAACGGGTGAGGTTACAGAATCTTGTATGTACTTTACAATCCACTTATCTAGTGGTGGGATTCAAATATGTGAACAACTGGTTCTCTGTGTGGATACCACTTCCGGCAGTCCATTCTGGGCCTGGGCAACAAAAAATTAGCTACCAGTTCTGCCGAGGTGGTGCAAACTGGCTGAATCCCACCACTGCATTTATCTATAGATTTACTAGGATGAGGATCTTTTAGCTCTCTGGCTGATCACAGCTTAAGGCAATGAAGAGGTTGCTACTTGCTTTGCAGATACGGAAAGTGTCGCCCAGTAATATTTTGCAAACTACCATTCCCTTTCCCAGGCTCTGAGAAGTCCATTACACCCAGAGCTGCGTACATTTTTTTACCCTCCACTTTAAAGCACATTCCATTCAATTCTTCCATCCAGAGAATTTGGCTATTGGTTCCAGAAGCCAAATCTCTTCCATCAAAACCTTTTGCATAAGCAGGTATTTGCTTGTAGTATTCTGTTCCCTTTCTAGTCCTCTTCCATGACTCAGAAGAAGCACGAGAACATCACCTGAGCCCCCAAGGTTCTTGAACTCCCTTTCAAAATAGTCAGCATTCATGTGATGCTGTGGTAGCTATAATTTGTAATGATTAGTTACAATGCATTAGAAGGAACAATGTACAGTGTAGTCAGTAAGCCTTAGGAGTTGTTCTGTCATCTCCCACCCTTATCCTTGCTTCTGGCAAATATCACTAGCAGCTCTGGTTTGCACACATTTGTTACAGTTCTTCGCAGCTGTGAATCATTATCAGAGTTATTTTTTTTTCTTGCAAGGTATATTTGCATCTTTTCTGTTTTTCAACTGTCCTACCTTTTGTTCCATAACATTTCTTTTTCTCCCTGAAGCTTCAAAGCCTGTTTTTTTTTCTTCAAGGGCCTGAAAGCTGTTGATGAACACTACAAGTTGGTTCTCTGGGCTTACCTTTCTTCTTTGATTGCCTTCCTTAGCTTCTTCCATGATCTCTTGTCATGCCTCCTTTATTGGATCTAATACGTCTTCATCCTGTCTCATGGCTTAGTATGGTCTGAGTCCCCTGGCCTTTTCAAAGATCACTACAAGTTTGTACTCTAAATAAGTAGCAAATGGTTTACAGAGAGAAATATAAAAATTTCATAAGCAGGTTGCAATGAGCAAGTCTTGATTGTCCACCTTCATTTTTTTTTTTCATCAAGGCGCCACAAAAATTTATTTTCTTGTTAAATTCTTAGACCCTCAAGTTAGCCACCTACATAGAAAATTTGTTGGGGATTTTTTGCTTAGAGTCTCCTACCAAACTGCACTGACAAACACCTACTTACACTCCTGGTTGACTCACTTAGTGAGAGCTTCTTCAGAGACTGCCTTATATTTATTTATTTATTTATTTATTTATTTATTTATTTATTTATTTATTTATTTATTTATTTATTGAATTTCTATACCGAAGGACTCAGGGCGGTGTACAGGGCAATAAAAAACATTACATACAAAAGTTAAAATAAAATTAAATTAATTAAGCCCTAATAATAAATAATTAAAGAATACCCCAACCCCTTAAACCAGGCCGGCCTGTTCAAATAAATAGGTTTTCAGATCACGGCGGAAAGAGCGAAGGTCGAGAGCCATCCGGAGCTCAACCGGTAATTGATTCCAAAGGGCTGGCGCACCCACAGAGAATGCTCTCCCCCTGGGGGCCGCAAGCCGACACTCTCTGACCGACGGCACCCTGAGGAGGCCCTCTCTGTGGGAGCGCACAGGACGAAGGGAAGATGACGCCAGCAGCAGGTGCTCCCATAAGTATATCACTCCTACCATCTCAGGAGAAAGCACTCAGTCACCCACCATTGTCAATCAGCAGCTCACAAGACATATTTTTGCAGTTGACAGCCATTAGAGAACGGACTTCTCCTTAGTTAGTCACGCTCCCCCCTTTTTTTGTGTTTTCCTTCTGCTGAATTTAGGAACTTACAAGATTAGCCAATACTAAGAAGATGCTTAGTACATACAGTAATAGAGATTTTGTGCTATAGGGGGCAATGTTTCCCACACTTCTTTGTGTATTTCTTTATAAAGATACCTGTGCTTTAAGATCACCTGAGGAAGCGCACCAACAGGTCCTTGTACGAGTACTAGAATTATATCTTTTTTATACTGTCTAAATGTTCTGATGTTTGCTACCAATCCAGATATCATGTAAAAGAAGATTTATTTGTCAGAGATTTTTAATTTTACTTTTATAAATTTTGCTTTGAATGTTGTCATAATTCTAATCTGCTTCTCATCTAAAGTTCTAGAGAATTAGAGTTTCGGTGTTAATTTGATGTATTCTTTGTCTACTTTCAGTTTTATAATTTTTTAATCATTTCATTTTTACCCTGCCTTCCTCTTTTAAGGTTGGTCAAAGCCGCTATTTTTTTAAATTTTTTTTTGCAAACCATAAAGCTAACCTTGCTATATTAATGGTTGGTGTTATTTGTCATTATAAGTATCCTTAAAATATCCCTTGATCGGGCAGAGAGTAATAGGAGGAGAAGGAAGAAAAGGAGGAGGAGGTAGAGGGGGAGGCTAGGAATAGAAAGAGTAGCAGGAAAAGCAGTGAGAGTAGTAGTAGTATCGGTATTGTTTGTAAGGCACCCAGAGTTGCCTCTAGACTAGATGGGTGGCAAATAAATAAATAAATAAATAAATAATAGCATATTATTTATTTTATTTATTTATTTATTTGATTTATATACCGCCCTTCTCCCGAAGGACTCAGGGCGGTGTACAGGGCAATAAAATAAGAATACAGGATACAAGATTTAAAGTTAAATGATTGTGCCCAATGTAGTAAGTTAGTTAAAAATAATGTTAAAACCCCAAGCCCATCAGACCAGGCCGGCTTGTTCGAATAGATAAGTTTTTAGATCACGCCGGAAGGAGCGAAGGTCGGGGGCCATCCGTAGTTCAGCCGGTAAGAGGTTCCAAAGGACTGGTGCGCCCACCGAGAATGCTCTCCCCCTGGGGGTCACCAGTCGACATTCTCTGACCGGTGGTACCCTGAGGAGGCCCTCTCTGTGGGAGCGTATACGACGGAGGGAAGTTGACGCCGGCAGTAGGTGCTCCCGTAGGTAATCCGGACCCATGCCATGTAGGGCTTTATATGTCATCACCAGCACCTTGAATCTCAAGGTGTATTAGTAGTATTAATATTAATTTTGCTTTTCCAATTCTTATCCACCTATCTTTGGATGGGGCTTGGTATTTGAAGCCCCCTGTACATCTGCAAGCATCAGACAGCAGGGGCATAGAATCCATTCCATATCAAAGATGTAGTGCAGGGATAAAAAAAAATTAAAAAAAATGATCCGACTCTTCTTTCCTTGCCTATATTTTTCCCAGTGGCATTTTTTCAAGTTACAGTATTGTGAAACACTCTGGAAAAGGTGTGGTAGTGTTTTTGACGTGGCATCGCTTTCAGTCTCTTGCTCTGTTCTCCTGTTCCGTAGGAAGGGCGATGATCCTGCATGCCGGAAAGTGGAGGGTGGTGGTGGGGAAAGAGAGAGAGAATCTAAGAAGAACTCTGTAGGAATAGCATCGCTAAAATTAGCTGAACGTGCGCTGTGAAGGTGTGCCTAATTGGATGTAACTTTGTGGGCAAAGTGGAACAATTTATCACCGAGACATGTCCTTTTTTCTTTAAGTCCCCCACTGACTTTTTTTTCCCCAGACTCCAGATTAATGGGTACCACAGGAACTTGTGAGGCAAATGTATTTCAGTGAATCTTTTGACCTCTTGCAGTTCAAGATCAATTTTTAATCGTTTCCCCTAGATAATCTGCTGTGGACAGCCCCTTAAGAGTAAAGTGATTTGTGTTTGACCAGGGAATTGAACTTCAGCGTATAGGCTGAATATGGGGGCCCTGGGAATCAATGGACAGTTCCATCTTGGTTAGCCTACTGTACAAACAAGACAATTGGGCACCTTTCAGTTCATTATTGGAGCAGTAAGAGAGAAGATCAGGCAGAAACCTATTAAAGACGTATTAGGTACTGGATCACACCTAGATAGTTTTTTCAGGCACTTCAAACCTATAGACTCTATCGGGAGCTTCATAGCATCACAGTTAGACTGAATTTATAATTGAATGTAGTTGAAACATGGTCTACATACTGTATATTGACATTGGAGGTGCATCTGATTAGTAATCATCCCAATATACAATTGAACTGGGACCTCTTTCTCCTCAGCTCTCCTGGTTTCATAGCTTCCAGCGTACATCCTCTAGTTTCTCCTGATGGCTTTTATAGGGTTTCGTATATTTTCTTTCCTTCAAGTAGACCGACTTTTTACTTCCCGTTCAGATGCTGCAAAGTTGCAGCATTTTGTTGCTAATGCCTTCTTTCTTAGCAATTGCAAGGTGTAACTTATGTGACATCATGAAAGGTAAAAAGTCAACCTTCCATGTGACTGCACCACATTGTTCTCTAAGCTTAGGAAAATAATTTGTAACTTAAGATGCCTTTTGAGCCTCTGTCTTCCGATTTACAAGCTCTTATTTCCTTTTTCACTTCCCTCTTTATCTACTTCAGGGGAAATCACCACCACATCTCTACTGGACCGGGAAGCTAAATCAGAATACATCCTCATTGTGCGAGCCGTGGATGGTGGTGTTGGTCACAATCAGAAAACTGGCATTGCAACTGTAAGTTTCCCTGCAGTGGCTTCATTTGATGTTTGTAATATAGTTATGTATCTAAATTCTTTTAGCAATAATTGGCCTTTCTATCTTGAACAGAACTGTTCTTCCTTGACTTAGAAACTTTCAGATGTCCACCTAGTCAGCAGTTTAAGAAAAGAACAAAAAGTTGAAATGTTTTGCAGAAGGCTTGTTGAAATGTCATCTCAACTTGGTTTCCCATATTAAATTACTATATGTCGGTATAGTACATCAAATGTATCTTCTGCATATATTCAGTAATTGAAGAATTTACTATTCTGTTGATGACCTTTTTTGTCATTGACATTTTAAGCCAGTAACTGAACCTTAGTATTTTTCCACAAAAACTTAACATAGAAAATTTGATTTCACCATCCTGGTACATTTAAAGCAACCCAAGAGTCCTTCCACTGATTTTTTTTTAAAAATAAGGGGGGTGGGGGAAAGGCTGAGTATAAGGGACTTTTCTTAAGATGTTATTTAGTGTATATCACTTTTTAAAATGGAGGAGGAGGAAGAGGAGGACAGGATGCAGTATCATTTGCAAGATATGGCTGAGATAGTCATTTTCTTGTCCTTTTTCTGTCATGAAACAGTTCTGGTCTTCCATTCTCCTATTCATATCATTTTTTGTGCCTAACAGGAAGCTACAAACAGGAATAATTAGAAAGATTATAGAATTAAGGAGATATTGTTGGATGGAACTCAGACCAAAATTACTCCCTATCCAGAAAAATTAGCTCACCCATGTTTGGGGTGAAGTGATTTTTCCGCTTGTTAAATCCTTTCAAACTAGATTAAGATATTTCTCTTCCTGTACAGTGTAAGCAAAATGCCAGCATTTGGATGTCTTTGCAGAATTATTTTGAATTCACTACTTATATTTTTATAATTTTTCGTTCAACTCATTAGAGGTTTTCTGAAGCTGAGAATTTTATCTTGTCAGAACAATGACAAGCCTTCTGTGGGTTGACTTGGCAATATAGAGTTCTCGATTTTGATTTAGGACATCAGAGTTTGTACTGTTGCTTTATTATTAAACTTTCTAGATTATTTTGGTCAGTTATAATTCAACTGAGTCAAACCCATATTTTCAGTTTCAAATGAGGTGAAAATTCTGTATATGTTAACTTCTGCCTCTTAGAGCATAAGGATAATCAGCATGCCAAGATATTAGTGTAGTAATAATTGTTTTATAATTGTTATTTGTTCTTCCCTCTCCTCCTTTTTCTCCCTGGCTTGGAACGTGTGAGGAAAATACATATTTTAGGCCACATTATTTAGTTTAGTTTAGTTTTAGTTTTTATTAAATTTTTATACCGCCCTTCTCCCTAGGGACTCAGGGCGGTGAACAGGGCAGATAATAAAAGTACAAAACTACAAAAGTTAAAATAGAATTAAATTAATGCCCAAGATAAAACAGTAAAATATACAAATATTTAAAAACCCAAATTAACTCCCCATCAGGCCAGGCCAGCTTGTTCAAACAGGTGGGTCTTTAACCCGCGCCGGAAGGAGCGGAGATCCGGTGCCATCCGGAGCTCCACCGGCAGTTCATTCCATAAGGCCGGGGCGCCCACAGAGAAGGCCCTCCCCCTGGGGGCCACCAGCCGGCATTCTCTGACTGGAGGCACCCTGAGGAGGCCCTCTCTGTGGGAACGCACAGGGCGGAGGGGGGTTGACGCCGGCAGCAGGTCTAACATTTTAATTAGAGAAAAAAGCGAAATGACAAAAAAACTTTGCAAAATTAAGGAAATATTCTCATTTGATCTGGTCTGTCTTTTGCCATAACACTTTCTTTACCATACAATGTTAGAAATTCCTTCCCCTTTCTATTCTGTATTTATTTTATATTTATTTTCTTTTTTTTCCTCTCTCTCTCTTGCTTTTTATCTCCTCCTCCTTCCCAGATATCTTGTAAACCATCAACAACTGCTTTTCGATCAGGTCACTGCCCTTAGGCATGCATCTAATAGGAATTTTAAAGGCTTTAAATAATTTAAAGGGACAGTGAGAGATCAAGGCAGCATGTTTAAGCATTTTCTTTCTTTTTCCATTGCAAACTGCTTCCATGATTTGTTGTGATGTCTATAGTTTTAGATGTGATTATTATTTTATTGGCTATTCGGTTGCATTATCTTAAATATATCTAAATTCTTTTGCCTTGGGTTTCTTTTGTGAATTCTGTAGAAAAATTCATTCATAGTGTCATTCCTGTTTTGATTGTAAGTTTATAAATAAAATGCTGCAAGACTGAAAGAATTTTTCTCCTCCTGTCCTTTTACTCTCCAGAAAACTAGAAAGATCCCTTCAGAAATGTTTTACACACACACACACACACACACACACACCTCTTGTGGATTGAGATGTCTTTATAAGACAGTTGTTCGATCTGTGTCTCTTTCTCCTCTTTTCCAAAGTCATTCCTACATACCGTTACACCTTGTATATTGTGACATTACCAGCAGAGTAGTCCTCAACTTATGACCACAATTGGGTCATTGCTCTAATTTGGTGTGGTCAGAAAGCAACTTATCACATGACCAGGCCCTATTTTAAAACCATTTTTACTGCTGTCATTCAGCAAATCCAGCTTCCCCATCTGATTTTGCTGGTCAGAAGCTGGCTGGGAAGGTCAGCAAGTTGTGATCTCGTGACTGCAAGACACCACAACGGTCATAAATGCAAGCCAGTTGCTGAATGCCCAAATTGTGATCATACGACCTTGGGGTGGTGCGATGGTCACATCTTTGAGGACTTATTCTAAATGACTTCTTCTGAGGCTGTCGTAACTTGGAATCCTCATTAAACAGTTGTAAGTCAAGGACTACTGTACATACTACTGGACTTTACATACTAATAATGTAATGAGGTTTACCTCATTAAGATAGAAAGCACAGGATCCTGCAGATATTTCTAATTCCTGCAGGCACAGCAACGCAGATTGGGCTGAGAGGGAAAAACAGAGTCATCCAAAGTGAATTATTTATCCCCTTTCTGGTCAAATGGGAACTAAAATCTGTCTCCGCAGTTCATGTCTGACTGTCTCACCTTTCCAAAGTAAGAATAGCCGGGAAAGGCCCTAACTAGTAATAGATTCACTTTTTTTCTTGCTCATCACTGTCCACAGCCAGGAAGACTATTTGAAGAGGGAGTTTCAGTTGTGCATACCCTGAGAATACAAAAGATCCCGATCCCTTGGTTTAAATAAGGCTATTTATCATTTGCTACAATATTGTTACAGTGATTGAGGGGTTAAAGAAGAATTTGTCCATGTCAGCATGCACATTTTGGTGAGCAGTTTAACCTTGAGACATCTGCCGCTGGTTGAATTCCTCCTGAGTGCATTGTGTTCTCCCAAATTAAAATAGCATTTATATCTATTGTGCTTCAGCATTATGATTCTGAGGAATAAAAGGTTGTTCTTACCCTGAACCACAGTACTTTCTACAATGAACAGGCCAATGTTCTCATCTAATAATTCAGACAGGACAAGTGGTATGGGAACAGTAGTCATGGGAGGCTTTCGTTCTTCATTTTCCATTTCTACTCGTGATAATGAATTCCCTGGACTCCAAAGGAGATACATAGTACAGTCCAAGCAGTTACCTCCTGTTTGAATAGAATAGAATGGAATGGAATGGAATGGGAATAGAATAGAATAGAATAGAATAGAATAGAATAGAATAGAATAGAATAGAATAGAATAGAATAGAATAGAATAGAATAGAATAGAATAGAATAGAATAGAATAGAATAGAATAGAATAGAATAGAATAGAAGTCTAGTCCAGCCCCCTGCTTGAGCAGGAGAACCTATACCATCTCAGACAGGTGAACGTCTTCTTGTTGTTGTTAGTTGTGAAATCGTGTCCGACCCATCGTGACCCTATGGACAATGTTCCTCCAGGCCTTCCTGTCCTCTACCATCTTCTGGAGTCCATTTAAGCTCACACTTACTGCTTCAGTGACTCCATCCAGCCACCTCATTCTCTGTCATCCCCTTCTTCTCTTGCCCTCAACCTTTCCCAGTATTAGGCTCTTCTCCTGTGAGTCCTTCCTTCTCATTAGGTGGCCAAAGTATTTGAGTTTCAACTTCAGGATCTGGCCTTCTAAAGAGCAGTCAGGGTTGATCTCCTCTAGGCCTGACCGGTTTGATCGCCTTGCAGTCCAAGGGACTCACAGGAGTCTTCTCCATCACCATAGTTCAAAGGCCCCAATTCTTTGGCACTCAGCCTTTCTTATGGTCCAACTTTCATAGCCATACATTGCAACTGGGAAAACCATGGCCTTGACTATACGCACTTTTGTTGGCAGGAGTGAATGTCTAGTCTCCTCTTTAAAATCTCCAGTGATGGAGCACCCACTATTTCTGGAGGCAAGCTGTTCCACTGGTTGATTGTCCTCACTGTCAGGAAGTTTCTCCTTAATTCCAGGTGGTTTCTCTTTTTGATCTAGTTGACTGACTATAGGTAGAACTTGACTTATGACCACAACTGAGCCCATAATTTCTGTTGCTAAGTGATATATTTGCTAAGTGAGTTTTGCCCCATTTTACAATCTTCCGTGCCACAATTGTTGGTGAGTCACTGCACTTGTCAAGTTAGTAACACAGCTGTTAAATGAATCTGGCTTCCCCATTGACTTTGCTTGTCAGAAGGCCGCAAAAGGTGATCACATGACCTTGAGATAGTGCAAGCCCTGGAGTTAGGACTTAGAGCAGGGGTCTTCAAACTTGGCCCTTTTATGACTTGTGGACCTCAACTCCCAGAATTCCTCAGTCAGGTACGCTGACTGAGGAATTCTGGGAATTGAAGTCCACAAGTTATAAAAGGACCAAATTTGAAGACCCCTGGCTTAGAGGTTACAGGAGGAGAGTTAATACCTCCTTCACTGTCAACAATGAAGAATAGGTTTGTAAAGGTGCTATAATAGTGCTGGGAGAATCTGTTTGGAATACCTGAAAAAATGTGTGAATATACAACTATGGTTCTTTTCAGGTAAACATCACTTTGCTGGACATCAATGATAATTATCCTGTATGGAAAGATGAGCCATATTTCATCAACCTAGTGGAAATGACCCCTCCCAACTCCGATGTCACAACAGTAGGTATTCAAGTCTACAACACACACTCTCTCGTGCTGCGGCTTTTATTTCTAATACACAAAAATCACAGTTTGAATCCTATTAGATCTCTTTAGCTTTGCCCTTGTTGGTTAAAATATTTAAAGCATAGTTATAAAATATTAAAGGGGGGAGGAATGGAGTACATAACTGAAACGGGATTCCGCAAATATTTTTAACCAGATGATCTAAAAAAATGTAGGCATTTATAAATGCTTGTTTGGACTGCACAAGAAGAAGTCCATTTAGAGGAAGGGTGTTTTCAAAAGAAAATGAGCTAATGGGGAAAAGATAATTAGCACATGTCCCAGCTTTTTCACTTAAGACATGTTTGAACTGATGTCATTTAGGCCCAATACAGAGTCTATAGTGGTCTTTACTTTGGCTTCAAGATTGACTTAGAACAGAGGTCTTCAAACTTGGCCCTTTTATGACTTGTGGACTTCAACTCCCATAATTCCTCAGCCAGCATAAAAGGGCCAAGTTTGAAGACCCCTGACTTAGAATCTCTTTGATATATTCATGAATTCAGTCCTGAGTCCAGTATTTATCCCTTCATATGGTTAAGGTACCACTTCCACCATGAATGTTATCTAGCTAGTTCCGTTGCCCATATGACAAATATTTTATTTTTATTATTTCTGCTGTTGCTTTTGTGGGGCACCATGTTGAGACCTACACACCCATTCAAGGAAGCCTGGGCACCTCCTGCATCTCATTTGCTTCTTGGACATGGATGTCTCATGACGGGAAGGGGGCAATGGGGTGACTACGTTATTAGATTGCAAAAAAGCTTTCAGGATCCATAAAGTATGGGGTAGGGTAGGGAAGGGAAGGGAAGGGAAGGGAAGGGAAGGGAAGGGAAGAGAAGGGAAGAAAAAAAACAGCACTGTAGCTCTCTATATTTGGGGAGGAACAGGCTTCAACTCAACCCGGACAAGACTGAATGGCTGTACATACCGGCATGTCAGGATATTCAGATTATTCCATCTCTTAATATTGGGGGCGGGTTATTACCCCCCGTAGATAAGGCTCGCAATCTGGGTGTCCTCTTAGATTCACAGCTCTCCTTAGAAGATCATATAGGAGCTGTGACTAGAGGGGCCTTCGCCCAGGTTCATCTGGTGCGCCAGCTGCGACCCTATCTGGACCTGGATGCCTTGCGTACAGTCACCCATGCACTTGTGACCTCTCGTCTAGACTACTGCAACGCTCTTTACATGGGGCTGCCCTTGAGAACCACTCGGAAGCTTCAGCTGGTACAGAGTGCAGCTGCACGAGTTCTTTTGAGGGTCTCCCGATACTCCCATATTACACCTCTGCTCCGTGAGCTGCACTGGCTTCCAGTTACCTTCCGAGTGAAATTCACGGTGCTGGTAATGACATACAAAGCCCTACATGGCATGGGTCCGGATTACCTACGGGAGCACCTACTGCCGGCGTCATCGTCCCTCCGTCCTATACATTCCCACAGAGAGGGCCTCCTCAGGGTACCACCGGTCAGAGAATGTCGGCTGGTGACCCCCAGGGGGAGAGCATTCTCGGTGGGTGCTCCAATCCTTTGGAACCGCTTACCAGCTGAACTCCGGATGGCCCCCGACCTTCGGTCCTTCCGGCGTGATCTAAAAACTTATCTATTCGAACAAGCTGGCCTGGCCTGATGGATTTGGGTTTTAAAATTATTTATCTAATGTATTCTTATTTTATTGCCCTTTACACCGCCCTGAGTCCTCTAGGAGTAGGGCGGTATATAAATCAAATAAATAAATAAATATTTGGGAGTGAGGACAAGAGAATGGAGGGAGCTGCCTTTCTTTAATGAGGTCCATACCTGCATACATTTAGAACATTCCATTATAAGAATTTTGCTTAATTTTGCTTAATCTTTCTCCAACAACCCAAAAAGGTTGGCCCTGACTGTTCTTTGTCTGCTCTAGGGACTCCCCCACTCCCACCGCCACCTCAAAAGCCACCTGCCAGCAATAAATTGCCACGCCTGGTTTATTGTTTCTGAATATGATGTAGTAGCTACAGCTGTTCAATGTTTCCTTCTGATAGTTTCCGCAGTTTAATAGCAGCATGTCTGAGCATCAGTGTAGGAGGAGTCCTGCTGGGTTTTAGCAGTCTTAAGTAAATTTTCTAGGAAATAAATCCAATTGCAATGAAAGTAACCCAGCTGGTTAAAATCTCACTCTAGAGCTGCAACTGTACGTTAGGAACGCCTTTGTGCCTTTTCGTTTTATTTGAGCTGTAAAAATTTCAGTGGGGAACAGCAAGGGTTAAATGGAACTTCTCCCGTGACATTTGCTTATCAATTTTAGGAGGCAGGCTTATACGATTGGATGTAAAATAATCCCTGTGGTTTTAAGTAATACCTGGATTTTCTGACATTTAATGCAGTGTTTCTCAAACATAATTTCTTTAAAGACCTGGTTGGCTGGGAAATTCTGGGAGTTGAAGTCCACGCACCTTAAAGTTGCAACAGTTGAGAAACAATAATTTAAAGACAATAATTTTGTCTTGTAAAGTTCTTTGAATTAGCAGTAACTGTCCATGAAGATTATTTATTTATAAAGACAGAAACTGTAAAGCAAATTGCAATAAAAAGAAACTGCAGAGGTCAGTTTTAAAGCCCTTTGTAAAACGTTTATATGAAAGATGTTTCTCGTATTACTTTTTCACAGTGCAGTAATAAACACCCATGTCCAGGAAGTACGGCATCAAAAAAAGCATCATTTGGGATGCCAATGTAACCAAACATAACCCAGTTCATGCTTGCAATTGAATCAAGTTGGCACACTTTTTACAGAGTACACTTGAAAATTGTTCATATTTCCTTAGTGGAAAATTGTTAATGGCGAATCAGATATCCTGAACAGCAGGTTCATTATTTTCGGTGATTACTGTATGTTTGATTGAGGAGCGCTAAAGTTCATCCAATTTTCCCAGTGTCTCCATGAACTGAATCTTGCAGCCAACAGCAATTAAGGCATATAAAAAGTCACAATCCTTGCAATGTTAGTTTATCAGTGTATCCTAAAACATAAGGAGTTGAATTGGCACAGTGGTTAGAATGCAGTATTGCAGGCTGACACTGCTCACTGCCAGGAGTTCGAGCCTGACTAGCTCAAGGTTGACTCAGCCTTCTGTCCTTCCGAGGTCGGTAAAAGAGGACCCAGATTGTTGGGGCCAATAGGCTGACTCTATAAACCCCTTAGAGAGAGCTGTAAAAGCCCTATGAAGCGATATATAAGTCTAAGTGCTATTGCTATTGCTCTAAAGCTAGAATTCCTTCACCTCCAGTTTCTGCTCTAGAAATTCTATGGCAATTCTCTATGGTTCACCTCCAGTTTCTGCTCTAGAAATTCTATGGCTTTTCTCTATGGTTCACCTCCAGTTTCTGCTCTAGAAATTCTATGGCAATTCTCTATGGTTCACCTCCAGTTTCTGCTCTAGAAATTCTATGGCTTTTCTCTATGGTTCACCTCCAGTTTCTGCTCTAGAAATTCTATGGCAATTCTCTATGGTTCACCTCCAGTTTCTGCTCTAGAAATTCTATGGCAATTCTCTATGGTTCACCTCCAGTTTCTGCTCTAGAAATTCTATGGCAATTCTCTATGGTTGGATAAACGTAAATCACAGACATGCATAGTCCTTGAACCTGCCTTTACAGCTCCCAACTTTGCAAGCATTCCTGGCCCTTGTGTGTGCAAATCCATGTGTTAGGGTTCTGTTGTGGTTGTTTTGTAAGTTTTAAAAAATGGCCAGTTTCAACTTTTTCAACCTAGTTTGCGACCTCCTTCAAGGACCTCTTTGAAAGGCATTGATTTAAAGCCCTTCAAATCCCATTGGCAAAATAAAAGAGAGGGAGAAGGGAGAATTATTCTCCATCACACTAGGAGAAAAATGATGGGCGTGAAACAGAAAATAAATGAGGGGAAAGTGAAGAGAATCCACAAAATCGTCAAACAAGAAGACCCTGCTTAAAAAAAAAGAGTACCCCATAATGAAACATCAATCTTCTGGGGAGGTGTGGAAATAGCAAAGGAATCCAGTCCAAGTTCACTCATTGTAAATTAACTCTCAGTTACCTCAAATGGCCTTTGAGGTTTTCTTCTTTCCACATCTAGGAATAATCTTTGCTTTTTGAAAACCCCATCGGCCTTAATTCTACTATAACTTCTTGAAAAACAGAAGTTGCAACTTGAAGCATACATTCAGCACATACAGTAGTGTATGTCATGATTGCATGTCCTTAAAACAACACGTTAGAAGTCCAGATCACATTTAAAGTTCCAGCTCTTGTTTCCAGACTGATTTCTTTTCAGTCTATTCATATCACTTGCTGTTTCTTTGCATTTCTTTGTGTTCTTCAGCTTTAATAAGCATAGCAGTAGCAATAGCACTTAGATTTGTATACCGCTTCACAGTGCTTTACAGCAGAGGTCCCCAACCTTTTGGGCACCAGTTACATGGAGAGAGGTTTTTCCGCGGAGCAGATGGGGCGTGGTTTTGTGCGCTGCCTGCATCCTGTGGATGGGGCTTTCCTTATTTGTGCAGACCGGTTGCTGGTATGCCGCGGCCTGGTACTGGTCCACAGACTGGGGGTTGAGGACCCCTGATTTAGACCACAACCAACTACTGGATAAGGTAGAAAAATGTGGGTTAGACCAGAGGTCCCCAACCTTTTGGGCACCAGGGACCGGTTACATGGAGAGAGGTTTTTCCGCAGACCGGACGGGGGGGATGGTTTTGTGTGCTGCTTGCATCTCGCGGATGGGGCTTTGCTTGTTTGTGCAGCCCGATTGCTGGCATGCCGTGGCCCGGTACCGGTCCATGGACCGGGGTTAGGGACCCCTGCTTTACAGCCTCCTCTGAGCGGTTTACAGAGTCAGCACTTTTGACCCCAACAATCTGAGTCCTCATTTTACCGACCTCAGAAGGATGGAAAGCTGAGTCAACCTTGAGCCTGATAGTCATTTGTGTGTGTATGTATGTATGTATATGTGTGTATATGTGTGTATGTGTGTGTTTGTGTGTGTGTGTGTGTGTGTATGTGTGAAACATTTGTTAAGTGAGTTTTGCTGAATTTTACGACCTTTCTTGCCACAACTGTTAAGTGAATCACTGCAGTTGTTAAGTGAATCTGGCTTCCCTTGTTGCCTTTGCTTGTCAGAAGGTTGCAAAAGGAGATCACATGACCCCGGGACACCACAACCGTCATAAATACATGCATTTGCCAAGCATCTGAATTTTGATCATGTGACCATGAGGATGTCGCAACGGCCATAAGTGTGGAAAAATGGCCATTAGTCACTTTTTTCAATGCCATTGTAACTTTGAATGGTCAGTAATCAAACTGTTGTAAGTCAAGGACTACCTGTAATACAAGTAGCTCTCTTCCTGTCTTGTCCCACAATTCCCCAGTGAGGTAAACTTGGGTTCCCAAACTGTGAGTCTGGATTCCCCCAGAGGGAACTCATTTTTTTTAAAAAAGAAATTGATCAGACCGACATTGTCAAGGCTTTCTATAGCCTTCTTACTCCCCAGAACACATTTGCAGAACTACAAAGTAATAATAATAATAAAGTTGGAATGGAACCTTGGAGGTCATCTAGTCCAAAGTTTGGGAACCCCTATGATATATAAAGATTTTTCATTCTTAATTCTTACAAGAAATGTATTCATTTGTTATTCACCCCCATTCTCTAATGAAAGCATTTTTTTTATTTATTTACAAGGAAATGAGCAAATTAATTTATCATCAGGAAGCTGCAACCCTGTAAACTTTAAAAGACACTGTAAAGTAAAAATCATAAAAAGTAGGCCTTGCTGATGTGAATTATATAAGAAATCAGTGGAATCTAAATCAGGAGCAATCAGTCAAATCTAAATCAGGGACAGGTTTTTAAAAAAAAATCATTAAAAAAAACCTTTTCGGACATGTGAGGAATCCTGAGGTTCAAACAACTGGTGGAAGATGTAGCCATGGCAGTTGGTAGAAGTGCTTGGATATGCCTGCCTCAGGAAGCTCATGAGCAGACCGCCACAATGGGTCTGCTCTTAAAAATAATGATTGGGCAATATTGGAAGAAGGAAGAACTGCCGACTATAGAAGAACGGACTTTAAAAGTTTCCAACCTGGCGGAAATGGCAAAGATTTCAGCCTACTTGAAAGACCATTCGCAACAGAGATATATTGTGGAGTGGAAAAAATGGATTGATTATATCCAGAATAAATATGGGACTAAAAAGTTTCACCTAGCATTTGAATAAGTATTGATGTGATATTTATATTGCTTGTAGTTATTTTATAAGAGTTAAAGTGCGATAGATTTAATAGTTTATTGTTGTTTGCATAAGATTAATTATGATTGTTTGTATTTTTATACCTTGTATTTAGCTCTGGGAAGTCGGGGAGGGGGAAGGGAAGGGGGGGTTGGGGAGGGTTGGGGAGAGGGGAGGGGGTTGGGAGGGGTTTTGTTTTGTTATAAAAAATGTATTGTAAAACTTTTCAATAAAAAATAATGATTGATTGATTTATTCATTCATTCATTCATTTTTACATTAGTGAACTAACCAGTATTAGTTTTAAAACTCTGCCTTCCTACACTGTTGTTAAAAAAAAAAGATTGGCATGTCTTTAATACAAACACGTGTGTAAAGGAAAACACTATGTAGACCTCCATCAAAAAATGGCTTGTTTGTTCATTTTAAGAGACTTGTGTAGCCACTATCGTCAGTGCTGGGATTCAAATATGTGAACAACTGGTTCTTTGTGTGGATGCCGCTTCCAGAAGTCCATTCTGGGTCTGGACAACAAAAAATTAGCTACCAGTTCTACCAAACTGGTGCGAACCAGCTGAATCCCACCACTGACTGTAGTGTAACAATAACCCTGGACAGTGCACAAAATATTTAAAAAAACAACAAAAAAACCCCAAACGATAAAATAAAAATCAATTAAAAACTTTAAAGGCTCGTATCACCCTGGGGTTGCATATATCTGCACACCATCTTGTTGGGCTGAAGCCTGAGTCTATAATGGGTCGAATGAATCCACCCTGAGATCATTTGTTTGGGACTTACACCTCCCATTATGAATTTAATTTAGTGAACCGATTGTCCAGGATGATACCATAGTTAAAAATAAACATTGATAGAAAAAATGCACTCATTTATTTCAAAGAGAGACTTAATTTTCATTCTTGAGAAGTTTACCATTCCTTGTAAGAAGCAGCTGTATTTCAGAGCTTTAAGTGAGTCTGTGCCACACTCCCTAATTTAAACTGTTCCTGAAGATCTGCACAAATATATAATATCAGATCTGTCATGCATGTATAAATTCCAACAGTGGACCTGCTGTGAATGTATTTGCACTAGAAAGCAGTTCAGGAATTCTTTGCTTGATGGGTAAGCTTGTTTAGTCCTCACTGCTAGTGCAAATTGATGAATATTTAAATACACTGCAATATATAACTGAAGGATGCTCTTTAATATTTTTTTATTTTTATTTATTTTAATTCCATTTATATCCCGCCCTTCTCCGAAGACTCAGGGCGGCTTACAAGCTTAGCAGTAGCCTTCATATCCCAAATAGCAGTTTCTTGTCAGATGAGCTGATACTAAAATGCTGTGATTTTTATTCTTGGTAGAATTTTCTCTTCTCCCAATTTTTAGTATTGCTGCCTTTAAAATCATAAAAGAAGTATTTTAATATTTCTTGATCACATGAGGGTTCTTGTGGATAAGACATTCATTCTGCATTTGCTTCACTCCAATCACTGACTATTAGGAAAAGCTTAGGTGCCCTCATCTTTCCTTTATAATTATTCCATCTTTCTTCAATACATCTTACATCATTTTCTCACTATTGAAAAACATTAAGGAATGTTTTTGGACTGGCAGTGAATTAGTCGTACATCTCAAACACCCAAGGGTCTTGAACTCTTTAAATTTGTCAAGTTTCAGAAGGAACGTGATGAGGTAGAAGAAAAGTTCATTTTTCTTCTATAATTATAGAGTTTCCTACATTGCATAGATTGGGTAGCCACTAGATCAGGGGTCTTCAAACTTGGCCCTTTTATGACTTGTGGACTTCAACTCCCAGAATTCCTCAGCCAGGCAGATTTGAGTTTTACAGCTTCAACGAGATTACAAGTGATGCTTGTATCCTAAGCATTTCAATTTCATAATTGAAACAAATGCTCAAAAATGAAAAAAGGTTGTTTAAAATTTCTTCATATACCAATAAAGCACACCTTTCTGATTTCTGTAGGTGGTAGCTTTTGATCCAGACCTGGCAGAAAATGGTTCCCTTGTCTACAGCATCAGACCACCAAATAAGTTTTACAGCCTTAATAGCACCACAGGGAAGATTCGCACAACAGGGGTTGTGTTGGACCGAGAAAATCCAAACCCCCAAGAAGCTGAGCTCATGAGGAAGATTGTGGTCTCTGTCACTGATCGTACGTTTAAGTTATATTAGCTGCTTCGTTATGGTTTTTGCTAGGATTTACTTTGACGTATCTATTGTATATTGTTGATAAAATTTGGCTTTTCTCTCACATATTACAGGGTTTTGAAATGGGTATTTCTTTAAAAGTGCTACTTTTTAAATTCTGCTTTTGTGGTCTAGTGTAATTGAATTTTTTGACATTTCCCAAGACTACCTAATCCTTGAAGATTTCCACTTCATTTTAAGATGGTTCACTATGACAGTGTCCTAGAACAGGGGTCTTCCAACTTGGCCCATTTATGACCTGTGGACTTCAACTCCCAGAATTCCTCAGCCAGCAAGCTGGCCGAGGAATTCTGGGAGTTGAAGTCCACAAGTCATAAAAGGGCCAAGTTGGAAGACCCCTGTCCTAAAAAGTCTCTTTAACAGGTTTCAATGGAAAAGGTGCTGGTGGGATTGATTCTGTGACTTTTCTGACCCCTGCAGGTGGGAGGCCACCATTACGGGCCACAAGCAGTGCCACTGTGTTTGTAAACTTACTGGACCTTAATGACAATGATCCCACCTTCCAGAACTTGCCTTTTATCACCGAGATTCCTGAGGGTCTTCCAGCAGGGTCATCTGTCTTCCAAGTGAGTCTTTAAGTATATGCTAACTAAAAGACTGAGGAGCATAGTTTGATTTATGTTAAAGTCGGATTAGTGATAGGGCATTTTCTTCTCAGCAGTTTGATTACAAGGTAGTCCTCAACTTACAACCACAACTGGGATCAGAATTTCCATTGCTAAGCAAGGTGGTTGTTAAGTGTGTCGTGTCTGATTTTACAACCTTTTTGCCATGGTCATTAAGTGAATCCAGCTTCCCCCCACTGATTTTGCTTCCCGGAAGCTAGCTGGGAAGGTCACAAATGGCAATCACATGATCTTGGGACACTGCAACCTTCCTATTTCCATGCTGGTTGCCAAGGGCCTGGATTTTTATCATGTGACTGCAGGGACGCTACAGTCATAAGTCACCTTTTCCAGTTGTAACTTCAAGCGGTCATTAAACAAATAGTTGCAAGTCGAGGATTAAATGATCAGATGCTATTTCTTTTGATATTATCTTTCCATTTTGTAGGGTAAGATCAGGAAGAAGTTAGGAGAGTTAAAGATAATGATGAAGCAGCAGCTGGATAGCACAGTTTTTCTCAACGTCAACAAATTTAAGGTGTGTGGACTGCAACTCCCAGAATTCCCCGTCAGCATGCTGGGAGTTTACGTTCACACACTTTAAAATTGCTAAGATTGAGAAATACTAGGATAGTGGGCTAAACCCTCATTCATCCACACGAGTTAGTCCACCCTCCAGAGGGAGTATAGATTAAGAAATTTGTTCTCAACTTTATTCAGGAAAATCTGATTAAATGTCAGGAATCAACACTGCTAGCATTTTGTGTTTGTTTTGTCATTTCCTTGCTTTGGATAATATCCTCTTTCCTATCATAGCTGAATTGTGTCTTTTATTATCATCTAACTTATGCTTAAATTTATTTCCTATATTTAAAAGTAAGCAAGAGATTTAAATGTCAGTAATAATTTATAAAAGCCCCTCGGGTTGCTTCCCAACCTGCTATTTGAACACCATTGCATTAAGCTTTGTAATGCAAAATTCAGCTATGGTAGGAGTGGGTGGGAAAAAATAAAAATAATTTAATAGTATCACTATTACACTTAATGCAAGTAAATATACTGTGAATTAGCCTGACAAATTAAAAATAGTAGTCAGTTTTATATCTAGTGATAGATAAGGTTCACCCTTGTTTGCCAAGATTACATTAAACATAAAAGTGATACCTTAGTACTTAACTGCTTCAAAACTCATCAAATTTGGTACTAGATCAGGGGGTGTCAAACTCGCAACGTCACGTGACATGTCGCAATGTATCGTGACTTTTTTGCTATTGCCGGCAGTGGGGGTGGGCGGGGTTTCTCTATGATGCATCCGGCCTGTGGGCCAGCAGTTTCACCCCTGTGCTAGACTCTTTTTGATGCAAAAATGTTGTTGTACACACAACAAAATGTGTTGTACTGATTGTTTGGTACTTGATGTGCTGTGACAGGAAGAAGGGGACAGCCATTGAGAATGGTCAGGAAGTTGGCCATGCCAGGAAGGTTGCTGACATAGGAAAAGGGACAGATAGAAAGTTCTTCCCAGCTTAAACAAAGGGGTTACATGTTTGGTAATCATCATTTTTAGTACTTGTCTCACCTCCCAGAAACAATTAATGATGAACATAGAACTACCACTGTTTGAAAAAGCCGGCTTCCATGATGCTCCATTAAAAAAAAAAATCAATGCTGGTGTAGTGGCTCCATAAAAGAAAATGTTGAGAACTGCTACCAGTGTCTCAAGAAAATAAATTGCTAACACTAGACTTTTTTTAAAAAAAAAAGTCGTTTTCTTTTCAGCAGAATATCTTCCTCAAAGTCTTGTGCTTTGTGTCCTAGGTGGTGGCCATAGATCTTGACAAGGACTTGAATGGCCAAGTGACATATCGCATGCAGGTGGGCATGCCCAGGATGGACTTTGTCATCAACAGCAAGACTGGTCTTATCAACTCCACCACTATTCTAGACAGGGAAAGAATTGCTGAATACTACTTGAGGGTAGTAGCAAGCGATGCAGGGGAACCATCCAAAAGTTCTACTAGCACCCTCACAGTCAGAGGTGATTGATGGACTGAAGCACTCTGAAGGCTGGCTCAGTATCATGACTATATCATATTTTAAATATGCATGAGTGAGTGGGGAGGGTGGTTCTCCAAAGCTTGCACAGGGATTTCTTTCTTGTTCTAATAACTCTAAATCATTTTCAGTGCATTAGCTGAGTCAGTAGAGCATCATTTGTGGGTTAGTGCCTTCTCAGTTGGCTCAAATACAGCCAGACTTGGAGAAACAAAATGTGCCATGTGTCCTGAGTTAGCCTGGATATGAATAATAAAATCATACAAATCAGTGTTTCACAAACTTGGCAACTTTAAGATATGTAGACTTTATGCTGGTCGGGGAATTCTGGGAGCTGAAGTCCACAAATCTTAAAAATTGCTTAGTTTGAGAAACACCAGTATAAATTATGGCAGGAAGTTACTTCAGACTGTTCCAGAAAGGAAGAATTTCTTTGCATTTATGGGTTAAATTTCTATCTTTATTTTTTGCAACTCTGGGTGGTATTCATAATGTTTCCTCCTTCTGTTTTCCACAGGATAATCACCTTGAGTTATGGGTTGGGCTGAGAGAGAGTAACTGGCCCAAACTTACCCAGCCAACTTCTATGCTTAAGGATGGCCTAGGTCAGGGGTCGGCAACCTCGGCTCTTTTATGACTCGTGGACTTCAACTCCCAGAATTCCTGAGCCAGCTATGATGGCTCAGGAATTCTGGGAGTTGAAGTCCACGAGTCATAAAAGAGCCGAGGTTGCCGACCCCTGGCCTAGGTCTTCCATTTACTAGTCCAGCATCAAAACCATTACACCAAACTGTCTCCACCATCTGGAATAATATATCATATTATAATCGTATATAGTACATCATTTTCTATCTGAGTTAATATTACTAGTATAAATATGTTTATTATGTTTTCCTATTTTATCACTTTATTTTTCAACTTACTTCTCATTTCCCTAGCTCGCTCTCTCACTCCAGAAATTCTAGTGCAGCCAAACAGTTCAATGGCCTAAAACAGGGGTCCTCAAAAATGGCCACTTTTAAGACTTGTGGACTTTAACTCCCAGAATTCCCTAGCCAGCATGGCTAGCTGGGGAATTCTGGGAGTTGAAGTCCACAAGTCTTAAAAGTGGCCCTGTTTGAGGATCCCTGGCCTAAAAGACTGCAATCTCTGTTAGTTCATTCCCTCCCTTTCCCCTTTCAGCTCTGCAGCTGAGCGTTTTTCAAACCTAGCAACTTTAAGACATGTGCTACCTGGGGAATTTAGGGAGCTATAAGTCCACACATCTGTTCTTCCTTTAATTTAGCTTGCTTTTATATAATGTTGTAGCCACTTTCCTGGTCTTTGACCATAAAAAAATAATAAAGACATACAGTACCTACCTAATAAAAGTAATTTGGCAGTAACTGCTGTATAGCTGGTTGTAGGTTCTTTAAGGAAGACAAGAGAGTACTTCTATAGCGCCCCGGAATGAAATTTGATCAAATTCTCTCTTATAGTTTTAGATGTGAATGATGAAAACCCCACCTTCTTCCCAGCTGTCTACAATGTGTCGCTTCTGGAAAATATACCACGCGACTTCAAAGTGGTCCGTCTGAATTGTACTGACACGGATATGGGCCTCAATGCTGAACTTAGTTATTTCATCACAGGTATGAGCTTCCACACCTTCGGGCTAAGAAGCCACCCGCTTCACAGGTGACACATAACAGAAGCCACTTAGTTCTGTCTTTATTGCTGTTTTTATTTCAGATTGATATCTCGCCATATCCCGAAGGTTTGAGGGGTGGTGCTGACAAGTTATTCAGTCTTTTTAAGAATGTTTGAACTGATGTCTTGTAGGGTCAATACAGAGTCTGTAGTGGTCTTTACTTTGGTTTCAAGATTGACTTAGAATCTCTTGGATATATTCATGAATCCATATCTCGCCGTATCCCAGAGTTTTGGGAAATGGTGCCGACAAGTTATTCAGTCGTTTTAAAAATGTTTAATGGGTATACAATACAGAGATCCAAGAGGAAAAAGAAAGAATGTATGAAGAGAAACATGTACAAAGTTATACAGTCCTGTTAGTAGGCCATACGAAGGGACCTGATTGCAGGGACACTTCCCCCCCCCGATGTGTGCCTTAATTTATTTCCGAGAGAACCATCATCTGATTCTTTTCTTGCAAAGTGGAGCTTCTGCCAATCCATCTCTTTGCTCATAACTTGACAGGGGAGGCAACATCTTCCATGGACAATAGTCTGTTCTCTTACCCGCCAGAATCGTGAGAGCATCGGTGCAAAGCATTAGGGGAAGTAAATCTCTCTCAGCAAGTGGAGGCTTTCATCCTGCCATTTTCAAGGCTAATTTGCATGGAGATTTGCATATATTTTCCTATAATGTTTTGCAAATGATAGCAGAACTGTTTTGGGTTGTTTGCTCCTGAGAATTATCTATGCCTCATCAGACTGAAAGAGTCATCAGCTGCCTTATGTCTGCTGAATGTGAATGTGACAGTTTGAAGAAGGCATTGTGGCTGAATTCATTTGCAGTTGTTTGTTGAGGTGTAGCCAGGTATGTTAAATTCAGATGTAGACGCCGAAAAGATCTAAAGTTCCATTATAAACATGCATTCTTACAGCAGATCGTGTTTGATTTTAGACCTGGTTTTTTTTTAGATTTACATGATTCCAGTCGCAGAATATATGAAATGGTTTTGTTTGGCCATGATACTTTGTGCCTATTTGAAAATATGTTTTTAAATAGATAGATAGATAGATAGATAGATAGATAGATAGATAGATAGATAGATAGATAGATAGATAGATAAAACCTTTTGGATAGTGAAATAATAAAGGAGACTTATCCTCTCTCTTGTGTACAATTTCATTTTGTGCATATATTTTAATTTTTAATTTTATAACTTCATTTAGGCCATTCAGGATAATAATCAGGTGTTATAGGATCTGAGCTATTAAGTGAAAGCCCATTCTTCAAAGATCTCGTCTATTCTACACATTGCATAACGTACATTAAAAAGATTACTTGTTTCACATTTAATGATATATTCTGAAATAAATGTTAAGCCCCAGTGTTTTAGTGGAAGAGATTTAAAAATGTAGTGCTGGTTTGCCCAGATTTGATCCACCAAACAAAGTATTGTGTGGTATGCTATTATCTATTGCCACCTGCAATGTTTATTGGTCATCCAGGCTTGCTCCCACCATTTCTGAACAGCAGAAAAAATAGCAAAAGTTACTAAACCTTTGAAAAACTGGCTGGTGCTTGACACCAAAGAAGCATTTGGACATGGCTGATTGGTGATCAGAAGTTGGCTTCTATGATCTCTCCTTTGTTGAAACCAGTGAGACATAAAAGTACATGCTTTTAATTGGATAAATGTTCTTTAGCTGGTTCTCACTGTAAGGTGGACTATCTGTGCTTGCATCGTTTGTGGGATTTACAGTAGATCTCTGAAATTATAAATGCATTATTTTCAAAGTCTTGAAATGTTGTCTGCCTTTGCCCTCTGCTGCCCAGACCCCCAAATGACACCTAAGATTTTTGTTCTTCACTTATTATATAAATTATATAAATTCAGGGATCAAGAGGGTTAACTTGGATGAAAAAGAAAAAAGGCATGAGATGGAGCATCTGCAATTCCCAGATTTGGTCTATAGCTTTTCCAGGAAGGTTTCAGAAATTCCTCCTGTGGATTGGAATTAATATCCGTACTCGTGGATTAAATAGGCCAATAGTTTGATTTCAATAGAATGTAATTTCCATGACAATTCCTGACCCGTGACAATTTAAATTGTCTTAATACAATAAATCTGCAGTTTCACTTTTGTCTAACTAAAACAATTCATTTTGAGATGCATTATTTAAAATGAGATTCCTCCTTAATTTAGGCTATAGAAGTTAGCGTACAGGCTGAATTTTCTTTCTGTATCATGTACCTATTAGTATTAGCTTGAAAATGGTTTGGGAGTTCATTTTTCTTCCACATAATTCACCATTAAATGACTTTGTATTTCTTAGGCAAATGTTTCATAATTTTATTCACTAGGGTAGATACTGCAAAATGCTTCAGACCAATTTCTTGTTGCAAAGGACAGGCTGTAGGGCAGAAAGACAGAAGGCTGAAGTGCTGACAGTTTGAAAACTGAAGCCAACTCACTTAAAGTTGGTTGAGGGCAGAAATCCTGAGCATTTTTCCTGTCCCATTTATATAAGGTGACAGTGTCAGTCCTACAGTTGTAAGCACATACATGGAGAAACCATGTTGGCACGTTAATATCTCAATTTCTTAGCTGCACAGTTAATAATTCCAAATAAAATGCACATAGATGTATGCTTATGTAGATAAAAATCATGCCATTCTTTTCTTCTTTCTATTATTATTTTTTCTTTGCAGGTGGGAACCAGGATGGAAAATTCAGCGTTGGCTTTAGGGATGGTATAGTTAGAACAGTTGTCAACCTGGACAGAGAAAGCATGCAATTCTACAGCCTTATCCTTGAAGCCATTGGTAAGCATGTCTGTTCTTCATCCTTCTCTTAAGAACTCAAATTTCAGCTTTTGGGGCAAGGAATTTGTCTAAAAAGGGCCTAATTTGAAAATTGGTAGTATAGTTTTCTGAACTTTTCAGAAAGAGAAAATTGGCTTTTACTGATCTTCAGACTATCCTGGATGAGTCATGAATTTTTATCTATTATTCTGGAAAAGAACCTCTTTGTGGGTTTCTACGAGGCGTAGTTTCTGTTTCAAGAACTTGTTGAGGAAAATACTCTTCAGCATATTGTGGGCTGAAATATAAGTGAACTACCAGCCACACGCCATGTTTGAACGTAGATTAGTTAGGGGGAAACACAGTCATAGGAATTAAGTATTTATTTTAATCTCTATGATATTTCCCACGTAACACATATTTATGAAATATTTTATGCCATTCAGAATGCAGTATTTGTTGCAGGGGAAAATTCATTCAACAATTCAACAGAATTTACCATTCTGAGGACCACTCTGTGTGTGTGTGTGTGCGCGCGTGCATGCAATATATATAATGCACAAAATATAAATCTCTCCTATCAAGCAAGATACAAAAACATAGCCAAAATCACAGTAAAACAGAGATCTTGCTTTCTAAAAATCAGAAGCAGTTGAAAAAAAGGCTAAGAAGTTGACAGATGCAAGCATTAGTTTATAAGAACTCAAAGAAGTAGTTATTGCACTGTAGAGTATCAATCCTGGTCCAAAGATGTCTCTCAGATTAAGAAGAATTAGAAGTAATTAAGCAACAGTACTTCAAATACAATGTAATACAAGTTATTTTTGATGGAGGTAAAAAAAAAGCTGACAATGTTTGCTAGATGCTACCTTCACCCTGCATTATCCTTGTTCTCTTTTCCTGGTACTATTGCTCATTGATATTCCAGCCAGACTTAACAAGCTTTGCCGAATTTTATACACCAGCATCTCCCAACCTTGGCAACTGTTAAGATGTGATGCTGAAATCCTCACATCATAAAGTTGCCAAGACTGAGAAACTCTGTTGCAGACATAAACATTTGGTCCAATCCTAAGTAAATACCTACCTAGAAAAGCTAATTGGACTCTGGGAGCCTGACAACTCTTAGAAAGTAATGGCTCAGAAATTATTTTAAATGAAGATGGTGGACAGAAGCCTTTTCACCCTTATTTTCTTTAGAATGTCCTATGATTGGCCATTACGCAATCAGTGGAAGTGACAGAGCTTTTCTTCTGAATGTTAGGAGATGACCCAGAGTGTTTTGTTCTCGCAGATAATGGCCCCACGGGGAATAGGAGGACTGGCACTGCAACTGTTCATATCACGGTGCTGGATGTTAATGACAACCGACCCATCTTTCTCCAGAGCAGTTATGAAGCTACCGTGCCAGAAGACATTCCTGATTACAGCAGCGTTGTACAGGTATGCGGCTAAACTTTTCAATAAGATTCAGGGCGTAAAGAGGGGGATGGGAGGGAGGAGAAGCAACAGCATGGTCCCGCCGCAGTCGAGCTGTTAGCTATAATCATATCGAAGAGCTCAAATCACCAAGATGGTGTTAATGTTAGCCAAGGCCTCCGTTATCAGAGTTCCGCTGTTGCATGAACTCCATTGCAATTAGCAATCACTCATTTCCTCTGTCATTGGAAACTCTTAAAAGGCATTAGCAGCCAGGAGATCTAGAATTAAATTTAGTAATGCCAGAGAGAAAAAGAAGTTCAATCCAATAGCTGGGACCCAGGCCTTGAAGCTAACAGTGTTACAGTGTCAGAAGGCCTAAATTGCAGAAACACCAAACACATTAATTATTTCCCATTGATTCAAAAATTAATATATCTCTGAAACAGGTCATGGGCTACCTTGAATCGAGCAGTGTCTCAAAGTTGGGTTTTGAGTGTAAATTAGTTCTCGTAAACAGATCTGCTTTCAGGAAGATATTGGCTGTCTGGATTTATCTCTGACTATGCATACAAAGTAGCTTTAAGGGGGGGAAATGGGAAAGACAAATTTCAGACTCTCATTTTTTCCCCCTTTTTGTTTCTCTCTTTGAAATGAACCTTTAACAGAATGAATGCATGTATTCACAGAGTTTCTATGGTGTTTTTCTCTTGAAACCAAACATTTCTCCTGTAAGAGGTACTGTTTCAAGCACGCTTTGAGTTGACATTTTTTCTCTGAATTCCATTTTCTAATCAGAGAAAAAAATAATGAAATTGCCCCACTGTGTTCCTGCCACATAAAAATTTTGGGATAACAGGGATTAAAGCCTGGAATATTTGGGATAATATACCGAAGAGTTTAGTTGTCTGGAACAAATGCTGCATCAAAACATTGGGCTACGTATGGTGCTAAAACTGCTACAGAACACATAGAAGCTTGTATGATGAAGTTTAAGGTTGTTGGTTTTTTTTAATATAAAAAGAACATTTGAGATACCGCATTGCTGATTCTCTGGAATTTCTATGATCTCTCAGGTGTTTGTTTCCATACCCAAATAAAACTTGCAAGATGGCTATTTCAGAATATTGATCAATTTCTTTTGTTTTCAAAATTAAGGTTTTCAAATTATTATCTGGTTTAAGAATGACATCAGTGCTTCAAAACTGGTTTTGTGTACATGGTGCCATTTCAATATATGCCAGTTTCTGATGGGGAATAATGGAGTTGGGAACTAAATTGAACCAAGTAGCCAAATCTTCTGAAAGATTACAGGAAGGGTTTGTTTGTTGTTTGTTTGTTTATCAAATTTATTTTCCAAGCAATTCACAGTTCAGGTGACTCTCTTCCAGAAGAAAGAGTGGCTATAGGGCAGACATGTCAAACACAAGGCCCGGGGGCCAGATCTGGCCCGCGAAGTGGTTGCATGTGGCCCGTGAAGCCATCCTGGAAACAGTGAGGGAACGGCCCCCACTGCCTTGGCCCTGGCCCAGAGACCCTCCTTCTGCCAGAGACCCTCAGATCTGTCCCACTCCTGCCCGGGCCCCCATAGGCACCCTTGATGCGAACGATGTAGAGCTGGCCACGCCCACCTAGTAGGCCATATGCACTGTAGCCACGCCCACCCAGTAGGCCATGCCTACCCTTACCACACCCACCCGGCCCCCTGAGGGCAACCGCAATGCTGATGCGGCCCTCAATGAAATTGAGTTTGACACCCCTGCTATAGGGGATCTTCCATGAAACTCTGTAATAAATTGGAAATTTTGCTTTTCTGGCAAAAAAGGAAAGGAAGGTCAAAAGCATGAATGTGAACAAAACCCATTCTCACAAGTCAAATTCCAGAAGCAGACAATTGAATAACCTTTTTAGTTCAAAATCAATTTTACAACTGAGCCAAGGGAGGCCTTAAGCTTGAGTTTTTGCCATCCGTGTCATGAATCCTTTTAAGTGACTGGCAATATAAACTACTAATATTCTGGACTTGGCTTTCTTCTTAGGTTCATGTGAGGAATTGCCACTTATTCATGCATACATTACTATGCACAAGCATTATATAGAATTATAGCACATACTATTATTACATATTAGAGGCCCAAAGATCACATTTAGGTCAGATTTAAAGGCAATTCTTACATCACAACCTTTATGATAGCAATAGCACTTAGCAATAGCACTTATATACCACCTCAGAGTACTTTGCGACACTCTCTGAGAGGTTTACAATATCAGCATATTGCCGCCAATCATCCGGGTCCTAATTTTACTGACTTCAGGAGGATGGATGTCTGAGTCAACCTTGAGTCCCGTCAGGATCGAACTCCTGGCAATGGACAGAGTTAGCCTGCAATATTGCATTTTAACCCCTGTGCATCACAATGTAAGAACTGACTTCAAATCTGAGCTCAAAGTGGTCGTTGGGCCTCTTTAGCATATTCCATTGTCAACTTTGGCAAATTTCAGATATATGTCTAGGGAATTCTGGGAACTGAAGTCCACACATCACAAAGTTGTCAAGGCTGAGAAACACTGGTATATTATATCCTAGATATGAATAGTCATCTTTGCAGAGTTAGCGCGGCTTAGTTCCAATTGGTAAGTTGTAGGGGGCAATTTCTGATGGAACTTGTCCAATAATTTTTCCCCCATAGCTGTATTGGGAGCAGAGGTGGGGACAACTCATCTTGTACTGATTCTCCCATTAATTTTGAGTCATTACTACAGCATGCATGGATACGTGTGTGTGTGTTTGTGTGTGTGTGTGTGTGTTTGTTTGTTTGTGTGTACCCCCAGCAACAATTTATTTTGGTCATAGACAGGCATAGAGTACAAATAATCAAACATACATCCATTTCAATAATTTCAGTAATTCTTCATTGAATTTGAAAATCCCATCACTACCACCATTCCCATTATCATATCCTTTTAAGAAAATTTTTCTCTTTGGGCTCAAACTTTACAATGTGGAGTATGGACATGGTCCAATCCTAGAAGATTGTTATTCAGAACACCAACTTAAAATATGAAAAACATTTTTGGAAACTACAAAACAGTTCACACCTACCGGATATTTTTATTGATTTATCCACTTGTGCCATCGTGTTACAAATACTCTGCGCAATAATTATATCAGCTCAGAAGCATGAGAACTTCTGTCTAAATGCATTTTGCAAATGTATTTGTGAAAATCTTTGCTGCTTGTTTGTTTAAGCAATTTCCTCAAATGGATATTAGAGTACGTTATTATTACACAAGGTTTTATGGCATGGTGTCTTGGTGGTATTGTGTTATTATATTGTGCACAGATAAGATGGAAGCACAATCAAACCATTTGGCACACACCTGTTTAGAAGAAAGGCAGTTAATAGAGTGTGTCTCAGCGTGCCAAATCATTATGTAATTATACTGGAAGGACTTAAGGTTTTGCCTCCCACTAAGAATAAAACACACCCGTATACTGTATATGTGAGCTAATAATGCAGTATATAGCTAAAATAAATCTTAACATTTAACATTCCACAACTTCTTTTGATTTGAATAAATGATCTTATGACTTATGACTGGATGGAGAACACTTTGCATTCCAAATGTCTGCACAACTAGTCTTCTGGAAGCATATTGGTCACAGATGGGACCAAGGATGGGGCTCAGGTCAATAAGAATTCAAAATAAGACTCTGTAGATGGATCCTTTACATATTCAGCGGTTATGAGATCTGCTGCCTCATCACAATAAAACAGTAATACATACACACACACACACAATTGCAAGTCTTAGAAAGCAAGTTCTAAAGGGAAATGGTTAGGTGCTGCAACTTTTGTAGCCTTATCACTTTCATTTTGGTAAGATTATATTCAATTTCTCAGTAACCTGATATTAATACAATCACACCCTTCTCTTTTATCCTCACCCCTACCCCAAAATGCATTTACTGTATGTACCTATGAATATTTTTGCATGTGTGCATGCATTCATAGACTCATTCATTTATTCAGTCAGTCAATCAGTCAATTTCTACAGCCACCCATCTCAGACAAGTGACTCTGAGTAGCGAATAGTCATAAAATCAATTACTAAAACCATGTACAAACACCATACTACAAGTAAATATATATAAAACCTGAGAAAATCATAATTGTGGATGTTAATGTAACAGTTCCCTTAATAATAATACACAGAGACATTTCACGTAACATGCAGTAAGGCTTTCACTTTAGCACACGTCCTTAGTAGCAGGCCTCCCTCAAAAACAAGTGCCTTCTTTGCCATGAAAGGGATGAATTTCAGGTGGGGCAAGGATAATAATTTGTCCATAACTACAACAGCGAATTCCATTAGCTGAGCTTTGAGATCAGAATAAGGTTCAATTAATAATAAAGTACCACATGATTACAGATAGCTCTGTTCTAACCAATAACATGTGCTGATGTGGCTTAGATCCCTAGGAAGCTGTAATACAGAGGTCCCCTAACCTTTTGGGCACCAGGCACCAGTTCTGTGGAAAGAGGTTTTTCTGTGGACCGGAGTGGGCGTGGTTTCATGTACTGTCTGCATCCCGTGGATGGGGCTTTGCTTGTTTGCACGGACCGGTTTCTGGCATGCCGTGGCCCGGTGCCGGTCCATGGACCGGGGGTTAGGGACCCCTGCTCTAATAAACACAAGGCACTGAAAGGGGGGAGGTTACTCGGTTGGTAGATCTACAGGAAATCCAAGAGCTGCAGAATATAGGAAGGAAAAGCGGGAGGGAGAAGGGAAATATTGGAAGAGGCAATAAAAAAGTACTGTTGAACAGTTGCCACTTCAGCTATTGCCAACAAAACTCCATGGATGTTCCCATGCACTTACTTGGCTGTAATCATGCTCATCCTGATTGAATGTTTAATGCTGGGCTACCAGAACTGAGCTGCAAAAATCTGGATAACTACAGTATTACATGACAGCAGAGAGATTCGGAAAATGGTAACCCTTTGCTCCATGGTAATGGGTTTTGGAAGGAAACTTGGCAGCAAATAGAAATGTTCATACTTCTTGTGCTGTTACATCAACCATAGAGTATTATGCAACGCATATTGTGCTGCCACCATGTGGTTGTTTGGGAACTACAACATTTATGTTAATTTGTTCAGCCAACCCCTCCCATTTGTGACGTACTTCCTCCTTCTTCTTAACCCTGAATGTTCTTTCACTCCCTGGCACAATTTTCTACATGTGGCCTGCTCTCATGGTAGGACCATTACTGTCTTTGACCTTGAAATACTGTCCATTTCATCATTCTACTACAACTTGTTTGCTGTAATCGTCTCTGCATGCAAATAAAGGTCCTCGTGGATGATAAAAAGGTAATTTCATGAGTTCTGCTATCTGGCAAAGGCTGTCAGCAGTGATAGTATCCACTTATACAGGCCAGGCACAGGGGTCTCAGCAAGGGGATACATCATTAAACAACAGTCGGAGTCAGAATACTTCTCCCTCGGCTGTTTCCCTTTAAGGGCCCTGCCCTGACCATTTTTGGAGAGCAAGAAGGGACAGGGAGAGAATGAAAAAGAAATCAAAGAATCTGAGCAAGGAAACAGCCATACCTGAGGGGGAAGGCAGTGATGAGTCTTGGTACATCAGAGGTAGCTACTGAGCATCCCAAGCTGCAGTGGAGAATGTAGAGGACAGTCACAACCTTCTTGCAAATGGGCAGGGGCTGCTTATCCCAGCCCATAAGCCCCAGTAAATAATTTGCAGGCACTGGCAACTGAAGCAAGTAGGACTAATTTATGGTGACTGTCCTCTCCTCCCCACAGTGACGTCATTATACAACCCATCTTTTACATGTTTGTATTGTGATACAACTGTGGGATCGGCCTTTCATGGTGCTCTCACTGCATATGCTCAGATACATGAATCGGATCCATGAAAAGTCTATACCAGAGGTGTCCAACCTTGGCAATTTTAAGACCTGTGGACTTAAAACTCTCAAAATTCTGGCGACTACCAGTGACGGTATATGAAGGTGCGCTGATTTCTGCTTATTTCTATCCTTGCCGAGTTTGTAGGTTATCTGACATTATGGGCCATTTTTGAAGGCCTATCAAGAAGGAAATTTTTTTTTTCCCCACAGGAGGTTCATTCACACTGCAGTAGATTCCATGATTATCCAATCCCGGTTAACAGGCCCTTTTCTGGAACAGGTTTCCCGTGCATGGGAAATGCGTTTTACACTGTATATGGATTGTCTTAAGGAACCCAGACGTTTCCAGAGCTTAAGTTGTGGCTCAGTGGCATCTTGAAAATGATAAGGCATGCACTCATGTGGTCTGTGGAAAGATGGATCAAGTGCTGCTGGTTTGCATAAGGTGACAAAAAGGAGACCGGCGGTCAGGAGGAGAAAAATACAGATGAGAGCAATGATGATAGGCCAGGAATCCGGGTTCTGATCTCTCGGCTCTGAGCTCAACAGAGCCAGCTCAGTGGTTGCATGGAGAAATTCAGGAACACTTGTACTTGACATGGTCTCATTTGCTGAATCCTTTGCACACATCCTTCTCTCCTGCAAGACAACAGGATTAAAGAATAAGGCAGCACTGACAACTGTAGGCATCGCCAGTTATGCAAAACTAATGGGGATGACAAAAGACCTCTCAGTTCTAAATAGTTGAAATTACAGGCAGCCCTAGAGTTATGACACAGCTGGGAGCAGAACGTCTATCGCCAAGCTACGTAGGCTTTATTTTTATTTTTTTTCTGCTGTGGTCATTAAGCAAATCAATCAGTTGTTAAGCAAATCTAGCTTCACCCGTTGTCCTTGCTTGTGGGGCACTGGCTGGGAAGATTGTAATCGGTAATCGTGTGATCCCAGGATGCTGCAACCATTGTAAATTCATTTTGATCATGTAATCACGATGGCTGCTGCGATGGTCATAAATGCAGGGACCGGCTGTAAGTTACTTTTCTGAGGACTGTCGTAACTTTGAACCATTGTTAAACAAATGGTTGTACGTTTAGCCTTGCCTGCAATTCCAAATCTTTTAGTGGCAGAACATGATTTGCAACCCACCTTCTCCTTCTGCAGGCTCTTGTCCTATTAACACAGAGGTCCCCAACCTTATGGGCACCAAGGGCCGGTTTCGTGGACCGGAGGGGGCATGGTTTTGTGGGCTGCCTGCATCCCACAGATGGGGCTTTGCTTGTTTGGGCGGCCTGGTTGCTGGCATGCCGGGGCCCGGTCCCGGTCCACAGATGGGGGGGTTGTGGACCCCTACTATAGCAGAACCTCATTTTCAGCATTATTATTGCATAGCAGAGTTCCACACCCATCTGCTCAAAAGTAGGTTTCACAGGATTCAGTAGGTTTCATTTCTGTACATCCACGTTGGGTTACAAATCTGGATTCCGATCCCTACAAAAGAAGTCTGAACTGCAGTGAATTTGAATTTTGAACACTTGCGTTGAGTTTAAAGCAGTGGCTCCTAACCATTTCCCCTGCAGGATACAAAGTTAAACATGGAATTTTTATGCAAATCTGAATGCAAGCTTATTATCTATCTATGGTTGTTTAAAACGTTCAAAATAAAATAGGACATTTGCATAAGCTTGGACATTCTTTCTGTCCATACTTTGTAACACCTATTTTGGGAGATATAACAGTTTTCTGATTATTTTTTTTTCATTTTTGCTCTTGGAATTTTTCCCCCCATTCCTCCTTGCAGAACTCAGGAATATTCTCGGATCACCGCTGCTTGTTGGAGGTCCCCTAGGTTTTCAGTGATACTCAATTCCAAAAGTTCACCTTTCTTTTCTGAAGTTCATATTCATATTTCACTTTGTTCCATGTAAAAATTGCATCAGCTTCTGTTCACTTAGGAACTTACCTAGACTCTGATTGTTTGCATTCAATTCTGTGTAGTCCACTACAACATCAAAATGCCTTGATAAGGCCACACTTGGAATACTGCATCCAGTTTTGGTCACCACAATATAAAAAACATGTTGAGACTCTAGAAAGAGTACAGAGAAGAGCAGAGAAGAGCAACAAAGATGATTAGAGGACTGGAGGCTAAAATATACAAGGAACGGTTGCTGGAATTGGGTATGTCTAGTTTAATGAAGAGAAGGACGAGGGGGGACATGATAGCAGTGTTCCAATATCTCAGGGGCTGCCCCAAAGAAGAGGGAGTCAAGCTATTCCCCAAAGCACCTGAAGGCAGGACAAGAATCAATGGATGGAAACTGATCAAGGAGAGAAACAACCTAGAACTAAGGAGAAACTTCCTGACAGTTAGAACAATTAACCAGTGGAACAACCTGCCTCCAGAAGCTGTGAATGCTCCAACACTGGAAGTTTTTAAGAAGAGACTGGACAGCCATTTGTCTGAAATGGTATAGGGTTTCCTGCCTGAACAGGGGGTTGGACTAGATGACCTCCAAGGTCCCTTCCAACTTTATTATTATTATTATTAAAAGCTTTGGAAAACTGCTCAGAAAAATATTGAAAAATTATGAAAAACTCTCTCAGCATCTGCCCAACATCTTTAATAACAATTCCTGATAGAAAACCAAATGGTTCACTGAACACCCAGTTATAGGAAGACAAAGTGACTACCCACCAAAAAGGTACCAGGCTTTGAACTACCAGGTCAGCAATGGACAATCCCAAATGGGATTCACACCTCACACCGCGTCTGCCAGGACTCTGTATAAATGGGGCATAGTATCCTTGTCTCAGTGTGACTGCAGGGGTCCCATGTCAAACCGTAGATCACATTGTGACCGTCTTTAGGCTGAGGGCATAAACTGGTACAGTATCTGATTTTTTAAAATATAAACGATGCTATGCTTCAATGGTTAGATGGCCTAGAGACATTGGTATTTGAACATAATCTTTTTAACGTTTATATTTTATTGAGGTTTAGTAATCTAAGATGAAACGTTAATATATATTGCTAGTTCATGTATGATGTGCCATACGCTAAATAAATAATAAACCACTTCTCAAGCCACAGAATAGCATCAGAGCATCTACAGACCTCATAGCTTATATGATGCAAAACATCATCTCCGTAGGGCTGCAGAATTAGAGAACCATCAGTTTAAAGTCTGCAAGCTAAGCTTTGCATTTATTTATTTATAACAACTTCTGTATAGTTAGACAGCTAACAAACACTGAGATTTGGAAACAGCAAGTCCTCTGCATATACTCATGGCAAGGAGAATCCAATATCATATTTGGAGAACCACTGTTATATCTTTTTGTCTGTCCATTTACATATTCTGTCAAACCAATAGTAACTACAATATAATTACTCTAAGTTCGCACAATAGGGATGTAATACGGAAAAACAATTAAAAAATAGCTGGCTTGGTTCACCGCTTTCCATTTTCAAGAATGGTGGACTTTATAAGCAGATCTTGTTATTATATTATTTAGTTTATTTCAGTAATGGAGCAGATTTTTAATTGTTGAGGGGAGAGGGAACTGTACATGCTATGAGATTATGGATTCAGATTATAGAATGGGCTTCCTCCAAGATCAGATCTAATTTGACTAAGATTTGGTTTCTTGAGATAAAGGAATGTACAAGCCAGCCTGAGATAATCAGTGGGAGAAATTGGGTGTTTTGATACTCTGTTAATAAAACCTTACTGAAACCTCACAAAACTTCTATGGTTGGCTTTTGAGAGTTGTGTAGTAAAGGCATATGATGAAATCATATATGCTTACAGTCTTGTTTTGGTTTTTCTTATGCCCACATTAATACTCATTCTTCCCTCTACATTCACAAATTAGCTTGTTTTGTGTACCCAATTACAAAAAAAACCAGTGCCAGCTGCCTTAGCCAGAGTATTTCCCCATAAAGACAAAATGTCAAAACACAGAGGGCATGCAAATTAGTGATTAGAGAAGCTGGATTTTATTTTTTAAAAAAGTCACAATATTGGACATTTTTTATGATACTATACTTTTAATGGCCAGGCTCTCTGGCAGAACTATCCAAAGTCCTTCAACAGCTACATTCAAATAGAAAATAGGAAGAATGACCATTCAGTTCCAGTCTTAACATGGTTTTGATAGATTAAATGCTATTACTTATGCCACGTGACACCCTATATTGCCTGCTAGGAAAGAGGATGCAGCTCCACAAACAACTGAAGCTAACAAGACTTAATCACCATCTGGATTGCCTCTATATTGTGGGAATCTCTACTCACCACAACCCAAACACTGTGAATTGCTTGGCTTGGAGATACTCTGCATAGTTGATACTTTGGGCATCTAGCACTTTATTTACTTATTTTTTTATTATTTTAATCCCATTTATATCCCGCCCTTCTCCGAAGATTCAGGGCGGCTTACAATCTAAGCACAAATCGAATGTGCTTAGCAGTAGCCTTCATTCTATGTATATGCCTGCTTATTAGGGCTTTCGCCCTAAAGTCAGCTTATTGCCCCCAACAATCTGGGTCCTCATTTGACCTCCCTCGGAAGGATGGAAGGCTGAGTCAACCTTGAGCCTGGTGGGACTCGAACCTGCACTAATTGCAGGCAGCTGGTGTTACTTAAGGAGGCATTAGCCCACTGCTCCACCAAGGCTCTACATGGCTCTATATCCTTGGCATCAGTGTTGGTTGTTGACCAAACCTATAGCAATCCATTTCCTAGTTCATGAACAAAAATGGAAGAAAAATGATGATGGTGGTGGTGGTGACTGGTTTAGATAAAAACAACTCTAGGTGGAAAGTAGTTGAGCTTTCAGATATAGTACCACAGTGATGTGTTAAAGTTGTAAAAAGCAGAGACTGAATAGTGGATAAATTGGTTGCTTGTTTGGCAGCTAATTTTTTCTACTTGAATTTAATCCCTTTGCTTGTCATCAGACACACAACTAACTCTCCACAATAGGAAATTGACAATTTGCAGCCGTTTAGTTCCAACTGCAGTGTTGAGTGTGCTTTCACCAACTGTTTTGTTCTCTCTCTCTCTCTTGCTAGCAACAAACTTATCTCGATCTACATCAGTCTCTTCTGTTGGTGAATTTCTTTCTTTCTTTCTTTCTTTCTTTCTTTCTTTCTTTCTTTCTTTCTTTCTTTCTTTCTTTCTTTTTTCTTCTTTCTCCCTCCCTCCCTCTCTCTCTTTGCTCACCCCCCTCGCTCGCTCTCTCTCTCTCAGGCATGTCAGGATTTTTTGGTTCACCTATTTTCACAACATTTTTTTTTGCTTTAGCAAGTTGACAGGGTTCAAATGTTTTTTTTTTATTGAAAAGTTTTAAAATACAATTTTCCTTTAAAAATCCCCCCTTCCCCCTCCCTCCCCCCCTCCCCCCCTCCCCCCCTCCCCCCCTCCCCCCCTCCCCCCCCGACTTACCAGAGCTAAATACAAGGTATATATATAAAAAGCAATCATAAACAATCATATACTAACAACTATAAACTCTAAAATCCATCACTCTCTAGCTTATATAGGATAAACAAGCCTTAGTAATATTGAATATGTATAAAAAGAAACTAAAATAAGAAAAGAAAAAAAAACGAAAGAAGACTTATTCAAATGCTACATAAAACTTCTTAACCCTATACTTGTTCTGGATAAACTCAATCCATTTTCTCCATTCCATAATATAGCGTTCTTGCGAATGGTCTTTCAGATAGGCCGAAATCTTTGCCATCTCTGCCAGGTCGGAAACCTTTAAAGTCCACTCTTCTATAGTCGGCAGTTCCTCTTTCTTCCAATATTGGCCTATCAAAAGTCTTGCTGCCGTAATTAAATTCAACATCAATTTGGTGTCCACAACTGTAGCATCTGCAATTATTCCCAACAAAAAAAATTGCGGACAAAACTTTATCCTCTGTTTAAAAATCTTCTGCATATTCCACCAAACTTTTATCAAATGTTTTTAAAGTAAAAAAGTAAAATGCTATTATAAAAGTGATAGCAGTGAAATATAAATATTATTTATAGTTCACCCAAGTTCTAAATTTAACCTTAAAAAGGCTGGAATAATTAACATGAAATGAACTCAATAATGTTCCAGAGCAATTCTAAATAAAACAGAAATATAATATAACAAAAATAGCAACTGAATTGAGCAACATACAGTATATATATGGCAAGGTCAGAAGAAAACAGATTTAACAACAAAAGAGCAATGTATCAGAACAAACCAGAATTAAAGTGGAATAACTATGCAAATCAAAACCAAGTTCTGGACAGTGGATATAGGATTATTTCTAGGAATCTCTGATTATGTAAGCACACCTTATGTTTCCAGGCTGAATCAATCTTAATTGCAGTTGTTGTTGTTTTTACTACGGTATATAGTATTCTAATTTTTACTTCTCTTTTTTACTTTTGCCAAATATTCTAACATTGAAACAAACATAAAAAATAATCTTTGATCCTACTTTCCAGAATACCCTAAAATTTAGGTAGCCAACAAGTATAGGGTTCCCTGCTTGAGCAGGGGTTGGACTAGAAGACCTCCAAGGTCCCTTCTAACTCTGTTATTCTGTAAGATTCCATGGGATTACTCTATGTATCTCAATCTTCTTCCACTTTCCCCCTCGTCTTTTCTCCTTTTACTTACTTATGAATTGTAAATAGCCATTATCTCAGTAAATATTACCTTACCACGATGTAAAAAAGATGTTGAGACTCTAGAAAGAGTGCAGAGAAGAGCAACAAAGATGATTAGGGGACTGGAGGCTAAAACATATAGGGAACGGTTGCTGGAATTGGGTATGTCTAGTTTAATGAAGAGAAGGGTGAGGGGTGACATGATAGCAGTGTTCCAATATCTCAGGGGCTGCCCCAAAGAAGAGGGAGTCAAGCTATTCTCCAAAGCACCTGAAAGCAGGACAAGAAGCAGCGGATGGAAACTACTCAAGGAGAGAAGCAACCTAGAACTAAGGAGAAATTTCCTGACAGTTAGAACAATTAACCAGTGGAACAACCTGCCTCCAGAAGCTGTGAATGCTCCAACACTGGAAGTTTTTAAGAAGAGACTAGACCAGGGGTAGGCAACCTCGGCTCTTTTATGACTCATGGACTTCAACTCCCAGAATTCCTGAGTCAGAATAGCTGACTCAGGAATTCTGGGAGTTGAAGTCCATAAGTCATAAAAGAGCCGAGGTTGCCTACCCCTGGACTAGACAGCCATTTATCTGAAATGGTAGAGGGTTTCCTGTCTGAGCAGGGGTTTGGACTAGATGACCTCCAAGGTCCCTTCCACCACCATCATCATCATCATCATCATCATCATTATTATTATTATTATTATTATTATTATTATTATTATTATTATTATCATTATCATATGGGAGCACCTTTGTTTTCTTTGACAGTGACTCTAAAGCCTTCTAACATAGCAACAATTTTCATTTATATCTGGGTTTGTGGTAATCACTCAATGCCGATAACATGGTAGCTTTCAAGAGGCAGATGGGTGTGTCAGAAATATGAAAAATGCTTAAATAAATATTGTTTTAAATGTAGACTGAAAATGTTCTTTCAATACATCCATGGATATAGCTAGAACAAAAAATATCCAGTGTCTCCTCCAGTTCTTTAAATCCTTATGCAAATTAAAAGAAGCAGGATGCTTTGCATATGGCTGGTTCTCCTGAACCCAGACTAACCCCTTTCATTTGTCAAATTTCAACTAGTTACCATAAATGTACAAAATAATTTTCTACAGATCCCCAACATTGAATGCAATTCTTGATACAGAGCAAAACATAAGTATTTATCTTCTGTAAAACATACTGTAAAATCTATGGTATATGTTTGGGGGTTTTTTGGGATAATGTTTCCATCACTGAGTTTAAATGTTTGTAAGCAATATAGCTAAAATCTAGTCCCTCGAGACAAAACTATTACATAATGCACTTTGAGGTTTGTGGTAATTCTTGCAAGGTACTTTGAGTCTCTATCCAGTACATATATACTAAACTGTAGTTGTCTGCAAAATTGTCGATCAGATGTATTAAAATACGCAGAACAGCAATTTATGTGCATATATTGAATAAGTAATCTGATAAATTTGCCACAATGATGTTAAACCAATCATCTCTATTACTGTCTAGAGACCCATCAGATAATAACAACATACTGGAAATACAGTTGCTGAATAAATTATGCACTCCTCAAAAGTCAGATCGTTGGCAAATAATGTAGACCCAAAAAAGCCTTATAGATAGTGTAAAGTCACTTCCCAATGGGATGAATGCAAATATTTTACTCAATTTTTCCCAGTACTTTTTCTTTTTTATTATTATTATTAAAGAGTTTTACAAAAACAAAGTTTTACAATATATCCCCAAATCCCCCCCACCCAAACCCGCCTACTTCCCCCCCCACCTTCCCAGAGCTAAATACAGGATTATAGTTATAGTAATCATATTATAAATAAAAATTATGCATAATATACAATTAACCAAATTCATGGTGCCTTCCAACTTTATTATTATTATTATTATTATTATTATTATTATTATTATTATTATTATTATTATTATTATTATTATTATGTGCTTTAACTCCCCTTTAACATAAGTACAAACAAAGTACCAATAACAATATCCCACTAAAATCTACTCATAAGCTAAATGGAACTTTTTAGTCCCATATTTGTTCTGAATATAATCTATCCATCTCCTCCAAACTGAAATATATCTTTCCTGTGAATGATCTTTCAAATAAGCAGAAATCTTTTTCTACTGAATAACATTTAGAGACGAATTTCCCTTCTCTCCAAGCCAAAGAGAGAGAGCCAACCCCCGCTCCGTGATTAATTTTAGATATGTATGTACCTACAGAATTATCTAATTTTTTTATGTCTGCAAATTTCTGATCAAGTAAGTTGAAACTAAATGGAGTCACATGAAAATAAGTGGAGACACATGTTCCCCAATTGTAGTTGTATGATAGCTTACTGGATACGCAACACACTTTAATAAACAGATCAGAAGTTAAGTGTTCCTTACATAAAGAGCAATTCATTTGCTTTTCATTTTTTTTATATAATACATTTTAAGACACAGATGTATGTGCATCTCTGCCTTGTAAAAGAGGCTTTCATTTATTACTTCCTTCCAGATGCATTTAGTTGTTGAGGAAAGCCTTAACCCTACTCAAACATTAGCCACTTTGTTCTTCTCTGAAATCAAAGCAACAAAACTGGAGCAAATGAAGAGCCTACGAATGCACTGACCTTTTTATTGGAAATGTTCCTAGGAGAACTGCACCATCTTAGCAGTAGCAAACCTCTTAGATTCCCAGGCTACGTTTTTATCTCTCAGACCACTTTATTTCACTTCATTATTTTTCTCCCTTCAGCTTTTTTAAAGTTGGTTAGTTCTCTCCTGCTCGCCATCCTCTTCTTTAGCCTCTCTTGTCTTCTCAGTCCCTAGAAGTTTGGGGGAGGGATGCGCCCAAAGAAGTGGGGGAGGTGAGGAAAAGAGAAAAAAAAGAGTCTGCTTGTAAAATAATGAATGGCCATTGAAGATTCCCAGCAGTGCAAAACCTGAGGCTTATCACTGTATTTGATTTAGAAGATCATGTCATGAACCAAAAATGCTTTCCAGAGTTGAACTTGCAAGTGAATTACTTACTATTCTTTACCTCCAGTGCATCTGATGCCCTGTTCAAAGTTTAAATGGTACAGTCTGGGGTCTGTTTGCAGAGTTAGCAGTTCTTGTTTGACCAGCCGTTGAGGGAGGAAAGAAAACGAAGGACAGCTTCAGGCTGGTTCTTTTCCTCCCGTGACAGAAGAGAAAGTTCCCTGGGTCCTCACTGAACATTCCTCTCCTCAAGGTTGCCATCTTCCATCTAGGTTCCCTATAGATCAAGGGTCTTCAAACTTGGCCCTTTTGTGACTTGTGGACTTCAACTCCCAGAATTCCTCAGCCAGCGTGCCTGGTTGAGGAATTCTGGGAGTTGAAGTTCACAAGTCACAAAAGGGCCAAGTTTGAAGACCCCTGCTTTAGATCATGCTTTGCTTTTTCTGCTTCCCAGGGAGAAAAATGCAGAATAATTCTCTGGATATTTCCAGATTGCCTTTTTCTGGAGTGGTGGAAACCAAATGACCACACCTGAACTGCTTAGACAGGACTTGGTCTGAAAGGATGGGCAGGATAGCTGTGAGTAGTCACATAATATACAGGTAGTCCTCAATTTACCACAGTTCATTTAGCGACCATTTGAATTTACAACGGCACTGGGGAAAAATGACTGATGACGGTTTTTCGCACAGCCGTTGCAGCATCCCCGTAGTCAGGTGATCAAAATTCAGACTCTTGGCAACTGACTCACATTTATGACAGTTGCAGTGTCTCTGGGTCATGTGATCAGTTTTTGCAGCCTTCTGACAAGCAAAGTCAATGGGGAAGCCAGATTCTCTTAACAGCCGTGTTACTAACTGAACAACTGCAGTGATTCACTTAACAACTGTGACAAGAAAGGTTATAAAATGGAGCAGAAAACTCACTTAACAAACATCTCGCTTAACAACAGAAAAGTTGGGCTCATTTATGATCATAACTCGAGGACTACCTAACAGTCACTTGGAGTCAGTCCATAACTGTACCTGGTTTTCCTCTGAGTAAGCTAATGTCATGTGTTTAACTGGGTATGTTAAGAGATGATTCCCAGAAATCCCTATATGCTTTAGACACTGTAATGACTGCTGGACAAATTAGTGATGTTAAAGATCAGGCTTGCTTATACTTGGAATAAGCAATCTGTTGCCCACTAGATGTTCTGGATCACAGCTCACAGCCACCCGTTGACTAGAACTGATGGGTAATGAAATCCCAAACATCTGGAAGACACCAGATTGTCTACCCCTAGCTTACAGGGGAAAAAAAAGAATATTACTGCATGAGTATTCCTTAGGGGAGATAAACTTCTATTTTCGAGATGTTATATTCTCCACCCCTTTCAGGACTTTCTGAAGTAGTTAAAATATTCTGTTATTCCATCTTTTTGGAAGACAGTTTGGTCATTTTGTTTTTTTTTAAAAAAGGGCACTGCCGGCTCATAATTCTGAATAGTGTTTACAAAATGCTTGTAACGAAGTCTCCTATAATGTGCATGTTTCTGTTCTCACCAAGGGAATTTAGGAAGATGATTGCAATAAGCCATAGGCACACCAGGTGGCGGAATTGGGTTGTATTTCCACAAAGATCTGAAAATATCCTTTATGCACACTATCACTGAACTGGGGAAACAATGCATTGTCCTACCTCAACTTCTAAAACAACCACTGGTGGAGCTGATATCTGAGTGTTAACTGCAGTTTCAGGATAGTGTAAGTCAGTTAATTTAAATAAAACCAGAAATTCCTGAACTTGGTTTATTGATGCCTGCAATTCTGGTTTGCTTATTCTTTTTGCTAGCTTTAAGAGATAAGATAACCTTTATTGTCATTTTTTACTGTGGGCACACTGGCACACATTAAAAATGAAATTCTGTTCCCTGCTCTCAAAAGTGTACACATACATAACACACATATAAACACGCTATATACAACATACGTATATACCTACATCCTTAGATACAAATGCATACAAATATTAATCACTATCTTAAATACAAGGGACGTGGTGGCTCAGTGGGTTAGGGCGCTGAGCCTGTCGATCAGAAGGTCGGCAGTTTGGCGGGTCGAATCCCGAGTGCCGCGTAGCAGAGTGAGCGCCTGTTACTCGTCCCAGCTTCTGCCAAACTAGCAGTTCGAAAGCACGTAAAAATGCAAGTAGAAAAATAGGGACCACTACGGTGGGAAGGTAACAGCGTTCCGTGCGCCTTTGGCGTCTAGTCATGCCGGCCACGTGACCACGGAGACGTCCTCGGACAATCGCTGGCTCTTCGGCTTTGAAACGGAGATGAGCACCGGCCCCTAGAGTTGGAAACAACTAGCACGCATGTGTGGGGGAACCTTTACCTTTACCTTTAATACATAGCAGAAGGAGGAAGCTTGAGGATTACAAGGTTAATACTGTATGGAACAAAACTGTGATTGAATCTGGATCTTCTGCTTCAGATACCACCGAGCCTCCTCCCTTAAGGTAACAAGGAAAACAGGTTGTGAAGAGCATGTGTGGTGTCCCAGAAAATCCTACGGATCCTGCTCAAGCTTCACTTATATGCTATGACCTGGAGGGAAGGGAGGGAACTGCCAATAATCTTTTCTGCCATCCTCACCACTCTCTGCACCGCCTTCCCATCTGAAGCAGTGATGCTTTCAAACCAGACTGTGATGCTGTATACTCTCGATCCTCCCTCTGTAGAAAGTGGTAAGGACAGGGGAAGAAAGGTGTGCTTTTCTCATGCGATGCAGAAAATGCAGGCACTGCTGCACCCACTTCACCACTTCAACCACTATTTACAGCCTCCTGGCTACTGGGCCTGCTTCAACCACTCTTTACAGCCTCCTCAAAGATTTTTGAACTGAAATTCAACTCTTTATTGATTCCTGTGCTCAGTGAATCAAAGGCACAGGGTGGTGTAAAAGGAGAAGTTGCTAGATTGCTGTAGGGCCTACAGTAACTCAAATGTTGTAATGAAATCTCCACCAGTCAGAAGTACAGTTGCTTTTCTGTTCAGCGGGGAGCATGTCATAATGTTTGGTGTGAAGTTTTGACAGAGGAGATTCTCCTTCACAGAGGAGATTCAGATCCTGAATAAGTTCCCCTTTGAATATTACATGAAGCTTGGCAGCTAAATACAGAAGTGATTGTGTATTCATCTCGTGCTTCCTCTGTAACATCGAAAGCTTCAGTGATAGACTTGTTGTTGGAGATATACTTCCCTTTTGTGTGAATTCAAAGGTTTTTGCAAATCCTACTTGGGAAATACTGCTCTGCAGCATTTCATGAGGAACACCTGTAAAAGTGGTGGAATTCTAGTTTTCCCACCATCTTCTCTAACGCAATTTTCCTAATTCTTGAATATGGTACTATTGTGTGTTTTTCATTCTTCATGTTTAGTAGCCGGTGACATGTGATAGAGATTGTGTTAATATCTGACCTAGATAGTACTACCTATCTCAAATGGAGGTGGGAGCACAGTAATATATACGGTATCTATCTCTATCTCTATGTCTGTATTTATATCTATATGAGAGACATGGTGGTCTATAGGTGGAGCTCTCACCTCACAATCAGGAGGCTATGAGTTTGATCCTAGGTAGCGGCACATACTTTTCTCTCTAGGCATAAAGAGAAAATATTTGCTGAGAATTCTGCATAGGAGTCAGGAAGGGCATCCAGCCAGTAAATGCTCAGCTCCATTCAGTCGCCCCAATGCAAGGGATTACAGGGTCATTAAAAGTGTGTGTGTGTGTGTGTGTGTACTCTCTCTCTCTCTCTCTCTCTCTCTCTCTCTCTCTCTCTCTCTCTCTCTCTCTCTCTGTGTGTGTGTGTGTGTGTGTGTGTGTGTGTGTATGATAGAGGGGACAGTAATGTGATACATTATTATTTGCATATTAGATTTAAATTATACGTCTCTCGCTTAACATGGTTGTCCTCTACTGCAGCAGTATAATATCCAGACATAGCAAAAAGAAGCATGGAAACTTTTTCATCTCAGGAATAGCCATCCAACTTCTCCAAGTCGTATGCAAGCAATGGGTGCACTCCCACAGCCCTCCAGAAATATTTGCCAAGGAATATACACATTTTTCCATACACTACATCCACACTATTTGTTTATGTGTGATTAATATAAACATTTTTTTCTATCCGTGGACTTATAGAGTGATTGTAGAAAGGCCTTTGTCTCAATCATGTTAAGCTGTGCTCAGAAAAATGGAAATCCCAGAACACCTTATTGTCCTCATGAGAAACTTATATTTGGAAAGCCGCAGTGTAGGCAGAACATGGTGAAACAGAGTGGCACCAGGTCGGCAAAGGAGTATAGCAAGGCTGTATATTCTCCCTTTATTTGTTCATTTGTGTATGCTGAATTAAGGAAAGCTGGATTGGGAGATAGATGAGCAGGGTTTTAAAATTGGAGGAAGAATAATAACCCCCTGCACCATGCTGATGACAGTACCCTAATAGATGAAAATGCAAAGGATCTGCACACCCTAGTAATAAATATCAAGGAGCACAGAGAAGAAAATGAGACTAAAATTAAATATAAAGAGGACCAGACTAACGAATAATCAGAGGTGGAGCAAACAGCATTAGTATCGACAATGAAGATATCAAAGTGGTGGATAGCTTCTGCCTCTTGGAATCAACTATCAATGATTCAAAACAAATCATGTCTGTGAAAAATCACGGACTGCCATGAGTTAGAGCAGCCACAAAGCTCTTGGAAAAGATATTCTAATGCCATGATGTCACTTGAGTTACAAAGAACAAAATCATGCAAGCTGTAATTTATTTATTTATTTATTTATTTATTTATTTATTTATTTATTTATTTATTTATTTATTTATTTATTTGATTTCTATACCGCCCTTCTCCTGAAGGACTCAAGGCGGTGTACAGGGCAATAAAAATAAGAATATAGGTTACAAGATTTAAAGTTAAATGATTCTGCCCAATGTTGTAGGTTAGTTAAAATAATGTTAAAACCCAAACCCATCAGGCCAGGCCGGCTTGTTCGAATAGATAAGTTTTTAGATCACGCCGGAAGGAGCGAAGGTCGGGGGCCATCCGGAGTTCAGCCGGTAAGCGGTTCCAAAGGATTGGTGCACCCACCGAGAATGCTCTCCCCCTGGGGGTCACCAGCCAACATTCTCTGACCGGTGGTATCCTGAGGAGGCCCTCTCTGTGGGAACATACAGGACGGAGGGAAGTTGACGCCAGCAGTAGGTGCTCCCGTAGGTAATCTGGACCCATGCCATGTAGGGCTTTGTATGTCATCACCAGCACCTTGAATTTCACCCGGAAGGCAACTGGAAGCCCGTGCAGCTCACGGAGCAGAGGTGTAATATGGGAGTATCGGGAGATACTTTGAAGAAGTAAGATTAGCATACTCACATTTTGGTATTGGAGAAGACTCCTGAGAATATCGTGCACAAGGGAAAAAATGGCCCAGAATTATTTTGGCTAGTGCAATAGGTGGCATATAAATTTAATAAAATAAAATAAAATAAAAACGGATGGATCATTGAACAAATCAACCCAGAGTTCTCATTCCAGCCACACACACAAAAAAAACCCAGGTCCACATTATCCTATTTCAGACATTTTTTTGTGCAGAACTTAGCTGCCTGGAAAAGGCTCTAATGCTGGAAAACATGGAAGGAAAGTGAAGAGAAGAACAAACAGCAGTGAAGTCAATGGACTCAGGATTACACTTACAGTAATCAGGACTGCATCATTGGAAGAGCTGGAAGATTAGGCTGGGGACAGATCGTTCTGGAGAAAATCTATCTCTGTCAGGGTTGGCAAAACTTTAGGGCTTGGCATGCCCAAAATTCAGCAATACCTACCTAACGACTCTGCGGGCATGTGACCCCCAAAACCCTCCTCCCTGGGAAAAAGAGAAGGTCTTGTTTATTTCATAAAGAAAGGCCAAATAATTACAAAAGTGAAATATGAGTAAAACAAAGTCACACGAAAAATGGAAAAAAACAGATTTCATTATTAAACTAGTTTCATTATTAGAAACAGTATCATACAGCATGTTAATTATTCAGAAGGAAAACTGAAATTATGCAGAAGTATAATGTAAGAAAAAGTGAAAGAAAAAGCAGTAGCAATAGAGAAAGCAATATGCCTATTATTGATAGTTGGGCTTAAAATAACGTACTAACTAGAGCATTCCTCTGCTTTTAACAGTACTGTAGTTTTGAATTGAACTGGGGAAAAATGTGGAACACATTGCATTTTTTTAATAAAAGTTTTATTAATTTTTTAAAATTACAGTCTTTAGTGCTTAGTAAAGAACATGTTGTCTGGGTTCAGATATTTAACATTAACTTGTTCAATATACATCTGTTCAATACTACACAATCCAGTATTTGTTCCCTAAACCTTTCTTCTCCATATTTTTCCCATTTTCCCTTCAATACACCATTACAATTTTTGGAACTGTTAATGTATACAGTGTTAGAGATAAGCATCTTCATTGTATTTTACTAATATCATACAAACAATATTAAATCATAAATCAATAATGTCAATTCATTAATCAATATCCTGTTTTTCATGTTCTTGTTAAAGTTTAATTTCCCATCAGTATCATACTTGCACTTATGAGCCAGGTGGCTGGTGAGGCTTCGTAGGCCTGGGCAGCTTTTGCTTGCACTAGTGGGCCAGATGGGTAGCTGAGGCTCCCATGGGCAGCTGTGATGTTGTGCTGCACTTCAGCAATCCCCCCAACTCATACAAAGCCCATGCTGGGCCTCCCAGAGCCTCCCCACCCCTTTGAGGCACCCAACCTTCTTACTTGGGATTCTGTCTGCTTAACAACACATAAAATTCAGTTGTAAAATAGTAAAAAAGGATCAATATTCTCAACCAGTTCCAAACATGCTGTTTAAAGGTAAAGGTTCCCCCGCACATGCGTGCTAGTTGTTTCCAACTCTAGGGGCCGGTGCTCATCTCTGTTTCAAAGCCGAAGAGCCAGCGCTTGTCCAAGGACGTCTCCGTGGTCATGTGGCCGGCATGACTAGACGCCAAAGGCGCAATGTCTTAAGTAATGCTTTTTTTCTCCTTCGGTTGTCAGCAGCTAATGGCCAGCCACAAGAATGTAGCCGGTCTTTCCCCTGCTGCTTTGGAGGGCTTTCCTTGGATCAAACAAAAAGACCACCATCTCTCCATGATCAACAAGGCACCCCTCCTCTTCATCACCTCTTCGGGACAATTTTAGGCCCTTTTCAGAACCCACAGCAGGGCAAAATTGGGCACGGAAGGCAGAGCCCTACCTTCCTGCGACCGGTTCCACCTCAACACAAACCAGAAGTTGAAATGTGGAACACATTGCATTTTATTAGATTAACTTCCATTAATGACTGTATTGTTGCTGAGTTTTAATAGATAAGTCTGAAATTAAAGGTAGGTACTTTGGGCCCTTCAAGCCCAAGAATCAATACTAACTTCATCTGTCAGTCAGTTTCTTTTGTCTGTCTTTAATGCAGTCTAATGCCAAGAACAATATTTTGCAAAATTAAATTTGTAAATTAATTTGTAAAGGAAAAAAACTGTCCATAAAGCCACTGCTAGATTCTTTAAGGGTGCTGAAAGTTTCCAGTATTATTGTTTGAAATGATCACTTGATATAATACTGGTCAAATAAATATTCTGTCCCAGCCCCAGACAAAAAAAAGTGCCTATCCAGGGCAGCTCTGGGTTGCATGAGGCCTTAATTTTGGAAATAACTTTGACGAAAACTCTTGTATAGTAGTTTAGCAGCCTCCAAAAAGCATGGAAAAGTCCTACTCTCACAGAATCTTTGGAGGCTCTCTTTTGTGACTTGCAGACAGTTCAGGGGCCATGTGAAAGTGCACCACATTCTCATGAGACCTCTGCAGCCTCAGAAAATCAAACAAGTATGGGGCATGCTCAGTGGTGGCATTCAGCCAGTTCGCACCAGTTCGGGAGAACCGGTAGCTACATTTACCTAAATTCGGAGAACCGGCTGGCTTCCAGAAGTCCAGTCTAGGTCTTGGAGGTCTCCTCCAGGCCTAGAACAGTCTACCGGAAGTGCATGGATACCACTTTCAGAAGTCCGTTCTAGGCCTAGGAGGCCTGGAGGAGGCATTGGAGGCCTGGAGGAGGCCTCCCAGGCCTAGAACAGCCCACCAGAAGTGTGTGGATGCCACTTCCGGACGTCCGTTCTAGGCATCAGAGGACCAGACCTTCATCAAATAAGAGAACCAGTTGTTCAGGTATTTGAATCCCACCAGTGGGCATGCTAGTATGTCATTGAAAACGACATGGCTTGTCACCTATGACAGATATGTCATAGGTTTATCATCATAGATTGATGTGGTTGCTAGGAGCCAAAAATGACTTGATAACATGTAATTAATCTCACCTATTTATATGAAACCATAGAAATCTTCATTTTTTTCTCATTTTGAAAGAGTCACTTGGCCTTCTTCAGTGGGAAAAGAAGGTGCTATAAGTGGCTAGAATAGTTGAAGACTCTGTTCTTCCCTTGATTTTGGAAAACCTCATTCTGGAATCTGCTCCTGTTTCTTTTTTCAAGGTAGGAGAGATTGAGAATCCAGGTGGGGAAGTCTGGGGGACTGGATTCAAATTGCAGCCGGTGGTTCCTCAGCCTTCACTTGCTACAACCAACCATACAACTATCACCTCAATAACATCTCATGAACTTCTTATATTTGGTCTAGTGAAGGTGGTGGTCTAGAAACCAGGGGACTGTGAGTTCTAGTCCTACCTACTTTGGATCAATCACTCTCTCTCAGCCCAACCCACCTCACAAGGTTGTTGTGGGAAAATCAGAGGAGGAAAGAGTATTTGTGTCAGAATCCATTTATATCACATTCATAAATGTATGTTTAAAAATTATTCCCCCCCCCCCAGATTCTGCCATCTCCCGAGGAAGGAGGAGCGGATGTGGATTCAGCCAGCCTTAGGTTATTTCAAAGACCAAGGGAAACCTTTTGAACTGGGGGAACAAAGGGGAGGGTTAGGGAAAAAGGCATCTCGCCTGTGTCTTCATTTGAATCTGTAAAGGAAGAAAGCAATAACCGTAAAGATCCGAAGTTCCCTTTTTCCCACGAAAGGGATGACACGAAGTAAATGATGGGGGGCTGACCAAATGGGGTTGAGGGAAGGGGGGTTGAACCGGGAACTCTTTATAAAGTTTCAATCTGTAAAACAATGCCACGTCCTGTCTTGTATTTCCACAACCAAACATGTCCTAGTAAAAATTCCTTTTGGACTAGAACTGACTCCAAGAGTTTTTGTTTTCCTAAGACGTGGATTGGGGTGCATCCTGACAATTTGGTATGTTCACCACCTTGAGTTGTTTATCAAAATAATAAAGGCAGGATATAAATAAAATAAATAAGAAATGTGATTTATGCATGCAAAATGTAAACATAGCAAGCATCTACCGCAGGCCTAATATAGTCATATTTAATAATTCCCTAAAGAATAATATTTTCCATTTTGAGGCTGATTCGTCTATTCCTCTTTCCATTACAGTTATTCTACAGAATGCAGAATAATAAAATATTTTTCCTGTGACTGATAATATTTGTCCTTTTCCTAGGAGTCATGTGTGGAACTCACCTTCTGATTTTTTTTCTTGTCTTTACAGTTTTAATTAATTCTTAAAACCATTTTATGTTTTATCAAATGTAGGCTGCCCTGCGACTAGAATGACAGGGGGAGGATACCAGCATTATAAATAAAGAAATGTATTGAAGCAGCCAGCATTTGATTCAAGATGAAAAACAGCTCCATTCTTGTTTTTTCTTGTTTGTTTCTAAAAGGTGAAAGCCACGGATGCAGATGAAGGTGTGAATGGCCGCGTGTGGTACAGAATTGTCAGAGGTAAATAGATATTTTGGATATCTAGATTTTGTAAGGACTCGTATATATCCTTTGAAACCATACTGACTCCCATTCAGCCTAACTCTACTTCCTTATTTGTATAGCTCTACTATTTCCACTGAGACTTAATTATTGAGAGAAATAATCTGAGTCGATTTCACTTTTAATATATCTAACTTACTGTGTAGTAAAATTGCAACAAACTTCCCTTTTTAAAAACCTAACAGTTTCTGTTTTATAATCTTTAAGATAGAATGTATGCTAGTCTGAAAATTATAACCATTTGTTCAGTAACTGTTTTAAATTACAATGGCACTGAACAAAGGAACTAACAAAGTGACTGTTTCAGCATCCTACTCCAGGTCGTGAGATAAAAATTCAAATGTTTGACAATCCACCTGCACTTACAACCGCATGGGTGCTACAATTTTCCCCCACCTGCCAATTTCACCCACCCACCTGGCCTACCGGCACAAGCAGAGCACCTCAGTTATCTTTGACACTTTTCTCCAGTTGTTGACAGGTGTGCCCAGCCTATGCAAGGTGCAGTCCTCTTATTGAGGCCACTTCCTGCCATTCTCCAAGCAGGCTCCATTCTTACAGTGGTTCAGCTGCCTCCTTCTCCAGATCGCACAGGGGAAGAGCAGTTTCCATTCTCACAATCCTTCAAAAGCTTTCTGGTCCAAATCACACAATATGGAGAAGGAGGCTTCCAAAGGATCACAAGAATGGAGCCTGCTTGGAGAATGGCACAAGGTGGACTTGGTAAGATGGTCAGACCTCACAGAGGCTGGGTACAGCTGTCAACAGCTAGACAATCCTGGTGAAGATAAATGGGGCACTTACTTGCACTGATGAGCCAGGTGAGGCTACCCAGGCCTGGGCAGCTTTGCTTGGACTAGTGGGCCAGATGGGTAGCTGAGGCCCCCATGGGTAGCTGTGATGTTGTGCTGCAAAACCACCCCCAACTCATACAAAGCCCATGCTGGGCCTCTCAGAGCCTCCCCACCCCTTTGAGGCACCCACCCTTCTTATTTGGGATTCTGTCTGCTTAACAACCCATAAAATTGCTTAATGACTGCAACTTAGAGTGCCAGGATTGCAAGTCATTGAGCAAAGCAGTCACGTGATGTCTTACTCAATGACCACTTTACTCAACAACTGAGATGCCAGTCCCAATTGTGATCGGAATCAAGGATTATCTGTACTGTAAAAAACTGTTTCCATTATATATACAGTACATCTCTTAATATAAAATATTCTGAGAGCACAATCCTCACTTTGCTGCTTTCCAAGTACATTCAGCTGCTGATGGAGGCTTGTTCCCCGGTAAGTCTTTAGGAATAAGCAAAGGATTGCAATAAGTAGGAGAATTTGGGGAAAGTGCTGTGGAGGTCTTGCGAGCTCCGAATCTCTTTGTAATTAATTAAAGTGTGACTGGAAAAGAGAAAAATGCTGCTGTAGCAGCTGTTTAAAGCAGAAGCATGTTTTTTGCAGACTCATGGAAAGCCTGAAAAAGATAACAGGGGATGAGATGAGATAAGATGGGATAAGATAAGGTTAGATAGCGTAAGGCAAGGCAAGGCAAGGCAAGGAGTAAGATAAGATAAGGTAAGATAGGATAGGATAGGATGGGATGGGATGGGATGGGGTGGGGTGGGATGATAAGACAAGACAAGATAAGATAAGATAAGATAAGATAAGATAACCTTTAATGGCACATATTAAAAATGAAATTCTGTGGCTGGCTCTCAAAAGTGTACACATACATAACACATGTATAAACATGCTATATACAACATACATATATACCTACACCCTTACATATAAATACATATAAATATTAATCACTGTCCAACTTAAATGCATAGCGGAGGGAAGAAACTTGAGAGTTCACAAGGTTAATACTGTATGGAACACAACTGTGACTGAATCTGGTTATTCTGCTTCAGATACCACAAAGTCTCCTCCCAGAAGGTAACAAGAAAAACAGATTGTGAAGAGGATGTGTACTGACCCAGACAATCCTACGGATTCTGCTCAAGCTTCACTTATATGCTATGTCCTGGAGGGAGGGAACTGCCAATAATCTTGGTTTGGCTACTTTAGTGTATAGCAAAGAGGAGCAACTTCTAAGTGCCCTACCAAAGACATCCTGTGATATTATGAGATTTTTATCTATCTGTCTCTCTCCCCTGCAGTGTTTCCCCACCTTAGCCATTTTAAGATGTGTGTGCTTTAGGGGGGGGGAAAGGCGGGGCATTGCTGGTTGAAGAATTCTGAAAGTCCACCCACCTTAAAACCCCTGAGATGGAAAAACATTTCTTTATTGTCTCTCTCTGGAGGATGAACTGCATGGATTAGTAAATTTTCCAGTGTGATGTTACCCTGATATGCATTATTTGGTAGTTTCTCTTTTTATCAACAGGAAACAATTTCAACAATTTCAGGATCAATCCCAGCAATGGGCTAGTTATGCGGGGTTTACGACCGCTGGACAGAGAACAAAATTCATCCCATGTTCTTGAGGTGGAGGCTTACAACAGTGAGCAAGGACCAATGAGAAGTTCTGTCAGGGTAAGGTCTTTTTCAACATGTTACAAATCAGCTACCCCTTTCGGCCTGTGGCCATCATCACAAGGCTCTGAATTAGCACTATCAATCATGTCCACTCAATGGTTTCATGGATTGTATGCTGTCTAGAGCAGGGGTCTTCAAACATGGCCCTTTTATGACTTGTGGACTACAACTCCCAGAATTCCTCAGCCAGCATGCCTGGCTGAGGTGATGACCAGGACTTAGGGGACAGTATCATTTATGAATATGTGCAGATGGCCCTGCTGTCTCTGGCCACTTGCAGGCTCATGAATGCAGGGTCATGAAAGGAAACACCCAATATTCTAACCCACCTGGGAACAGCTGGTGTTTTGAGGAAACACCCAAACCACCCAAAAGTGATCATATGGTGTCTTGGGGGAAACACCCAAAAGGGAACATACTAGCTACTTCTGCTTTCTTCCTTCTTATCCAGAGTGTGCCAGCCTTAAAGGGAGAAGTCTTTATTTTATGTGTGTCAGCTTTGCTGGGTGAATTGCTTATGTAATCAAAGTAGGTATAAAAATAACGCTTTTCTGATATTTGGGGCTTTTGTCTCTTTTTAGAGAAGCCCGTCTTTGTTTAGCTGAATAAAAACGTAAAGCTTGAAGGCAACTTCTGCTTTCCTGTATTTTAATCAAGCAAAACCTCAGAACCTGCATATCAGAGGAATTCTGGGAGTTGAAGTCCACAAGTCATAAAAGGGCCAAGTTTGAAGACCCCTGGTCTAGAGCAGGGCTTTTCAACTGGTGGTACACGTACCACCTGTGGTACTTTGCCATGTGGCAGGTGGTACGCAACTGCTGGCCAAGTAGAGCAGGGGAGGGGAATGAGCCGAAGCAACCCAAGACTAAGGGAGAGGCAGCTGCAGCTACAGGACTGCCTGGGCTCGGCAGAAGCCCAGGAGCCGGCAGGGCTCCAGCTGATTGGTGCTTCCGGAAGCAGCCAGGAGATGGAGGTAAACTGAAGAAAAAGGAGGAGAGGAGAGGAGAGGCTATAAAAGGAGGTGGTTTGAGCGGGAAAGGGAAAAAAAGACTACAGGAAAGAGAAGGAGAGGTTAGCAGGAAGGGAGGAAACAGGGACAGAGAAGAAGCAGAAGCTGTTGCTGGAAGAAAAAGTCCCCTTGTTCATTTTCTCCAGCCAGGAGAATGCAATCAGTGCTGATGAAATGAAAAGCCGGCATGTTGGAAAGGAGGTGGGTTTATTTAGTTTTGGATCAGCTGGCAGCTTGATTGGGTTACCATAAGGATTTTTGTCCAGTTTTTACAGCGTTTTGTAATTCAGAGGCTCCTTTGTGTGCTTTGGTTATTGGAATATTTTAGTCTGTATTTTAGGCTAGCAATTAGTCCAAAGTGTTGACTTCCGTACATTTAATCCCTTTAAACAAATATAATTAGTTATCTTGGCTTTTAGAAAGTTTTCTTTGAAGGTAAACAGGCTTAATTTTAAAGCTAAAGCTTTTTGCAATTGCCAGAGCCTTTCAGTTGTGATTACAACATTGTGACATGTGACATCCCTGAGACAGCTTAAAGAAGAAAAAAATGGAGTTTATGTGTTTATTTTGTGAGCCTTTCTTGCTTTGCACTTGATTCCTGTATCTTTAAGGGTACAGGGAAGGGATTGTGGGGGGGGGTGTATTCTTACTACACTGTGGAAGGAGAGCTAAGAAGGGCCGACCAGCTATCTCAGGGGGTCTACAAACTTAGCAACTTTAAGACCTGTGGACTTCAACTCCCAGAATTCCTCATCCAGCCATGATGGCTGAGGAATTCTGGGAGTTGAAGTCCACAAGTCATAAAAGGGCCAGGTTTGAAGACCCCTGAGCTAGCTGATAGTGGTATATATTAATAAACGTGGATAAATTCATCATACATTTGTGAGTGCAAAGGGAAAGTGATTCAGCAAAGGAATAGCCACCAAAGAAATTAAAACTGGTACTTCTTTGCTTTTTTCCTACAGTTTGTAATATTTTATTAGATTATAGAATAAAATACAAAAATACAAAAGCAAATAGTAGGACACAGTGGTGAAGAAAAAGGGGGGGGAGTGAGGGGGAGAAGGGAAAAAGAACAGACTTCTTCTGTTGCAGTAGAAGGAAGCATTAACATTGAACATCAACTTTTTACTTTCCCATAATATTATAAACTAGCCATTTCTATCACAACAAATGAATCTAAACAGTAAAACCCAAAATCCCCCGCCTCTTTTTTTAGTCATCAAGTTTTTGACACCTTGCTAAGACTGGTGGTACTCAAATATTATCATGTCAAATATCAAATATTATCATGTCGACTTCCCTCCGCCCTGTGCGTTCCCACAGAGAGGGCCTCCTCAGGGTGCCTCCGGTCAGAGAATGCCGGCTGGTGGCCCCCAGGGGGAGGGCCTTCTCTGTGGGCGCCCCGGCTTTATGGAACCAACTGCCGGTTGAGCTCCGGACGGTACCGGATCTTCGCTCCTTCCGGCGCGGGCTAAAGACCCATTTATTTGAACAAGCTGGCCTGGCCTGATGGGGGAACGTTAGGGTTTTAATGGGTTTTATATTGTGATTGTTTTAATTGGGCAATTATTTAATCCGTTTTTAACTTTTGTATTTCTATTTATATGCCCTGTTCACCGCTCTGAGTCCTCCGGGAGAAGGGCGGTATATAAATTTAATAAATAATAATAAATAATAATAATGTCCTAAAAGTGGTACAATCTCTGAAAAGATTGAAAAGCCCTGGTCTAGAGGAACTACATTGCCAACTGGTGTTGAGAATGGAAACAGAATGTCTCTTTTTTGCTTATAATAGAGGATTCTGCAAACCGCTGTATCGGATTTGGTTTGGTGGCAATGAATGTAATACGTGAATTATTAAAGCATCAAATTTTGAATTTATTTGTACCCAAGTTCAGAAGCGATGTAAGTGTTAGCCAATTAATAGAAATCTAAGCTAGTTCTAAAAAGTCATTAATTGGAGTCAATTTTTCTGGGGATTTTTTCCAATTAATTCAGCAACAATAAATAAATGCAAAATTAATTAATTAATTAATTTTGATCCTAGCATCTTGGCTAATATCTTAACTGATATTTTACTCCAAAACATCTCAGGGAGATATTTAGGTGAGCGAAATTCGAACAGCTTGACACAATGGTCAGATATGGGAGATTTCATGCTATACCCTACAATGAGCGTCTCTGCATTTGCGGAGCAGCAGAAGTAGAAGACCTGGCTCACATCCTATTTGACTGTTGCCTGCATAAGAGGGTGAGAGACAGGTATCTTGGTCTATATACCAAACGAATGACCCATTGGGATCCCCATATCAAAACAACTTACCTTATGTCCGACCAGAACTTGAAAATAACATTTAACGTAGCACAGTTCAGTTCAGTTGAGATCTGCATATGTGGGACTGATTGGGGTAGATTGCAAGGGCGAATCCGAAATATATTTTATCATATTTTATCTATATCTTAAATTATTGTACACTATTACAATTTCATTTTAGATTGTAGTTTTATTACCATTTCATTTTAAATCGTATTTTATTCTAATTCCATTTTAAATTGTATTTTATCAAATTCCATTTTAAATTGCTTTTATCAAATTTTAGTAACAATTTGTTGCTGGAACTTTGCACTTTGATATGGCCCAAGGGCTAATCAATAAAGACTTATTATTTATCATATCCTGGAAATATCCTTGGCTGGATTTCTGGTGAATTTTCTCATCAAAAGCATCTGGCTCTGCTGATGAACAGTCATGGCTGAGTGGTTACCTTGGCTCAGCATGAGCTACAAATGTGGGAATCTGGCTTTACCCACCTGGAGGAAGACTGAGGACACAGCTATTGTGTATTTTAGCCTATGAATGAATTTGCTTCCTTCTGGTTGTACAAAGCCAACATTCCTGGTTTGCATGGTTGATCAAGCAGAGATGCTGTTTTAACTGTACCTTTTTGTAATGGTGCAGTGTGTTTGCCACTTTGCCACTCATTATATATGGAATTCTGACACTTGAATTCTGTGGTCTGAACTGGGTCCAAGTCTCCTGAATACATTAATTCAAAACAGTCTATGGAGATTCTCAGTCATATAGATTATGGTTGTCCCAAAGTTGCTTTTTCAAGAGGCAACTGGACTTTCTTGTTGTTGTTTTTTAAGACATTTCGCTTCTCATCCAATGTTGTGATTCAGGGTCAGCCTGTGGGTTCGGGAGTTGGGTCGGACGACTCAGAGGAGGAGGAGGGGGGTGTTGAAGAGTTTGCTGAGGGGATTGGACAGCTTGATGAGAGCCCCCAGCAAGGCCCCTCTCATCTGGTCACGATGCAGACCCAGCTGTGTGAGCCTGACAGCGTGGATGAAGATGACCCACAGCTGGCCCTGTTCAAGGACGCCCGACGCAGGAGGCAGTCAGTCAGGAGTAATCAGAGGAAGGCAATGGGGCACCTCGGAAGGAGGCACAGAGAGGCCACGCCCTGAACTGTATTTAAGGGGAATGTGTGGGAGGGCTGGTTTGCTGAAGGCAACCGCTTGGATTGTTCCTGTTTCTTAGCTCCTGTTTCATGGTTGATGTCTTGTCTTGCTCTGTTTTATGTGAATAAATTTGGCAGGCTTTATTCCAGCCTCTTGCCGTTTGTAAAGGGGTCGTCCCTGCTTTTGCTGCAGGGCCGGTAGCAGGCTGGTAAAGAACATCCAAGAGGTTTCTTCAGCTCTAACTGGATGGTGGGGAATGGAAGGATTTATATTCCTTGCAGACAATCCTTCCATGTTCCCAACATCCACTCAGAGCTGAAGAAGCTTCTTGGATTAGAAGCGAAACGTCTTCAAGGAAAAACAAGGAAGTCCAGTTGTCTCTTGAAAAATCACTTTGGAGATTGATTACTGAACACTTTCCTTCCTTTTTGATAATAGGACAGAAGCTTCTCCCTGGTACATTATAATATCTCCCAGTTTTCCTGACTTACACTTCCAAAGTTCAGATTCAGTCCATGACTTTGACCTACTCTGTCAATATGCAACTCTCCTGCTTAATTGATGCAGGATAGGAAACAGCAGACAACCTATTAGAACAGTTAAATGCTTATTTATTAAAATTTATATCCAGCAGTTCTGGAAAAGAATCCACTCATGGCTTTGAGCAGTATAAACATTAATCTATTCAAAATATACCGTAATAAGTATTATTTTAATATAGAATCTTCCAGGGTCCCTCTCATGGCCCCACCATTGATACACTGGGGTATACTGTAAACCAGTATGAATTAGAGTCCCCAGTTGCCCATAGGTTTCACTTAAAAGCTTTGGAGCCACCTATTCTCTCAGTCTCTTTCAGAGCAACCTGTCTAATTGGATTATTGTATTGGGATAGAATAACAAGACCCACATTTAAGCCACTTAGCAAAAAGACAGGATAAAAATGCAGCATGCCACTCTAAATGAAACAGCGGTGAATGTACCCCAAGGCATCTGTTTAAACAGTGGAATGTATTGTTTATATTCTGTACTATAAAGTATGAGTGGCATCTAAATATTCCACATATCAGAAAAAAATTACTCAGAGTAAAGAACTAAAACAGTTGAAAATCCATGAGTCACCTAATGCATATTTTTGTAGATCTTCTCAAGGGATATCTTTCCCGATGACTCTTGTATAGACTGGATTGTTGCTTTTCAGTCTGTGTTATTCCTATGTTATTGCTGATCAGGATGAATAATATAAATGGTTTTGTTTTTTAAAAATTTTTTTTTAAAAAAAGACAAATCCCTAAATTACATAACCAAATAGAGGTAGTCCATCTCTTACAACCATTCATCTAGTTACAATGGCACTGAAAAAAGTGTCATATAACTTTTTTTCACACTTAACGACCGTTGCAGCATCCCCGTATCTCATGTGATCAAAATTTAGACACTTGGCAATGGGCATGGATTTACAACAGTTGCAGTGTCCCAGGGTCATGTGATCACCTTTTGTGACTGCCTGGCAAGTAAATTCAATGGGGAAGCCAGATTCACTTAACAACCGTATTACTAACTTAACAATGTCAGCCATTCACTTAATAACTATGAGAAGAAAGGTCATAAAATGGGGTAAAATTCACTTAACAACTGTCTTGCTTAGCAATGGAAATTTTGGGCTCAGTTGTGGTCGTAATTCGAGAACTACTGTAGGGTAAGTCAAAATTTTACCTCAGATTCATTGTAAAAAAAAACCAAGATACTAAAAATATGAGATACTAAGTAGCTACTGTATAGAGGTGGGTTCAAAGTCAATATGTTTTGAGGACAAAATAGTGGAACTTTTTCAAAACCTTTTGCACCTCCCGTTCACCTATTTAATTCAACAGATGTCCTATGCATTGTATCTTCTAACATTGTTTTGATTAAAACAATACTTCATTCCAAATAAATACAGCTGCAGATAAATACAGCTTAACGAGTACTAACATAGAGCCAGCTTCCTGTAATAGAAAATGTTGCTCAAACAGGTCACACATTCATACCAATGATACATTTGGGAGTCTCTTTATTTATGCTTGATATATTCAATAATCTTCCATTTTTCATTATTCCCTACATTTCCTAATTAACAGTTCAGTGCCTTGTTGGTGACGTTCACTGCTGATAAGAGAGTGGTTAGGCAGGATCTAATGAAGTCTTCAGAAAATGCGTGGAGTGTTCCATTATTCATCTTCTCTCGTTTGTATTGTTCTGAGAAATGTGTTTTTCTTTTAGAGGATATTAAAGGGGCTTTTCTTTCCTCTGGAGTAACAGTGATTGTCGCAGCTAGAAATAGACGTTGATCAACAGGCTATTTGCTTCTGATTTTACAGATGGCTGAATTTCTATCTAATTGAATTATTTTTAAAGCGGGAAAAAACATGAATCTTGAGCTTCCTTTGTTTCAGGTGTGGATGGGTTTTGCTTTGAAGGCACTATTTGTATTGCGATTCATTAATTTTGTTATTTGTTGGCTGGCTTGAACAATATTTGCGCTATAGCCAGGATTCAGCCATATACCCACTGTGGGAATTTGAGTGTCCTTGACATTATTGCACAGGTCCCCAACCATTTCTACACAATGCTAAATGTCCCTGCCATCATTTGCTTACCTTTAACAAAAAAAAATTCTCTGGTGGCACTTTTTCTAACCAAGCAGCTGTGGAATATAGATAGTCCTCGACTTATAACAATTCATTTAGTAACAGATTTGTAATCCAGTTCGATTAGTCTCTGATGGAACGACTCATGGGGTGTGTGCCGATTCTCTGTATAAATGGGGAAAGACACCTTCAGCACAATGTGATTGCGGAGCTCCCTGACAGACTATCCAACATATAGTGAGGGAATGTACTAATAGAAGATACCCAGGAGATCTTAAGGACTTCCTCTGCATAACAACGGCAGCTACTGACTGGATCTCCAAACTCAACATTAAACTCTGAAATGTTATTTCTGTTTTCCTCTTAGGTTTTATAATCGCTTCTTTTTTTAAAAAATTGTTTTAACTGTTCTAACTTGTAAATATGAAGTGCTTTTAATTCTGTGTGTGACCAGCCATACGCTAAATAAATAACACTTATAACTGTGGGAAGTCACCCCCCCAGAGAAGGAAATATTAAAAGGGCAGAATATTGTATTTCCTCAAAGGATCTTAAAGAGGCAGAAAAATATACCCAGTTTTTCTTAATAGCCCCAATCAGAAACCAGCTCTGTAGAAATGCAGATGTAAATAATCCATTCAGGAAGGTTGGAGGCCCCCAGCTAGAAGTTTAGGAAGACAAAGACACCTAAAATCTACATACCCCACTCAAACTCTAAGACAGTACATAATAGGATTAACCCACAGATGCCAAAGGGGCACACTCAGACTCAGGTCAAAATACATGACACAGGAAATACAAAGCCTCAAACAGGAACAGGAAACAACCTCAAGAGCCCCAGAGGGTATAAAAACCCACTCCCTACATGTGCTCTCTCTCTTTTCTTCCAGAGCCATCTTTCTGTCTGGCTCTCCTCTTCAATAAACAGCAAACTTCTTTCTAAAGCAGTCGCCATGTTGTTTATTCCCGGCTTGGACTGGACCCTGATGAAGATTTTTCATTCAGCATAACCATTGCAGCACCCCCCTGCTCATGTGATCAAAATTCAGATGCTTGGCAATTGGCAAAATGGAGAAATCAGATTCACTTAACAGCTGTGTTACTATCTTATCAACTGCAGTGATTCACTTAACGACTGTGGCAAGAAAGGTTTTAAAATGGGGCAAAACTCACTTAAGAATTGTCTCACTTAACAACCGATATATTTGGCTCAGTTGTGGTCTTAAGTCAAGGATTGCCTGTAGCTGCTGAACTCCTGCTTGGCGTACGGGAGATAACCTCAGAACTTCGAAACTGGATTGTAAATAGCCCCAAGGAAGGTCTGTTATAACTTCAAATGGTTGCCAAGTGACCTCTTGTAAGGTCCGGACTACCCGTACTAGAGAAAGGATTGTAAACCTGGCACACTCCTAGCAAAAGAGGTCAGAATTAGATTTTGCTGCTAAGGACAGAATAATTGCACTTGGCTGGTGAAGAAATGTGGATTTGTAGCTGACTGCAAGAAAATTTCACAAGTGCCCATCTTAGCATATTTATGAGAAGTGGTTTTGTATCTGTACATGTGTACAACCATTATTGCTCGTTGTCCATCTCAAATGTGGCCCCAAACCTTGGTCTGGCTCCTGAATTCTAAAATGTTCCCCTTCCCTACCCTGGTACTCTTAGCCATTGAGTTTGGAAGCCCATATCAGCAGAGAGCTGCTCTTTCAGATTATTACAGCCCCATCAGTGTTACCCTTAGATGTGAAGGTGGCCCCTACTTCCCTTTATCTTTGTGTAAACTAGGGCGGTTCTTGTCTGAGAAGTTCTCTCAAGTTCTGGTCCAGACTTGGGTTTCTTTGATCCGACCTTGTTTGGTAACAATTGTTCCTCCTGTTCTTCCACATTGCTTCTTCTGCCGATTGCAGTGGACAGCAACATTTCAACTTTCTCTGCTTCTCTGTCGTTAATTTGCACATTCTTTAGGTTGTCCACATGGTGGAGTAAAAAAAAGTCATGAAGGCAGCTGTGAACATGCTGTTGAAACTCCACCTTTTCCTAACAATTGTAGCCATTTTTAAACGCCAACGCAAATGCCCTTCGCTAATAACATTATCCAGGAGTGATTCTAACTATAATGACCCAACTAGCCTCCATCATTCTATATAATGTATAGCATCCAGTGTAGGGGTTCCTGTTTCACATCCTGAAGATGCATAGTTGTTGGGTATATCTCTTTGAAATTTTCTACCAAATTGCAATGTTTATTCTGATAAAATTGGGAAATTCTTGTTAATTATGAGGAATTAGTAATGCGAACTCTATTGAATTAGTTATAAATACCTGCAAACTCTAATTCTGTATTTGCCTTGAGGTCCCTTTCTCAACCTGGTCCTGACTCCAACCCATGATTTTAAATGCACTTCTCAACACTCTAGTCAAAGATTATATATATATAGTCCTTTATCTTGATGTAGTGTATATGGATGTTTTTTTTTCTATTTTTTCCTCAGCAAGGTTCCAGGAAAATAAATGATCTGTGTGTTTAACATTTTCCAGGTAATAGTCTATGTGGAAGATGTCAATGATGAAGTACCAGTATTTACCCAAAGACAATATAATCGGTTGGGTCTGCGAGAGACAGCTGGAATTGGAACATCTGTTGCTGTAGTCCGGGCAACAGATCGTGATACAGGTATAGTTATACCATAGAAGAGTTACATTGGCTGGCCACTGCAGTGCTGTTTGAATGGTCTTCTTTCTAGGTGAACCTGTCCTGACTTATCTTTGGAGCAAGAGTATTAGAACTTTCTGTATGTATTGAGCCATGTTAGGAGTCCCAAGATGTATATTTTTTTTGTGATAAATTCCAGTTCCTGTAATGTGGAGTAAAATCACCCACAGATTGGTGAACAGAAAGTGTAGCTACTTAAAAGCTTTTCAGCCTCAGTCTCCTGCCAGTATCCAGTTACTCATAGTTGGTGCAAAATCAGGAATTTGTATATATTTTATGCTAGTTTACACAACCCATTCTATAAATATTATGTAACACTGATTAGCATTAGTCCCCATCCAGAATTTTAAGGAAGCCAGTGGACCTGTATGTTAACATTTTCACTTCCTATATATTCACTATTTTCTCTTATTTTGGACTCCAGCGTGTCCAAATGAAGCTTAGTTTGGAAAATACCTACTTGAATTTTAGGCATAATAGAATAACAGAGTTGGAAAGGATCTTTGAGATCTTCTAGTCCAAACCCCTGCTGAAGCAAGAAAACCTATACCATTTTGGGCCAATGGCTGTCCAATTGCTTCTTAAAAGCCTCCAGAGATGGGGCACCCACAACTTCTGAAGGCAAACTGTTCCACTGGTTAATTGTTCTCACTATTAGAAAATTTCTCCTTAGTTCTAGGTTGGTTCTCTCCTTGATTAGCTTCCATCCATTGCTTCTTGTCTTGCCTTCTGGTGCTTTGGAAAACAGGTTGACCCCCCCCCCTTCTTTGTGGCAGCCTCTTGAATATTGGAACGCTGCTATCATATCTCCCTTAGTCCTTTTTTTACACTAGACTAGACATACCCAATTCCTGCAAAATTAACCTGTTGCTAATGCTGCTTTATAAAATTTATTTTATTTTATTTTATTTTAATTCCATTTATATCCCGCCCTTCTCCGAAGACTCAGGGAGGCTTACAAGCTTAGCAGTAGCCTTCATTCTATGTATATGCCTGCTTATTAGGGCTTTCACACACACCCCAGCGGCATTATTACAAAGTCAGCTTAATTGCCCCCAACAATCTGGGTCCTCATTTTACCTACCTCGGAAGGATGGAAGGCTGGGTCAACCTTGAGCCTGGTGGGATGCGAACCTGCACTAATTGCAGGCAGCTGGTGTTACTTAAGGAGGCATTAGCCCACTGCTCCACCAAGGCTCTGTGTACATTCAGGTTAATAATTAAATTTACATTTTTCCCATCATTTTGTGTACCCAGATGCAATTTGAGCCACGCATAATTTGCATACTGATTTAAATGTGCGAGTGATGCACTTTACTTCATTTATGTCAATTGACATAATTTGCAGCATGTGACATCAGCGCACAGTTGACACAGAATGATGTAACAAGGCAAATTATGTAAATATATAGAGAAGAAATCCCCTTCCTTAAATGGTCTATTAAATCAAGGCCAATGTCAAACTCATGACGTCACGTGATGTCACGCAACGCATCGGGATGGTTTTGCCATTGCCGGCAATGGGGTCGGCACAGCTTCTGCATGACGCATCTGGCCCACGGGCCGGCAGTTTGACACCACTGCCTTAAAATGTTGTTACACAGAATAGCCATGGCATAAATTGGCAAAAGTAACTTTAGATCACCATCTTCTACTTAACTGTTAGTTGTAATGTTGTATCTGAATGCTTACATCTAGAGTAGGTGTGCCAATTTAATATGAATCTGAATCTGTGCTTCAGTACATATCTTAAAAGGAATTAATTAAAGGGGCACACTAGCATACCAGCTCCTCTTCTTCGCAATAATTGGGGTAGTGAACATCAGCCAAAGGTGCTAATTAGCAATACAGTTAATTTATTTATGGTCAAATACCAAAATAATAATAATAATAAAATCACATAAACCCAAAATAAATTAATACAATGCGAGCCAAACAATTAATAAGATGCATAAAGAATCATGTTTAGTCCAGAGTAAATCAATAAATAAGCATTGCCACTGTTAAACCCAGAGTCTTCTTATAGCAATTAAAATTTACAGCCCAAAATTTGGCAACCCTCCTAGAAATTGTAGAGGCTGATCTGCAGCAAGAAGAAAATGTTTGTCTGTTCTGGCCAAGTCAGTGGCTGATTAGTAAATGTGTTATGAATTCAGAATGCTCAGCTTGATACAGAGGGCAGCACAGCATAATATGCAATATCATGTCAATTATCTAACCCAGCAAAGAGAATGGAATTGGGTTACCCTTTCCTTACAAAATCATGGTAAGCCACTGAGCTTGCTCTGATATGCAAGGTGGAAGGGAAATTAATGAAATGTAAAAGCCCTACCACAATGGCCACTATTAGAATAGCATGGACTTTACTCCAACAACTTCATTGTACTAAGACTTGCATGAGATCGTATTTTAGATCTGCACTTAAGCCCGTCTTCCAAAGGGAAACGAAACTATAAAACTCTCATTGGTGTAAGTGAATGTCACAAAAGTAGATTAATAGATTCTGTAAAAAAATTGTCCATCATTAATCTGAATTCCACGTTTAATTTTTGTTTTCTTTTGTGTTTTTTTTCTGCTGTTTCAAGTGACAGCCTATAACATCTCAACTTTCTTTCCTTTATTTCCAATATAGCCTGGTTAGTACATTTCAAGGAGTGGTCAAATTATTTTGAATGTGAAAGTCCCAAATTCAACTTGGTTGCTGTAAATGCTCAGTATAATTAATCAGTGGGGACTTTGACATACAGCTAAAATGAGTCCTTAACCGTCTGTTCCAATTGCTTAAAATTAGAGTCTCTCTTTTTTTTTTTGCTGAGACAAAAAGCAATAATAGATTCCCCAATGGGTTGCCTTAAAGAAATAAATGTTAATTGAAGTGTTAATTGAAATGTTAATTTCAATTCAATCTTTCTTCCTATTCATCAGGAGTGCATGTTGTTGCTTATATTTAGTACATTTTAACCGCTGTATCTATAAAATAATAAAATCAGGATAAAAATATAAATAAATAATATAATTAGAGTGGATTTTCCTCTTCACTGCACTAACCCTATGTACTTCTTCCCTTTGGATTTCATCTTTTTAACAAATAGAATTTTTTTTAAAAAAAAAAAAACCAAGATGGAATAGTAGAAATTGAATTCTTTTTTTTCTTTTTTCTTTTTTACAAATGCCAAATCCTATAGTAGAGTTGCTTGGAATTGAACATAGGCTTCTGGGGGTGGATTATATAGGATTAATATGTACAAATATACTATGGGATTTGGAATTTGGAACAGGAGAAGGGGAATGGCCACATAATGTGGGAAGGGGGGAGAAGGAAGTAACGCAAAAGGAAGCAAGTACACAAAGTGTATCTGGATCCCTAGTGGAACATATTTGCTGAGTGATACAGTGATGCTTCCTTTTTGGGATGAATATCACAGAACATATAGAATAATAAGACTTCGAAGGGACCTTGGAGGTCTTCTAGTCCAACCCCATACTCAAGCAGGAGACCCTATACATTTCAGACAAATGGTTGTTCAATCTCTTCTTGAAAGCCTCCAGTGATGGAGCACCCACAACTTCTGAAGGCAAGCCGTTCCATCGGTTACTTGTTTAGGAATTATCTCTTTAGTTCTAGGTTGCTTCTGTCCTTGATTAGTTTCCATCCATTATTTCTCGCCTTATCCCTTTTTTTTCTTAACGCAAACATATGATCAGGGGAATTAATGCAAGTGGAAGGCTAGGACTTCCAACAAGTATGTAGAGTGAACAATAACACCAGCATAAGTCAGAAGATGTGTAAGAGAATTTGGGTGAAAAGATTTGAGCTCTCCGCTAAGGGTTAGAACAGGGGTCTGCAACCTTGACAACTTTAAGACTTGTGGACTTCAGCTCCCAGAATTCCTCAGCCAGCATAGCTGAAGTCCACAAGCCTTAAAGTTGTCAAGGTTGCAGACCCTTGGGTTAGAACATACTATGTGAGCCTTTGAAAATCTCAGTCTTCCTCCAACAACTGCAATAGCAGGCAACTGAGAACCCGTACAGGGATGGAAATCAGTCAAAAATACTAGTGTTGTGCTATAAACTGTGAGTGTAGCAATCCTGATCATCTCAAACCATTGGTTTCATCAGAATATATCAGTTTGGTAGGCAGGTACAAAAGAAAGGCTGACAATGATTGACAGATCGCAGGAACAATGTAACAAATCATGTGTCAACGCTGCTTGACAAGAGATGAAGGAGTATCTATTTCATATGTTAAACTTGTGTATTGCTTTAAGACTTGTGTATTGTTTTAGTTTAAAATTGGTGGGAGGGAAGAGTAGGAATGCACTTTGAAGGCCATTTGTCTCTCTAAAGAAGATAAGACTTTGGCGGTTCTTCTAACGGAAGGGAAGCTGATTCTTTAAATTAATTGGAGAATATGATTAAAGACAAAATTAGAAAGGTGGAGAATTGTGTTTAATATATTGTGCAAGGGGCGGAGATTTCAGATTCCAGCTTCCTTCGAGCAAGCATTTGCCGGTGTATTAGGCCAATAAAGGACTTTTAAGGTAAACAATGCCTCAGAGTCACTTGGAAAGCCCATACGTCGGAAACTTGACATCATGTGGCGACAATCCATTGTTATAGAAAACTAAAAAGTTTTGGAACTTTTGAACAGAATTTTGGAGGAATTTTGAACAGAAGTGGAGCATCTTCACTGGGGTTTTCAAACACTCCTTCGGGATCCTCTACAATTGAGCCATGGCTTATATTCAGTGGTGGGATTCAAATATGTGAACAACTGGTTCTCTGTGTGGATGCCGCTTCCGGAAGTCCATTCTGGGCCTGGGCAACAAAAAATTAGCTAACGGTTCTGCCGAAGTGGTGCGAACTGGCTGAATCCTACCACTGCTTATATTGCAATTGACCACATATCTCCTAATCATTCTTTTTCCTCTCTCTCTCAAGGAAATGGAGGTCTAGTGAATTACAAAATCATCTCAGGATCTGAGGGCAAATTTGAAATTGATGAGAGCACCGGCCTCATTACCACAATTGACTACTTGGACTACGAGACGAAAACGAGCTACCTAATGAATGTTTCCGCCACAGATCAAGCCCCGCCCCAAAACCAAGGATTCTGCAGTATTTATGTCAGTCTCCTTAACGAATTAGACGAGGCTGTGCAGTTCTCGAACATCACATATGAAGCAACCATCACAGAGAATATCCCCTTGGGTTCTGAAGTGCTACGAGTCCAGGCCCGATCTATCGACAATCTTAACCAGATCACATACAAGTTTGACCCAAATACTAATCCTCAAGCTTTGTCTTTGTTCAAAATAAATGGAATCACTGTAAGTAATTTACTGGGGAATTTCTGTTATCTGTGGGCATAACCTGACATTGTATATCCATGGCCTGTATGTTGTTATTTCTTTCTGGCAGGGTGTGATTACCGTCAGAGGACAAGTAGATCGAGAGAAAGGAGATGTTTACACCTTAACTGTTGTGGCAGATGACGGAAGCCCTAAACTTGACTCAACAGTGGTGAGCTGATTTTGTTGTGTTCCTTTGTCTTTGTAATATGAGAAGATGTGGAACTGACTATTCTTTCCAAAGTTGTGTTTTTGTTTAGCTTATGCTTAGCTAAAATTTCAGCCTACTGTTGTGAGGTTATTCATCCCCCAGAAATGGAAGGTTTCTGGTTTGTTTTGGAGATGGGAATAGAGTAAAAAAACATTGAAGATTGTCTTGAGGAAATGTACAGTATCTTAGTATATGCAAGATGGCTGGAATTTTTCTTTTCCTTTCCATTTTAAAGGTCTTACCACACAGTAGCAAGATTATTTGTGGCTGTGTTTCCAAAGACACTAAATGTCTTTAGAGTCACACTCTGTTATGATAGACCAGGGGTGTCAAACTCGCCACGTCACCTGACGTGTCACGACGTATCTTGACTTTTTTCCCATTACCAGAGCTGGGGTGGGCGCAGTTTCGGCATGATGCATCCAGCCCGCGGGCCAGCAGTTTGACACCCCTGTGATAGATGTTTGGATTGAATAGCTAATATACCGTTGTATGCTGACACTGAAACATAACTAAAAATTCAAATTGTTAATCATGTTAGTACTTCTTTAAGATCCTAGTGAACAGAAGGATAATTGAGTTGAATTGTTTTCTGTAAAGTACTGATTGATTTACTTTCTTAATCATCCACATTTTATACTGGATTTACTTAGAATCATTTAGATCATTTTTTCTGAACATCAAGATATATATTTTTTAATTCCATTTATATCCCACCCTTCTCCGAAGACTCAGGATGGCTTACAAGCTTAGCAGTAGCCTTCATTCTATGTATATGCCTGCTTATTAGGGCTTTCACCCACCCCCCCAGCAGCATTTTTACAAATTCAGCTTATTGCCCCCAACAAACTGGGTCCTATGTGATTTCAATGAAATTATTCTCCATTTAAAACATTTTAAAAGTAGTTTGTGTATTATCCAGATAACGTACCAGATTTTTGCTCACATTTTGTATTCTTTCCTACAGCTGCCTTATTCACATAATTTTTAGAACTCAAACTGACTTTTTCCTTCCTATTTAAGAAACCACACAATCATGGACTAAAATTATCTTAGAGTCCTCTCTTCTGCATAAAAAAAAACACAAGCTGGGCAATTTCCGTTTTCACATCACCTTTGTTTTTCCTTTTTCTCCTTTTGTACTACTTTTGACTCAAAATGTGAGCATGTGCTACACGCTAAGCACAAATGCTGGTGTGGAGACGGGGGAGGGGAATATGTGCAAGAATGGTGCAATGGGAAGATGTAATCTAAGGCCCAAATGAAGAGCAGTTTCCCACTTTGGATAAATAATACCAGAGAAACAAAGTTTATTATCTCGAATGCATCAGCATGCATGAAGAATGCTAAGTGAAATTTGAGTAAGAAACGTATGAATAAATGACCAAGAAGACCACACCTATTAGATGATTTTTTTTATTTTTTTTATTTTTTTTATTTCTATTTATATCCCGCCCTTCTCCAAAGACTCAGGGCGGCTTACAAGCTTAGCAGTAGCCTTCATTCTATGTATATACATGCTTATTAGGGCTTTCACACACACCCCAAGCGGCATTATTACCAAGTCAGCTTAATTGCCCCCAACAATCTGGGTCCTCATTTTACCTACCTCGGAAGGATGGAAGGCTGGGTCAACCTTGAGTCTGGTGGGACTCGAACTTGCACTAATTGCAGGCAGCTGGTGTTACTTAAGGAGGCATTAGCCCACTGCTCCACCAAGGCTCTGACTAAGGAGAGATTGATAAAGCAACAACAAAGACTTAACTTTTTTTTTCATTGTTCATTGAATCTATGTCTCTGGCCCATAATATATGTTTTTTTCCAAAACTTTAAATTTATGTTTTCTATTTAAGGGGCAGAAATCTAATCCCTCTTTATTTCTTTTCTTCTCTGTGTCCATTTTTGTGCTTCCATCCAATAGAAGGTAGGAATATTTATTATAATGTTTATTATAGCATGCTGACTGGGGGAATATGAATTAAAACCTACACATTGTAAAGCTGCCAAGGTCGAGAAACTCTGATCTAGGGCTATTTCTAGAAAGAAACTGCAAACTGAAAGTGGTCAATGGATTGCCTAAGATGTTATGTGTCTTCCAAGAGACTCCTGCTTATACCAATTTCACATTCATTCAATTTTTAAGGTCACCTAATTGCCAAGCAATTCTGGCCAGTTTAAATAATTAAAAGCATCATTTAGGATAATAAAAGAATCCTACCTTGGGAAGACAAGTTCCCTGAATGTAACTTTCTAATGGGTGTATATACTATCCCTCTTGGCACAATGATTATGAGAAAAGCCAGGTCTTTAAGATCTACTTAAAATGCTTTTTGTAGATATTATTATTATTTCTGTTCTTTCTTCTTTATATTTCAAGATATGAAAAATGTAAGTGTTGGGATGGTTTGTATGAGGAAAAAAAAGATTTCAACATATAAGTTTAAGTTTATTGAATTTATTATTTATTATTATTATTATTAATTTAATTTGTATACCGCCCTTCTCCCGAAGGACTCAGGGCAGTGAACAGGGCAATACATAATAAAAAACAAGATACAAAAATTAAAAAGTAATTAAACAGCAATGCCCATAAATAAATTAGTACACATTAAAAAGTTAAAACCGATTTATAAAACCCAACCCCATCCCATCAGGCCAGGCCAGCTTGTTCAAAAAGGTAGGTTTTGAGATCGCGCCGGAAGGAGCGGAGATCAGGCGCCATCCGGAGCTCAACCGGAAGATGGTTCCATAAATCCGGCGCGCCCACAGAGAACGCCTTCCCCCTGGGGGCCACCAGTCAGCATTCTTTGACCAGTGGCACCCTGAGGAGGCCCTCTTTGTGGGAGCGTACTGGGCGGAGGGAAGTTGACGCCGGCCGCAGGTGCTCCCCAAGGTATTCCGGACCCATGCCATGTAGGGCTTTGTAGGTCATTACTAACATATATATACTGCCCTTTTCCCATAGGACTCAGGGCAGTTTACAAAGTATTTAAAAACATCAATACAATACAAGAGTTAAAAACAGTTAAAATAATTAAATTTGATCCCTGAGGGGAAAAAAAACACCTCTCAGCCTAGGCCAGAAAGCTCAAAGAGCCAGGTCTTCAGGTCCCGGCGGAATGACCAAAGGTCGGGGGCAGTCCTAAGCTCTACGGGCAGCTGGTTCCAAAGGGCTGGCGCACCCACAGAGAAGGCCCTCCCCCTGGGTGTTATCCGCCGGCAGTCTTTTACAGGCGGCACCCTGAAAAGGCCCTCCAAGTGGGAGGACGAAGGGAGCTTGATGCCGGCAGTAGGTGTTCCCTTAAATATAAGTGTAATTACTTCTAAGAAAATTTTAACAAGTAAAAATACTTTCTTTTCAATACTGTGGAGAAAATAAATTAAAATGAGAATTCTAAAAACAGGATCAATGGCAAGGTGATCTAGATGATTAATTAGAAAAGAAGCTTAATGAAGTGGAGGAAATTTAACTGTTATTATTTCAAAAAAGTTATTATTTAACTACAGTTATTATTTAACTGTAGACATTTAACTGTTATTTTTAAAAAAAAATACTAAGGAATGTACTAATTTAAGGTTGATAAAAGAGAATATCAATGGAAAAAGAGAAAAATCAAGGAAAATTACTCTGTGGAATAAAGGTAAAAGGTAAAGGTTCCCCCGCACATGCGTGCTAGTCGTTTCCAACTCTAGGGGCCAGTGCTCATATCCGTTTCAAAGCCGAAGAGCCAGCGTTTGTCCGAGGACGTCTTCGTGGTCATGTGGCCGGCATGACTAGACGCCAAAGGCGCATGGAACGCTGTTACCTTCCCACTGCAGTGGTCCCTATTTTTCTACTTGCATTTGTACGTGCTTTCGAACTGCTAGGTTGGCAGAAGCTGGGACGAGTAACAGGTGCTCACTCTGTTATGCAGCACTCAGGATTCGACCCGCCTAGCTGCCGACCTTCTGATCGACAAGCTCAGCGTCCTAACCCACTGAGCCATAGTGTCCCTGTGGAATATGGAACTATAAAAAGTAATTGTTATTGATTATTTGTAAATACAAACCTAGACAACACATTGTTTACCAAATATTAATGGTGATATGTAAAAAAACCCAATAAAAACATATTTTTTTAAAAAAAGACTTTCTTAAAGGATAGCCCCATCGGGACCATATGGACCTTGGGGTGTGGGAGCCTCTGCTTCATAGGACAAGGACAGTGAAAGAAAAAACATGCCTTCTGGAACCCAAAACTCACTTCACTACTATCTTGCTTAGCAATGGAAACTTTTGTCTCAGTTGTGGGTCGGAAGTTTTTTTTTTTACAGGATTACCTGTAATTAGAGAAAGAGGGGTTCCCCTAATATTGAGGCCCTAAGCATGAATGAGTTTATAGAGGACCACCAAAACAATGAATTGCCCCTGGAAGAGTAGAAAGTCAAACTCTTGAGTGTAGATCACTGCCAATGTTGATATGTACAGATACTAGAGCAGTGATGGCGAACCTTTTAGAGACCGAGTGCAGCCCAAAACCCACTTATGTATCGTCAGGTGCCGGGTGAGCGTGGCCCATTGGGTAGGTGTGGCCCATTGGGTGGGCATGGCTGCTGTGGTAATGGCAGTCTGGGTGGGACTAAAAAGTTCAAACAATCAATTCCAACTTTGCGAGATTTTTTTTCCCCGCAAGAAGTTGATTGATTGATTGAAACTTTTTTTTTGCACACAGCAGCGGAGGCCTAAAGTGAAAAGGTTTTATAAAACCCAGCTGCAGGCCTAGGACTGGGGCAACGGCACGCGTGCCCACAGAGAGGGCTCTGCGTGCCACCTGTGGCACGTGTGCCATAGGTTTGCCACCACGGTACTAGAGCATGGCTTGTATTGAGATACTACTTTTAGCAAGGAGAGAAAAAGGTTTGTCACAACCACATCCAGAGAAAGGAAGAGAAATGGATTCCGAACTTTTCTTCAGAAACCATCTATCTTGAATAATTCTACCTTTGAAACCTTTAGCCAGATAAAATTTCACAAATAGACCCATGTTCTCCTCCTTTGAGTAGAATGTGTTTACAAGTGCAATTATTTTTAGACGTGACAGCATTTCCTTAACTACTGGCCAAAAATTAGCTTAGACTGATTCTTAACTCATGTCTGTGGGTGCAATATATCCCTAACAGTCTAACACTTTAGTGCAGTTATTAAGAGACGGTTAACACTGTACAGTAAAAATACTGTGTTGCTGTGAAAGTTGATGACGTCATTAATTCTCTGATTTCCCAAGCGTTACTGGACTTAATTAGTTTATATGATGGCACCAGTGAAGCAGGGTATGGGCCCTCCCTATTAAATGGGAAGTTTGTCCATTTGTGTGCTTATTAGCAGGATCCTTACATTAGCATTACCTGCAAATAACCAGCTCTCTCTCTCTTGAAATAAAACCTTGCTAGAGTGAGTTTCCCAAGTTAAACAAATATCAGATTTGGTTACTATTTTTTTTCAGTCTTAAAAAAAAGGTCTTTCAAATAAGGGCTCCCTCCTTTGATGTAAATGATGCCTTCAAACAATCCTAAAAGCATAATAATTTTGCTAGAAAAGCTGTATAAAAGTGCATGAAAAAGCCAAGTGTTACAATTTTGATTTTTAGGGATGGTGGAAATTACAGATTCAGGAGACATGTTTGTAGATTTCAGGCGCAACTTCAGTTCTACTCTGGCATATAGAAGCTGGCTTTGAAAAGTCCGTTGTTAGCTTGCCATCATTTGTTTCTCTGTAATGTTTGCTAGCCTCCTGTCTACTAAAGGTATTATTCATACTCACCTCCACTTGGCAGGTCACCATCACTGTATTGGATGAGAATGACAACAGCCCACAGTTTGACATTACTTCAGACTCTTCTGTGAGCATCTCAGAGGACAGCCCTGTAGGACGTCGAATTGCTCTGGTTTTGGCCAGAGATCCAGATGCAGGAAACAATGGACAGGTAGCTGTGACTACATCACTTCAAAGTATACAGTTCCTAAATTGTAGCAGAGGTTATTGAAATGTGATGTTTGTCCTTCCCCCCCCCACTTCCTTAATGTGTCATGATTAAAAATAAACAATGCTTAGTTCCTGCATTAACAAACCGAAGGTTGCTTATGAAAAACTGCAGAGTGCATTAGTAATGTATGACTTCGATTATTTATAATCCTGTTTTCTTTTTCTGATTGTTATAACAAATAAATTTTTATTTCACATGTCCTATTCCAGACTGAACTTGTGGCCTTGTTGAGGTAGATACAGACAATATTCCTGAACAGAGAAATAACTGAAGGAAACCACAAATTTACGCAAAGTGGCTTACCATTGTACTACAGAGATACTTTATTTCCTTGGCTACAGCAAGCTCAGAGTACAAAGTCCAATTTATCCTAGATTATCTAGTCTTACCTCCCTTTTGCCTTATAATTGTCACTCCTGGCTCACAAAATGTACATCTCTAGATTTTTATTTTTTTATTTTAATCCCATTTATATCCCGCCCTTCTCTGAAGACTCAGGGCAGCTTACAATCTAAAGCACAAATCAAAGTGCTTAGCAATAGCCTTCATTCTATGTATATGCCTGCTTATTAGGGCTTTCCCCCCCCCGCAAGCGGCATTATTACAAAGTCAGCTTATTGCCCCCAACAATCTGGGTCCTCATTTTAGATGAGTGTATCAAATCAATAGTATAAATTCCTAAGGGGTAGCAAAAGGTAGCTTGTCATAGTTTGTTTATTCAACTTTTTTCAAGATCCATTATAATTCTATGTTTTGTATGTATGCTACGTTCTAGTGCTGTGGCGTAAGTATGTTTATATGAATATATATTGAATATGCAAGGTACAGGCTCAAATGATTCCCATAGATATGAATGTGTAAACCAGATCTTTCCTTTGCTGGGAAAAACTAAGGAAGATATCCAGAGAAGCTGTGGGATTTATCAACTTTTGGCAACCTCCGATTAAAGAACAAATTTTCTTTCCAGCCCTTAAAATTATCTAGAAGTTCAAAGACTAGGAAGCAGAGGGAAAATGCTGATTCTGTAGAAAAGAAAAAAAAAGAACAGTCCAGAAGTAGGGTGTGAATTTTTATAATTGGCTTATCTGTTCTGTCCTAGTCTAAGGTTCTTACTTTTCTATACCAGTTAAATTGACTTTGCAACTTCCACCTTTATCCCTTGGTAAGAAGAGGTAAGAATATACCATTTTCTCCAGAATTTTCTTGTAATCTGCAATATTAATTTGAAATATCTAATCAGCCCCCCCTTTTTTTGTAAAACTTTAGGATAAACAATAAACTATTTGTAACACACAAATGCCAACCTGTCACCTGCCTTGTGCATTGCAGCCTCTTCCTTTCAGACAAATCTGGAATCTATTCTCCTAATTTCTCTCTGCATTTTAATATTCTGTTAACTCTATGATGTTTTGACCTCTTTAAATGAAGTTTATTTTTATCTCTAATAAATTTTACAAGGGAAGAAGTACCAAGACGTCTATTCATGTGTACTAGAAGATTAAAATTATATTTTTTTCATTTTTACATGTAAATCGCAGCACAATTTGTGAGATCCTTGTCTCTCTCACAATACTAGTGTTGCAGGGTAGACATTGGATGAAGCTTTTCTTTGAAGATAGACAGAGGAATTACCTAACCTTTGTTTTAGAGCAGGAGATATGGCCAGTTTGTGTAGATTCAGCCTGTAGGAGAAGAAATTTGAGACCTTCAGTCTTCTACTCCAGGGGTCTCCAACCCCCGGTCCATGGACCAGTACTGGGCCGCGGCATGCCAGCAACCACTCCACACAAACAAGCAAAGCCCCATCCATCAGATGCAGGCAGCACACAAAACCACGCACTTTCCGGTCCGCAGAAAAACCTCTCTCCATGGAACCGGTCCCTGGTGCCCAAAAGGTTGGGGACCTCTGTTCTACTCTACTAGCTGCTCCATACACTCCAAAACAAAATACAATAGAATTTACATGAATTCTGCTATGATTTCTGATTGTCACTGGGCAATATAGATGCTCTGGACTTCTGTGGAAGAAATGGCAAACTGAAGGCAGCTCCATGAAAAGTGAAGGTGATGATTGCAGCAGACTGAAGAGTAGACCAGTTTTTCAGGACAAGAAGAGGACTTGAGATCACCCACATGTACTCCAGACAGTTGCTCCTCATGAGAAGACTGTAAGACAGTAGGCTTCAGTGTGTTTAATGCTCTTGGAGATGAGAGAAAGCCATCTCATTGAAGCCACAGCTGGCACCTTTAAAAGGACACTGGGTTCTCATATTTCCTTTCCTAATCAATTTTGGAAGTTGCTTGTTAACTATTTATCAGCTATTAGAAACTTTTGGATTTACAGCACTAGGTGAGTTTCCCTCAATCCTTACAAAAGATTTTTTAAATACAAGTTTAAGGACTGAATGTTTTTTCTGGATACCAAAAGTGCGATTAAAACTTTGATTTTAAAAAGTTACAAATCGACTAATGGTCCAGATAAATTTGAAATAATTTTGGAATTAATTGCAAAGAATCCTTCCTACTGGAAAAGGTTTTGGTTTTGAATTCTGCAAAAAAATACATAAGACTTCAAACGTTGGACACTTCAAGGTATCAGAAGGAAATAAAGATTAAAATTAAAGGAGAAGAACATTTAAACACAACTTACTAACACAAAATGAAGCAAAATATTTTAACATTGGACATAAGAAATATTTTTGAACAATGGACCCAGAAATTAATTTTAAGAATATCTGCCTCTAGACTCTGTTTAAAAGATACCATGGAAGAGGAATAAGTATTACCTAACATAAGTGAGGCCAATTTGAAGGTGGATTTAAAAATGACAAACTATAAGAAAGACATGGAAAAAGGTCTTACACTGAACATACAAAAGAAATTAACTAATGTCTTAATATTTAAAAGGGATGTACAAATAAACCACGAGAATGACCTGGATAGTTTTCCTATATTGGATTTACAAAAGAGGCTTGTTAAACCTTCAAATAATTTGGGACAAAGAAAAAATGAAAAGAAATTAAGGTCTAGGACAGTATTTGAAGGAACTAAAGATTAAGATTATTGGAAGGGGATAAAGATCAAGAAGTAAAAAAAAAAGCATATAAAGTTGGTTTATTTGATTAAATTGGATATACTACTGTGTTTCCCCAAAAATTAGATCCAGCCAGAAAATAAGCCCTAACATGATTTTTCAGGATGCTCGTAATATAAGCCCCACCCCCAAAATAAGCCCCAGTTAAGATCATCAGCCAGACAGAAGCATTTAGTACCGTATTTCCCCAAATATAAGCCCTAACAGGAAAATAAACCCTAATGCATCTTTTGGAGCAAAAATTAATATAAGGCCCTGTCTTATTTTCAGGAAAACATGGTATGTTGTTATATCTGGTAACCCTTAATAGATTTTTTGCTGATATCAGGAATGAAATGATGAAGTTTTATGAGTTTCTTTAGAGAAAAGGGATAGGTACTAAAAGAATAAATCATTTGTTGTATTTTAAAATACGATGAATTACTAAAATTCTTATATTTGTGATGAACGGGGAATTCATTTTTATATATGTTTCTTTTTTTCTTTATTTTTAGTTTTTTTGTCTCCTATTTTTCTTTTTTCTTTTTTTTTCTTTTCTGTACATTTTCTTTTTATTCTGTTATTTTTTACTTTCTATTAGTTTTTATTGTTGTGAATTATTTTAATACAATTACTGTAAAAAAAAGAGAAGAATTGGCTGAAAATAAAAAGTTCTTCTTTAAACTGCACTTCATATGAATCAATAACCTTGGGTTTTTCAGCTCTGATAAACTTTACCTAGAGTGCAGTTTAAAGAAGAACTTAATATTTGCAGCCAATTCAAAGATTTCTCCTGAGACCACCATGAAATGTAAAAGGTCACAGACAAATATACTGTACTTGCTCCCATGGGCCCCACATTATTGGCACCAGAAAAGGATAAATTTTGTCCTGGACTGCTAATCTTCAAATATATAAGGCTGAAATGACAGCTTTCTTTTTTGCTGGCCTAATAGATGTCTTCACCAACCCTGTTTCTTGGTTGATCTGTTCTTCTTTTTGAGGATGCCATGTAGAAGTTGCTGCTGGCAAAAATAGCACTAAATATTTTTAGAGCTCAGCCACAATCGGCACTGAATGAGTCACGGCCCATCTCGTGAATTAGAATACCAGGTGTTCTTCTTCCCTTTGGCTCTGTGTAACTTTTTAGTCTTAGAAACTAAGACAGCTCAGGCTGTATGTCGCTTAAGCTGATGGGTAAGCCAGGTGGCTGTGAAATAACGTAGGAAAAAACAGCATCGAAAGCCATTTCCTCTGGTGCCCAGAAGCTACTTGATTTAGGACAATGGGCTTGAAAAGACTGCAAAGAAAACCTCAGTTGAATTTTTTTTCACCATTTCATCACACCCAAAGGAGCCCCTTTCAATATTAAACAGGAAGAAGCACTTTGCATTTAAGGTGTGGCACATTTCTTTCCTTTAATTTGCTACCTGAGGTAGCTGTGAACACCCAGGAGTTTCATTCTTAATGGGTAATATCTGCTTGCATACGCTTCATTTTGAATTAGAGAATATTTACCAGTGATATTCATTCCAAAGACTAAGGGAGCATTCACAAGCTCACATGTTATCTCTTTTGATTCATTTACAAATCGGTTTTGCTTCACTATTTTTTTTTATATTCACTTAGTCCAACTACCAGACTTAATTTAGCTTCCCCTACACTTAGGTATTCGATATTGTTTTTCTTTTTTAACAATATAATATTGTTTTACAAAACCAGTCTTCACTTCCTCCCTTCTTCTACCCTTTCACCATATATATTTTTTATTATTTTTATGCAGGTTGTTTTTTCTCTAGTATCGGGAAATATAGGCAGGGCTTTTGAAATCCGTACAACCAACAGCACCTATGGAGAAGTATTTGTGGCAAGGCCGTTGGACCGGGAGCTGATAGAACGCTACACCTTACAGGTAACAGGGAGTGATGGTTGTCCAGGTTTTATACTGTGCAGTACAAGTAATACTCCACCTATAACCACAGTGGAGTCTGCCCAACATGCCTGTTAAGTGGTGTTGATCATAAAATGTATCACCCATGTGACCAACCCAATTTTATCACCTTTTTTGTTAAGCAAATGTGGCAGTTGTAAAGCAAACATGGTTAAGTGAACCTATTGTTCATTGTAGGCCAGTTTTGCTGGAAACCAGAAGTAAATGTGAATTTTTGACCAAAAAATGCCATTAAAAAGTAGTCACATGAACATATGTGATGACTCCCCTGGATGCTTCCCCAAATATCTTTTCAGACGTCAGCTCGGGGGAGGACGAGCCAGATCCTGGCATGTCAGGAGTTGAGTTGATTGATGGCTCCGAGCAGCCATCTGAGAGTGATTTGGCTGAAGCACAGCTGCTGCAAGATAGCTCTGCGTCATTAGATAGGGCAGGGGTCCCCAACCCGCGGTCCGTGGACCAGTACCCCGCTGCAGCATGCCAGCAACTAGGTTAGGGTTAGGGTGAGATGCAGGCAGCACACAAAACCACACACCCTCCAGTCCATGGAAAAACCTCTCTCCCTGGAACAGGTCACTGGTGCCCAAAAGGTTGGGGACCTCTGAGATAGGAAAAGCAAGCAACTGCAGCTGATCAGGGATGAGGAAGAGGAATTACCTTCTGCACCTGATCCAAGAACACATAGTGCAGAGAAAAGGCAGGAGCAGAGAAGGTTAGCCAGATTACTCATGAGGAGAAAGCATCACTCTTCTTGATGGGCTACACCGAAAACTGGCTATTTAGCATAGCAGACAGATGGAGGTGACGCTGGGAATAACATGTTTTTTTTTCTAGCTGTATGTTTTCCGGTCATTGTGATTCCTGCCTTGCTTTGGATTGACATCTTGCCTTGGAAATCCTGGACTGTTTTTGCCTCATGAACTCTCTTGTGTTGTGGGTTTAAGTTTGCCTGGTGGATTTGTTTTGATTGGGAAACTTTCAAGTGCCTTGTGGACTCGTTGGCCATTGCTCTGTGGACTAGCATTGATTTGCTTGTGGCTGGATTTAATTGGGATCATTCTGGGGTCTTGGTGAAGGGAATTGCTGGGGAATATTAATAAACTCACTTAAACCACAGTTATGTGCGTGAATGAGAAGGACAGCACACCATACGTCAGTGGTCTTCAAACTTGGCAACTTTAAGACTTATTGACTTCAACTTCCAGAATTCCTCAGCCAGCCCAGTGTGATAGGCCAGATTTCATGTTCTTATATAAGGGCAACCTGAACTACAGTGTGGAATATACCTTTCATGATGCAGTTATGTATTTTTTTTTTGTAACTCAATGTCCAGCAGAAATTCTAGAAACCGTGATCTTGTATCAAACGTCTGCTCCAAATTAGAATTTGTAGAATGAAAAATCTTGTCTGTGGTCTAGTGAACTCATGGCTCCTTTTTGAGGAGCAGTTACAGGAACACCTTTGCACGTATCTTATGTGCCAGTTGTGCCTGTTTCTAGATCGGGAAGTGCTGTTTATGGTTGCTCATGCCTTAGCTACTTCCTTATTGGACTGTTGCAATGCTCTAAATAGGGGGCTACCCTTGAAGAGAATTCAGAAGCTTCACTTGGTTCAGAATGTAGTAGCACGTGCAGTATTGATCACACTATGTCCATCTAAAACACTGCTAGGTGACCTACACTGATTCCCACTGGATCTCGATTAATCTACTGCTTCACCTTTAATACACTACATGGCACAAAACCAAGTTACATGTGGGATGATGTATCCCAGGTGGTTTCTGCCATGCCACCGAATTTGGCAATGTCACCCGGAAGAACTTAGGCATGTCTTCTCTGTCACCATGAATGCTTTATGGCAGGGGTCCCCAACCTCCGAGCCACAGCCCATTTGGAACCGGGCCACAGAAGCAGGCGAGCATGCATTCGCAGGTCCATTTGCGCGATCGCAAACACCAATCATGCAAATGGAGCTGTGTGCACATGCAGATTCCCCCATTACTCATATGGAACCATCCCCTCTCCCTGTCCCCCTGCCAGTCGCCAAAGCCGCAAAGATTGGAGCCCGCTGCTTCAGAGATTTGGATGGCCCCAAACCTGCCAGCCTTTCAAAGGGCCATGATGGAGACTGGGGCTGTTAGTGAAGCCTAGCATGTACATTATTATATGGATAGGGAGATTTTCACAAGAGGTTTGATTTTAACCAATTTCAAATGTTTACTGTGTTTTTATCTTTTGCTCACTATTGGTTGGTTAACCATTGGTGGCCATGTAAATAAACCATCTTCAGTCCTTGAATGAAGCAGAATTTACCACTAAAAAAGCTAATAAAGGACAAAAATGCATATTTTTTTCTAAAGGGAAGGAGGTATTAGATCCTGGCACTAATCCAAGTGCTGCTACACAGTGAATGTGAGAAGAAGGACTAATGAGCTGCAATATATGCAGTGAAGAAAGGAGAAAGGCAATCGAGGGAGGAGGGGTTTCCTGTCCTTAGTCCAAGGTGAATTGAAAAGGGGAAGTTATAGGTGTTTCAGTATAAAAGCAGATGGCTGAATCAAGTGATCCAAAGCCATTGTGGGCTCTCTGTTTGGCAGGGAGATAGAATGGCCGGAGTGAAACGTGTGGCACACAATTGGAAGCTTCAGAAATGCATTTACGGGGACTGCAGTCAGGATAAGTCATCAGACTTCAGTCATCTAGAACATCAAGACACAGTGGCGTAGCGTGGGGGGTGCAGGGGGGACCGGCCACACTGGGCGCAACATCTGGGGGGGCGCGCTCGCACTCGCAGCTCTCTGCCCCTGCCTGGCTCACTCACTCTCTCTCACTGCAGTGCTGGCTGTGCGAATCCGATCCGAGCCGCCGGGTCGCCGCCCACTGTGGAGGGGGGGGTGCCAGGCGTGCGGTGCGGTGAGGAGAGAGAGGGACTATCTGGGGGAGGGACTTGCCCCGGGTGCTGACAACCCACGCTACGCCACTGTCAAGACATAAGACTCTGGATTTTGGATTCTGAAATTTAGGGAGACAGACCAATGACATATCTAGTTCAGAATTTGAGGCCTACAGCAGCTAACAGATGTTTCCAGAAAGTCCACAAGCAGAACACAAGGACAATTTTTATGCAGAAGCTTTGCGCTAAAATCCCTCCCGTGTTTTAACTATGTGATATATGAAGGAATTAGTCCATTTCCTTGCAGGCATTTTTTGTCCCTTCCTTCCTTTTCTTCCAGTTTTATTATGTCCTGCTTGAAATGCTGTCCAAAACTGTGTATCAATATTCTAAGAATGATCGCGATGCTGTTTGATGTGTGCAATGCTATTTTCAATTGTTTTCTTAATATTCAGCAGAGTTTTCTATCATTACCTATTTATCATCTATCATCTATCATTTTCTAGTTATCGTCTAGCTAGCTATCTTCTATCTATCTTTTATCTACTATCTATCTAGCGATTGATCAATTCTATAATCTGCTAGCTAGCTGGCTAGCTAGCAATCATCTATCTTCTATCAGTGAAATACTAGCTTGTTTCAGTAAAGGAAATGTTTCTGCTCTTGCGCACAAATACTGTAATGTACTCTTGTTCCTGAGCTGCTAGCTCTGCTGAGCATAATAGCATGGCCAAATCTGTAATGCAACATCCATGTTCTAATGAGTCTCATCTTCCTTTCAGATTCAAGCAGCAGACCGAGGTGTCCCAGCTCGCAGGAAAGAGCACACTTTAAGGGTCAATATCCTGGATGTTAATGATAATTCTCCAGTCATTATCAACCAACGTGGATACAATGTTAGCATTAACGAGGTAAGAAGGTCTTCTGGTTGCTGGCCTTGTCTCTAATGAAAATTGCTCATGCAGAAGAAGGAACTGGGCCTAACTTCAGTGCAACCCATTTTTGCTTGTTTGTAGAGTATGTTTGTAGAGTATGACATGGTGGCTCAGTGGGTTAGGACGCTGAGCTTGTCGATCAGAAGGTCGGCAGCTTGGCGGGTCGAATCCTGAGTGCCGCATAACAGAGTGAGCGCCTGTTACTCGTCCCAGCTTCTGCCAACCTAGCAGTTCGAAAGCAGGTAAAAATGCAAGTAGAAAAATAGGGACCACTACGGTGGGAAGGTAACAGCGCTCTGTGCGCCTTTGGCATCTAGTCATGCCGGCCACATGACCACGGAGACGTCCTCAGACAAGCGCTGGCTCTTCAGCTTTGAAACGGAGATGAGGACCGGCCCCTAGAGTTGGAAACGACTAGCACGCATGTGCGGGGGAACCTTTACCTTTACCTTTAGAGTATGTAAGCATTTGAGAATATACTTCTCTTAAAGGCATTGTAGGCAACAGTTTCCTAGAAAAGACAACTGAACATAATGTGAGCTAAATAAAAGCAAAACAAGGGATATCAACATCTGGTGTACCAATTTTGATAGTTTATCCTCTGATACAAAGATAGCGCAGAAAAAGAGCTGGATCAATAGAAATTTGATTTGACTGCTACAGACTTTCAGAGTGCCCAGAATAAAAACTCATGTCATACTTAGGAAAGATCTCTGAGGAATTCTGAGAAAAGCAAAAAGTTATAATAATTTCTAAATTACTATTAGAACAGGGATCTTCAAACTTGACAACTTTAAGACTTATGCACTTTAACTCCCAGGAGTTTGCTGGCTAGGGAATTCTGGGTGTTTGAAGTCCACAAGTCATAAAAGGACCAAGTATGGAGACCCTTGACTCAGAAGAAGCCTAGACAAAATTCATTCATTATTCAGAGCCCAAATTGATGCAGATTAGATTTTTTCAATTTATCTACAACCCTGAAGATTGACCTCTCTCCCTCCTTTTCTAGGAACAATTTTTGCTTTTCAAGTGTTTAGGGATTTCTTTCTGGTTAACTTTGCATTGACTTCTTCTAGTACAACATTGTTCTAACCAAAATCGATTGTACTGTTTCTGTAGCTCCATCATATATTAGTATGACCTAGCAAAGTTTATTTTTTCCTAGATACTTACTATCCCTTTGCATATTTGAGACAATCTACTATGAAATGTTCCCATTCAAGATCCATTTAAAGAAATAAGATCTGTCTAAGAACAGTCCTGTTCTTGCTATAATCTCCTTTCTACTCCCTGGAAAATGTGCATAAAAGATTTGGGAAATGCCACTGTTTGGATAAACCAGACAAATTTAATTTACTCTAATTATAGCTTGTAAGGATACAGGTGTATTCTGTAACAGAGACAGGATGTGTATAATGAAGCAATAAAAAGTAATGAAAAAGACAGATTCCAATTACTGTTGAAAGTTGAAATGGGGATCACTTGACCCTAGGATGCTGCAGCTATCATAAATACATGCTGGTTGCGAAGCACTTGAAATTTGATCACATGACCATGGGGACGCTGCAACAATGCAAGGATTGGTCATAAGTCACTTTTTTCAGTGCTTTTGTAATTTTGAACAGTCGCTAAATGAATAGCTGTAAACTGAGGACTACTTGTGTTAGCCTTTGTCAAACTTGTCAGGCTCAAAAGACCAGATCCACACGTGAAGATTCAATTAAACTGATTTATTGCTACACAGCCTATGCCGGGGGTCTTCAAACGTGGCCCTTTTATGGCTTGTGGACTTCAACTTCCAGAATTCCTCAGCCAGCTGGCTGAGGGATTCTGGGAGTTGAAGTCCACAAGCCATAAAAGGGCCAGGTTTGAAGATCCCTGGCCTATGCAGAAGAGTCTTCTCAGTTAACAGCCAGCACCTGCTGAGTGTTAGATAAGGTCAATAGCATTCAAGGAGGATTGTGACAAGGTAGGGACTTTAGGCCAGGGGTCTCCAAACCTGGCCACTTTAAGGCTTGTGGACTTCAACTCCCAGAAGTCCTCAGGTTGAGGAATTCTGGGAGTTGAGTCCACAAGTCTTAAAGTAGCCAAATTTGGAGACCGCTGCTCTAGGCTGATACCTCTTTTCACTCCGTCCCCAGGTTCTGCCATTCTTTCTCCCACAAACCCTAGGTTTGAATTTAGTGTAAACTCCAGTGTTACTTCTCCTGGGGCCTAATGTTCTCTTTCCCAACCCCTCTGTCTCATATTTGCACAGAACGTGGGTGGAGGGACTGCTGTGGCTCAGGTACGAGCAACCGACAGGGACAGTGGCCTCAATAGCGCCCTCTCCTACTACATTGTCCATGGCAATGAAGAACTGACCTTCCGCATGGATAGAGTGACTGGAGAAATCGCCACCCGCCCTTCCCCTCCGGACCGTGAACGACAACATTTCTATCAGCTGGTGGTTACTGTGGAGGATGAAGGCAACCCAGCCCGCTCGGTAGGCAATGGCTATATGAAATTTACACTTACTGTAGGAACTGACGGTTGCAGTTGGGAACTGTTGAACGCGCTAGTCACTGGGAAAAATGGCTATGAAAAATAAGGACATTTTGCCAAGTCCAATCTACTACTAAACCCAGAAACTTATTTAAGAAAATGCCAGGTTAATATCTTTAATCTGTACTTAAGCTTAAGAGCTTCTGTGCTACTTCTTATACCTCCTTATAAGCTTAGGAATTTGCATCTTCTTTGTAAAATGTGCATTGCTTGTGTAAAACTTGAGATGCTTGCTGAATCTTAAAGATAACTTTGGGGGCAAAAGTTGTGCATTGTTTGCTCAAAGAAGTTTCAAATCCTTAGCTTGGTTCCCAGCTTCAGGCTATTATAGGATAGCATCATTGGAGATACGTAATGAAGACAGTGATTGATTGGATTTACAAAAGTAACTGTTTAATTGTAATTGTTATCTTTGAGTCAGAATATGTGTTGCATGACCTGAAACTGCAGTTCGGTTTCATCTCAGCATTCGTTCTTGGTGTCGTTTCAGTTGCACTCAAGGTTCATCCTCTTATTTGCTCATTTTCATTTAGTATTGAAAATACAACTTCGACTGTTCCATATAGAATATATAGTATAGAATAATACGCAGTCCTTTACACACTTATATAGGTGGCTTAGTTTACCAGGAAGTGAGTGAGTTTCGCCTTGCAGATTTCCAGTGGATGGTTAGGTGGAATACCAAAACAGAATGAAATAATCATTTTCTCAGGGGTAACATCTGCATCGCCTTAATTCCATGAACTTTTGGTTAAGTTTAAGTTTCAAAAAATGACATCTGTATTGGTGTTTTGTAAAACGTACTTTTGCTTTACTTAAAAACAGGAAGAGGGTTCTTTAGTATGTTTTATTCAGATGATAGGGAGGTAAAGGTACAGTTGGTGCAAACTGAAGATTAAAATATGCATGTAAAGTTTTTTATGTTGGCTTTTCATTTCCCGTTATTTTCTGACACCTCCTCACTATTTAATTCTCATAAGAGGGCAAAGCATCCTTGTATGCATTACCAACAATCAAGACCAAAGATGTGTATAAATCATATGAAAAGACTCAAGCATCTCTCAACTTTTTCCTTGTTTCCCTTCCCTTCTTCACTTCAATATTTCTGTACTGCAAACTCCAAAGAACTTCTGACCATTGAGAATGCAAATTTAATATTTTCAATCCAGTTTTAAATACTCCTGTGATCAATTCTACCTCCAGTGTTGTGCTAGCTCAGTTCAACTCACTGCAAGTTTTGTTGGAAGTAAATCTTAACAACTTCAATAGTGCATATTCCTTGCATTTTTAGCACAGATTAAAAATATATACGTAATTACCAGTGTCAAACTGTATGTTGTTTTTGTGGGCCCAGTAGAACGATCATTTGAATATGGAATTAACTATTTAGGAATCACTGAACATATTAACATTATGCTAATGCATTGGGGGAATTTATACATCTCAGAATCTGCCCCATTAGCTGTTTGTCTGTTATTTGTTTACAAGCATTACAGTTAAATAAATAATGTCTTTTGATGGAAGAGCTATTATAATTCTTGGCTTCTTCTTGGCCTACTTAGATATTGAATTCAAAATAGGCAGCAGATACATTATATGTAATTCTTTATTTAACAACTTTTGAAGATCCCAAACATTAGTAAATTTGCACTGTTGAGTTCGATGAGATCTACAGAATGTATTTATTTTTTTTTCATTTGTGGTACGTATGATTGCAATTTGAACTTGGGAGATAACTGAATTTTTTCACTGTGGACGTTTTAATTTCATGTTGCTGTTAGATTTATTACCTTTGTTTTATATTGTATTTATATAGTTACACTACAGTGCACTTTTTTTTTAATTTTACAAGCTATCGTGGGTTTGCAATAAATACAGGAAATTGTATTTATATATTTACACTACACTGCAGATTTTTTCAATTTTGCAAGCCATCATTTGCAATAATTATAAGAAATTACTTATAGTACACTATTCGTTTATTGTAAATTTTATAAGGTAAGTCATAGCATATATCCTTTTTACTGTATTGTCTCAATTTTCAATTTTCCTAATGCCACTGCACACTCCGAGAACATTTACTCTGTATTTCTTATATTAATTACAGACAAATAATGTACCCATATCTGATTTTCATCCTTACTCCCCCAAAGTATATTTGTTATGAATGGCAACACAAAGGGGAAGAAATGAACAGGAATAAGTTTGTTTGTAAAGTGGCTGACACAGAAACCCTGAAAGTTGATTAAATCTTACATTGAATGTTACATTAAATTTCAAAATAGGAAGCAAAATTTATTTATTTTTTAAAATTTATTGGTAAACTATTGGCTGCCCATCTTACCTCAGGGCAGTTTTGCACAGCTTATAATCATGGAAGATAAAAACTAAAGCTAAAAGACATAAATAAGTTAATACAGCGTTTCCCAACCTTAGGAACTTGAAGATGCGTGGACTTCAACTCCCAGAATTCCCCAGCCAGCTATGCTGGCTGGGGAATTCTGGGAGTTGAAGTCCACGCATCTTCAAGTTCCTAAGGTTGGGAAACGCTGAGTTAATATATAAAGCTAAACATTGCAGCCCAATTAAAGATGGGGATGGCGAGAGCAGGATGGGGGGGCGGTGGGGACTGGGATATCCACTGTGATGCTCCCCCATAGAGCCCCAAGCCAATTGGCAGAGCCAGGTCTTTGGGCTCTTATGGAAGTTTGGGAGGGAATGGAACTGGCTTTGCTCCAGGGGGGAAAAGATGTTCCAGAGGGCAAGTGCAATGCCAGAGAAGACCCATCTCCTGGGCCCAGCTAGCCAGAATACTCAAGACTGACAGGGTCTGCAGCATACCTCCCCTGCCAGTATGGGTGGGGTGGGCCAAGCCCACTAGGATGAGATGGCCTGTCAAGTAGCCTGGAGCCCATATTGACAAAGTATGGCCATTTGTATGGTCTCTGCCCCCTTATCTTTAGTGGTTTGATTATTGCTGAATAAATATATATTACATGCTGGCTGGACAATTCTGGCAATTGAAGTCTACACATCTTCAAGTTGTCTTCAAGTTTGAAAAACCCTGGTTTACAGCTACTGATGTGTCACTTTCTTACCGGAGATTTGTGGATTATGACTGGAGGAAATGGCTTTGGTCAAGAGTGCCAGTTACAAAATGTTTTTCATCATACAATGCTCACTTAAGACTGTCATCTTTAATAGGTGAAATCAAACTATTTTATGTTTCTACTATCATCTGTAAAACCACTAAGCCTGTCTAATAGTTCACATTCCATCTCCAAAAAGTCATGATTGCTTGAAGGGATCGCAAATAAATGATACTCTGGGCTCCTACACACCCCAAAGCACCTTTTGGAGATCTGATCCAAAGCACTGCATAGCCTTAATAGTTTCTCTTATTCTACATCATATTTGATTTCTTCAGGTAGATGCAGATACGTAGGTCCAGCAGAGTAAATGAAAATATAGCATGCTCACTTTTTACCCCTTCGTCAAGTTCTCTCACTATATATAAAGAGGGGGATCAGAAACTTGAAGGTAACTGTATAGTAGTTTTAGCTGTTAGAAGTTAGGCCTCAAGACTGCATGTCTCATGAAGATATTTTCCATGAAAAGGTTGGGAAGGAAGCCAGATTATTTTACACCAAGGCAGTATAAGACATTTTTATTAATTGGATCACTTATGGCTAAGAACACATGGATTCAGCTTGACTTTTTCTTTTTACTGCATACTGCTCTTTCCGTCGCCAAAGAAAAATGGATCTTGTTCTTTTTGTCACCAAAGAAAAACAATAGCCGTATGAAACCTTTATTATATCAACTTATGAAAATGGAAAATAAAAAACAATGAACCTGTTCGGGAGGGCAAGTCAGAAGAGTTTCTCGTACACATGATAAGTAATCACCAAGCAGGAGGAAATAAGCGTAACAACTTGAAAAGAATACAATTTCTTCATATAATTAATTAGCTAACCTCTTTTTTTCCCTTTAATTTTTGTTCTTAAGTGAAAATTTCTACTTAAAACAGATCTTTAATAGTGCACAGCCTGAACAGCTCTTTTTTTTTTACCGGGTACGTACAATTCAGGAAAGGTTCATGCATTCAATAGGGATGAGTTTTAATAAAGTGTAACTTGTCAGAGTACATATAACAACAGAAGGCATTGCAATAATTCTTTCAAAAACAGAAGAGTTCAAGAGAAAAATGAATCATACCTCACCAAAAAAAGGGGAGAGAATTGGCCCTAGCATTAAGCAATGTCAAGCAGCTGTCTATGGAACTACTACAAATAGTTAACCATGTGATTTATCTTTGTTGTAATGTTATTGCCAGACAGGGATAAGGCACTTCTTAGGCATCAGTATAACTTGACTGATCTTGGCTGTTATACGTTTATGAAATCCTGACACACTGAAAACATCACCCATTCTTTATAAGAGTTTCCTGTATTTAGAGTTGTGTTTCTCAATATCAGCAACTTGGTGGCATGAGGGCTGGGGAATTCTGGGAATTGAAAGTCCACAAGTTTTAAAGTTGCTGAAGATGAAAAAGACTGATTTAGATTGAAGCTAAAGAGAATGGCTACCCTCTTGTTTGGAAACTCGGATTAAACAACTCTAAACACAGATTGCTGTTGGACAATTTGTATCTCTTGACAAAAATTACTTGTAATTTCCTCCCTATTAAAGACATTGTTTTTCTCCAGACAGCTTAACTTAAAGATATCAATATGAATTATTTCAATGATACATAACTGGAAAGATCCTTCACTCAAAGCATTTCCTCTGGCTACTTAGCCATAAACATTTACTAAGCACAAGACAAATTGTATCAAAATGACATACAGTTATCATTTAAAACAAAGCGTACCAAATCTATAATGTTCTTTAAAACTCTCTTTAAAATGCTTTTGAAACAGCTTGAAAAAGCAAACTGTTGTTCAGCAGAGCTAAATTGAAATCCATTTTTTATGTTCTAACATGATTATCCTTCATGGTTTTCAACACGGTCTTCCTAATATTTATGTGGAAGATACGCAATTGAGAACCTTCATCTAGATTTCCTTACGTCGTTAGCAAATAAAAAGAGAGCAAAGAAAAGACTGAATTAGAACTAAGAGTGCAATATTAAGATAGTTCAACTGGGTTCTGATCTTTTCAGGACAGGATACAAGTAAAGCATCTTATCACTATGTTAAAAACATGTGCAAACATACTGTCTTTCAAAGAATACATAAGCAAAGTAAAAAAAATATATATATTTTCTGTTTCTATGGAACCAAGGCATTCTCAATGCAGAGCAAGGCTTTCGGTGGCGCTTTTCACAATCCCTTATAGTTAAAAGACACGTAACATGGTCTTGTTCTAATTGATCCATACAACACATCAGAAACACGTTTCAGTGACTGTTCATAAAAGGGTCAACAATTCAGCGAAGTAAAACAAATTTTGCAGAATTCCAGGAGAGTACAATATTGCCTTGTTGTCCATATTCTCCACATTGAATTGTTTTGGAAACCGGAGAACAGCAATAATGTTGAAATGTTAGGATAGTCAAAAAGCAACTCCAAGACTTTAGAAAACAGTCTTCTAAAAAATTCTCGCATTTGCTTCCTTCTGTCTCTGCCTCTCTTTCTCCTTTAAAGCAGCAAATAGTAAGCCTTGTTCATATTGCTGTTATAAAAATTCAGAATACAACAATCTTCCTTTATTGGACTATTCCTTTGTTAAATTTGGTGAATCAGGAACAGGATCTGGAAAATATCAACCACATGGATTAATACATTCAACCTAGATTTTGTTGTGGTATTAGTTATTTAAATGTGGAGACTGTTTAGCCCATGTCTTCCCACCTGACAATTAAAAGTAAAGAGGGAAACGGCACCAATAAATGGGAACAGTGGCCGTTTTCCCATTAAATGCCTCTGAAACCACAATCAGTCTACAGAATTCTTTTGTCTGGTGTCCCCCGCAGCAGCAAAAGTAACACCATCTTCTGCTGGTTTAAAAGCCAACCTATTTATCATAGTATAAGCTTTTATGAAATGACATCAGATGCTTCCTAAATTGCATTTGAAATTCAAGAAAAGCCTGGACAACCATTGTCTGACACTGTATAAGGACTCTTGCCTCGGGCAAGGGGTTGGACTAGAAGACCTCCAAGGTCCCTTCCAACTCTATGATTCTATGTTGATATACAGCAAAGAAAGAGGATATTTATCCGTCAGTTCTGCATCAGCTGTGTGGGAACTAGTCCACAAATATTGTTGATATAGAAAGTGCCATAAGAATTGTTGTTGTTGTTAGTTGCAAAGTCATGTCCGACCCATCGCGACCCTATAGACAACGTTCCTCCAGGCCTTCCTGTCCTCTACCATCTTCTGGAGTCCATTTAAGCTCACGCCTACTGCTTCAGTGACTCCATCCAGCCACCTCATTCTCTGTCGTCCCCTTCCTCTCTTGCCCTCAACCTTTCCCAGCATTAGGCTCTTCTCCAGTGAGTCCTTCCTTCTCATTAGGTGGCCAAAGTATTTGAGTTTTAGCTTCAGGATCTGGCCTTCTAAAGAGCAGTTTTACTGTTTTACTTGAAGCCAATACTCTTGAAATTAAAAGAACCCTGGCAGCTGTAGCATTATCCTACAGAGGGCTTAAGAAACATCTCTAGGTGTACTCACATCTGAACACTTCCTTTTTGCCAACACCAATGGAAATAATTTGGTTCCAATTTGCAGTCTAACTGAAGGTTGTTGCTCAGAGCAAAAACCCTTAAGAGTAGAAGAATTATATTTCTCCAATTGGGGGCACAAAACATTTTAAGAAGATTTAGGACACTCTTCTACATATTCAGCGTGTATGACTGTATTTTTTTTTAAATTTCAGACCATCTTTATTAAATCTCACAGTTGAACATTAAAATACAAATTAACACAAAAAGTAAAAGGAAAGGGATTTTGCTTCAAACAAATAATAAAAACGAGTGTTTTAGAAGATATAATAACAATGCAACAACCTTACTAACTTTAAACAAATACTAATCTTTAAAATAAGCTAAAATAGTAATAATCAATATTCTTAAAAAATATTAATAACATATTGTTAATAACTTTAATCCAAGGCATAATAAATGGTCATCTCTGCCCTCACTCCTCACCTTTAGAATATCTTGTCACCCCTACCTCTCCCCCCCAACCCTGAGTGAGATTGGCTCCCCCCCCCCCTTTCCTCACCTGTCTCTGCCAGTTAGCCTGGCGCTCCACTTGGGGGGGGCATCACACTGGAAGTGGTTGATAGGTTAATAATAGATCCAGCCTTCCCCCCCAACTCATCCTATTCCCTCCCTCCCCATATTTTAGCTATAGCTGATAATTTGTATTTTTGCAGTATTTAATTCTTATTATATAATATTACATTCTTACATAGATGTAATATCTCATTATATATAAAGTAGGGCCTTCCCAATTATGCTAGGAAGAAGAAGATTCTTATTATATCCCATGTTTTTGTATAGTTTATTTGTTTAACATTGTAAGCCACCCAGAGTCACTTTGTGTGAGGAGGGTGGCAGAAAGAAAGAAAAGAAAAGAAAAGAAAAGAAAAGAAAAGAAAGAAAGAAAGAAGGAAGGAAGGAAGGAAGGAAGGAAGGAAGGAAGGAAGAAAGAAAGAAAGAAAGAAAGAAAGAAAGAAAGAAAGAAAGAAAGAAAGAAAGAAAGAAAGAAAGAAAGAAAGAGATTTTCACCAACAGAAGAGACCGATGTAGATCGAGATAAGCTAGCAATTAACCTGCACTCACCCTGCAATGAAATACTTACCAAGTGATGGGAAGAAACATTCCCCTGGGGCTGGAGGCGAGAGAGGGGTATTGGGCTCTGAAAGAAGGTGTCGATCTGACTCTGAAGCCTGTCGGCTGGCCATAAATGATAATTGTGGCCTGACCCTGGATTCCGAGTCTGTGTCAGGGATAGCATCAAAGACGGGGTTCTCAATGCCATTGGTGTTGCTGCTAAAAGAAAGCACAGTAGGATAATCCCATCAGGCTCAGGTCCCATCCTTTAACTTTCCCAGCATTCCAGTCTCTTTAAAGCACAATGTCAGAAAACTATTGAGATAAAATATTAAACATTTATTTTTACTCTGTGCTACTGATAGGGAGATGGTGCAACATGAGATACGTTGAGGGATCAGAAAGTGGGTGAGATAGAAACCAATGAGAAACCTATTATTATTATTTTAAGCTACATTTATACCCTAAAAAAATAATCCTCTGCGTAATACATTGCTGTGGGGCGTGGTGGCTCAGCGCTTAAAGACACTGAGATGGTCAGATGGTCCAGGTTCGAGACCCAAGCGCAGTATAATGGAGTGAATGCCCATTACTTGTCCCAGCTCAGCTTGAAAGCATGCAGATGCGAGTAGATAAATAAGTAGCAGTTAGGTGGGAAGGTAATAGCGTTCCATGCGCCTCAGCGTAGAATCCTGCTGGCCACACAGAAGTGTCTTTGCTGGCTCTCAGCTAAGAAATGGAGATGAACAACACCCCCTAAACTCAGACATGACTGGATAGGGGAAACCTTTACTTTTTATACACTGACACCATCAATAGTCTTTGGGTTTTTTTAATTTGGTGGGCTGAAAAATAGAACGGTCAAGTAAAGGCTTTAATAATGTCATACTATGCCTAGAGAAAGCTGATGACGGACAGGCTTCTGACTAAATCAGTGAAGGCCTAAGACAAAAAGCAAATCAGAGTTTTTTTGTTGTTGTTGTTTCCTTCTACAGCAGGGGTGTCAAACTCAATTTCATTGAGGGCCGCATCAGCATGGCAGTTGCCCTCAGGGGGCCAGGTGGGTAGGGCCAGGGTGGGCGTGGCCTACTGGGTGGGCATGGCTAGAGTACCTATGGCCTACTGGGTGGGCGTGGCCAGCTCTACATCGTTCGCATCAAGGGGGCCTATGGGGGCCTGGGCAGGAGTGGGACAGATCTGAGGGTCTCTGGCAGAAGGAGGGTCTCTGGGCCAGGTCCAAGGCAGTGGGGACCGTTCCCTCACTGTTTCCAGGATGGCTTCGCGGGCTGTATGAAACCACTTTGCGGGTCGGATCCGGCCCCCGGGCCTTGTGTTTGACATGTCTGTTCTACAGTAACAGGCCTGCTTTACACGATGTCTGCACTGAGAATGTCACCTTATTCAAATTAGGGTTTTCCCCAATTGCTGGGATAAAGTTATTGTGTCAGCTGAAAATTGGACTGCCGTAATATCTTAATGCTGACTCTTAAGTCTTTTTCTATCTCATCTCTTTCAAGTCATTACAATCATCCGATTTTCCTCCAAAGTAATAGATGAAAAAGGTTAAATGGGTTTGACAGCTGTCCTTGAAGAGGATAAGTGTGTGAGAGAGAGAGTCCTCCTATAAATGCACAGTACGGAGCTTACTGGCCAATTCACCCTTCTTCCTGAAGATATGAGGAGAGATGATTGGTTGATAATTTCTGTCCCACAGCTTCCACCCATCAACTGCTAAGCAATCATAGACCAAGTAATGCCAATTTTAGGGGAAAAAATGATTTCCGGCTAATTTCAAGTTCAGTTCATGACACTACCTTGACTTTTCACATCCAAAATGGCATAGTCCCAGAGTTTCTCAAGAAGTATCTCAGGAGGTGCCAGTATCTGGATGGCCTTATCTGGGCTTGAAAACTAGATCTCATTAATACTTGGATGACAACTCTCTGGGAAACATAAGAGCTATAAGCTAGAATCAAGTGAAAAAACTTTCTGGAATAAGTCCGTCCATAGCAAACCACTTTTGAATTGTTGCTAAAAAAAATACAGGTGGTCCTTGATTTACATCGGTTCGTTTAGTGACCATTCAAAGTTACAACAGCACTGAAAAAAGTGACTTATGACCATTTTTCACAAGTTGCAACCTTTGCAGTTTCCCATGATCATGCAATCAGAATTCAGATGCTTGACAACTGGTTCATACTTATGACCGCTGCAGCGTCCCAGCGTCATGTGATCACTTTTTGCAACCTCCTGACTAGCAAAGACAGTGGGGAAGCCAGATTCGCTTAACAACGAGGTTACTAACTTATCAACTGCGGTGATTCACTTAACAACTGTGGCAAGAAATGTTGTAAAATGGGGCAAAGCTCACATAACAACATAGGTTTTGTGCTCAACTGAGGTCATACGTCAAGGACTACCTGTATGATGTGGACATGTCTATGAAGTTACTAGGAAACAGTGCAACTCAAAGGAAATTTTACTTTCTCTCAGGGAGCAACTTAGCCTAGATGAAAAGGCTTTGGTAAGTCAGCATTCTTAAAAAAAAATGTGAACAGGCTTTGTGCCTGACATCAATGGAAATATGTTTCTCACAGCTGAGACGTTTTTATCACCAGCATCTTCTTGTTGAAGTCCTCTTTAAAGCAGACCTGTTAGACGTGCATCCTTCAGACTTTTATAAGTAGGAGACTTTGGAAATTGGTTTATTTTTGTTTGATAAGGCTTAATTTTCTGTATCACCCACAAAGTGGTTTTGTGAGCCCTAAAGTGCAGGGGTGTCAAACTGCCGGCCCGTGGGCCGGATGCATCATACCAAAACCGTGCCCACCCCATTGCCGGCAATGGGAAAAAAGTCACGATACATCACGACACGTCATGTGACGTTGCAAGTTTGAACACTAGTGGAACAACAGATATATGGTACGATTAAAGGGACTTGCTTACCTATCCATCCTTACGAGTTCATGAGAACCTGCAAAAGTAAATGCAATTTTTGTTACAGGAAGAGTAGGTAGTCATGCTTAACTGCCATCAGATCCCAATATTTCAAGAACAGAAAAATCTAAGTTCGTTCAGTCCTTTGAGTTAAACACAATCCTTCTGACCACGAGATTTGTTCAATAGCTAGGGGCACCATCATGCTTTTAAGAGAATAGAACCCTTTTTTATTTTCTCAGCAGAGACTGTTTGCTTTGCTTTTCCTAAGCAACTAATTCCATTGTCTTTGGTCCAACACTTGTTGGCTTGGTGATTTGAACTAGACAAGTAAAAAGTACTGATTCATATGGCATACAGATACTTGACCCAAATGGTTTAACTGTGTTGAGGAGCTGAAACCTTTGTTTCGCCCATTTGTATTCCACGGCCAAATCATTACAACACAGTGATCTGCATTACCTACTCTCTCATTTTCAAAGAACAGATGGTACTATTCAAGTCATATCCAAAACTATTCCTCTAGGTTTAGTTTTAAATGTAGAAGCTTTCACAGGTATACACATGTCTGTAGATATTCCCTGTCAAAAAGATCCACATGGAACAATAAAATGAGAGTCCAGCAACCACCTATTAACAAGATAACTTAGTAGGTGTCCACTTTGGCTCTCTTACTCTATGTTTATTTTCTGTCAAACGAAAACATAACAGTATTTACAGGAACCTTTTCTAACCTGGTACCTTTAGGTCATGCTGGATTCACTTCACTAACAGCCAACAAAAGAATTGTTCATTGAAGGTGTGAACAGTAGGAGTTATGCAACACATTTTGAGGTCAAGTTAGAAAAGATTAGTCTAGTTGATGGTATACTGGTTGTTTCATCACATTTTGACACAACGATATAGTTTTACAGCGATGTGAAGCAAAATATGATCAGAAGAAGATAAGTGATTATTTTTAGTAGTAGGACAAACATCAGATTTCTTTCATATTTCAAAATCTGATTTGTTTTACTGCATGTGCAACTGGTTTTAATAATGTAACTATCACTTCACTAATGGATTTCTAAACAGAGATCCTTCTAGGCAGGATGCTGTGGTTTCATATTTTATTTGTTTTCAGTAAACACAAAAAGAATTTAGCTCTCTTGCAGTGTATTTTGAAACTAGAAATTGTTCACAATTGTTTAACCCTAATATATTTCATCAGCATCTTATCTGTGCTAGTTTAATGCAAGACATTCAGTGATACGTATAATGCTGAAAGCAAGCTAAATCCAGATGTGGAATAATGAGCTTCAGCATAAAAAGATCTTCCAAGTAGCAGAAATTTTCTATTTGCGCGAATGAGTAGCTATAGAACAGGGGTGGACAACAATGACTTCAACTACCCAGAATTCTAGCCTTCTCCTTCTGCCTAGAGTACAGTAAAATATTTGGTGGAGGAAGAAATAAACAAAGAATCCACCCCAAAATCATTTCTTACTGAAGGAACACATAATCTCCCACTACAGATCCTAATTCTTTCCTCTTTGATTTTAATGTCATATGGGCAGCTATACAAATATGATAAATAAAATGTCATTCATGTAATAATGCATGTAATAAATGGGAGGAAAGGCAGTTTGATCGCTTTACGTGGAATACTGAAATAGTCAAAAGTAATGGGGAAAAACTAGGGTTAATCCAGATACTTACGCCTGTTAGTAGTTATTTGCCTCTGCTTGTAAATAAGGAGTAGGATGAGAGGCAAACACAGAATGCCTACAATGCAAGCCCCTGTTGCAATTGTGACTGCTGTAGTATCTGAAAAAAGAATAATAACCAAAAAAACCACAACATAGAAATCAGAAAGGAAGCACATTTTTCTACTCACTGGAGGCTGTGGCCTCATTTTCTGAGTTACAATTATTGACTGAGTCCTCCTTTGTATTTGCTAATTTATACCCGAGGTGACAATGTCTGCAATTTCAAGGGAATCCCATAAAATAAAATAGAATTCCTCATCGTAAAATTTGATTACTACCTCCAAATACTGAATTAATACCCGTTATAAGGTAATGTGAGATTCCAGATAAAGTTAGAATACAATCATCATGACCAATTTTGAAGGCTAATGGGGAGAACCTGACAGCAACTACCCCATGCCTTACTGATTTGCAAATCTGGTTTATTTGTGCCTTTGAGTCAGTGTTGATTCCTGACACCTACATGAACAAATCCCTGCAGTTTTATTGGCAAAAGTTGGAAGTGGTTTAAGTATAAGCCAGAAGGCTTGAAAGAAATTTTATTTATTGTTTACATCCATCATGTTCCTATATGACTGATTTCTCTCAATGCTGCACGTTAACCTTCAAAGAGAAACCAATAATGTTGATTAAAATCTAAAACTGATAATTTTAACATAACATAAAACACATATAAGGCCAATACGGTTAGTCCGCGACTTACAATCATTCGTTTAATGACCGTTCAAAGTTACAACAGCACTGAAAAAATGACTCATGGCCATTATTCATACTTATGACCTTTGCGGCATCCCCACGGTCCCATGATCAAAATGTGGATGCTTGGCAACTGTCTCATATTTATGACGGTTGTAGTGTCCCGAGGTCACATGATCACCTTTTGACAAGCAAAGTCAGTGGGGAAGCCAGAGTCACTTAACAACGTGTTACTAACTTAACAGTTGTGGCAATTGTGGTTCACTTAACAATTGTGGCAAGAAAGGGCAAAAGAGAACAGAAAGTTTGGGCTCAGTTGTGGTCGTAAGTCAAGAACTATTTGTAAAAACATCACCCACTTCTGTTCTGTCACTCAGACAAAGGTTCCCTTCCAACCAAAACCAAATTTCACTCAAGACCAACTGACTCTGGTTTGCCACACATGCACACAAGAAGATGATTAAGACGGTTTCTTAAGGACTAGGTGGCCTATTGCTTTCTTCAAAACAGGGTTTATCTTTTCTTAAAAAAACTAATTGCTGCCTGGGTCCAATTAATTGCCCCACCTCATTAGATAGAAGGCCATTTCAGAGTCACTGCTATGAGATGGGCAGCCATAGGTTACATGAAACCTATCACTTTGGCCCTACTGCAGGGGTGCATTGAGGGCCGCATCAGCATTGAGGTTGCCCTCAGGGGGCCGGGTGCGTGTGGCCTACTGGGTGGGTGTGGCCTACTGGGTGGGCGTGGCCAGCTCTACATTGTTCGCATCAAGGGTGCCTATGGGGGCCTGGGCAAGAGTGGGACAGATCTGAGGGTCTCTAGCAGAAGGAGGGTCTCTGGGCCAGGGCCAAGGCAGTGGGGGCCATTCCCTCACTGTTTCCAGGATGACTTCGCGGGCCGCATGAAACCAGTTCGCGGGTCACATCTGGCCCCCGGGCCTTGTGTTTGACATGTCTGCCCTACTGACTCAAAGTTCATCCTACAAAATTGTACAACATATAGAAGTCAAATTATGCTTGACAGAAGTAATTTTTCCCTCAGTATCACACTAAACTGTCCAAGCGCATCCGTAGGTATTCTACAGTCCATTGTCAAAAACGTTCCCACTACTACTAGAAAAGTGGTTGGATAAGATTGTGAAGATGTTTCTTCACCATCCTCATCTCCCAAAACACTCTGACTAGTGTGCTTGGCATTGCCAAGCAGACACTTTGGGGGCTTGTATCAACCATCCAGATCATACACATATTTCCCAGGCTGATCAGAGTTGTATCTGGGTACCAACCACTTCATCGGCCCCTATTTGGCCCATTTGGATTCAGTTAACGTTTATCAGACATTGGGTCTCCCTTGCAGAGGAAAGCTGACACTATGACTTCAAAACTGAATACAGTATTATCTTAGCATAGCAATAAAGTGTCTCTATTAGGGTGCCAATATCCTGCTCAAGAAAAAATTCATATGCCGAATGGCAGGTCACACTATGCTGGATATCAGAGATGAAGGAATTGAAAATGTGATGGGACAACCCCATAATATTGGTGGCCACAAGGTTCTGAACATCCTGAATGGCAGCAGTATCAGTATGGATACTAAGATATAACCAAATGTCTATGGAGATTCTCAGTCATCAAGGTCAAGATTGTCCCAAAGGTTTTTTTTAAAAAAGGCAATTGGACTTTGTTTTTTCTTTGAAGACATTTCACTTCACATCCAAGAACTGAAGAAGCTTCTTGGATGAGAAACTAAATGTCTTCAAGGACAAAAAACACAAAGAAAATCCAGTTTCCTTTTGAAAAAAGCACCTTTTGGATAAGATCTAACTACAGCAGCAAATTACCTTCTTCAGCTAAGGCAGGGGTCTTCAAACTTGGCCCTTGTATGACTTGTGGACCTCAACTCCCAGAATTCCTCAGCCAGGCACACTGGCTGAGGAATTCTGGGAGTTGAAGTCCACAAGTCATAAAAGGACCAGGTTTGAAGACCCCTGAGCTAAGGGAAGGAAATAACTAAGAAACAATATTTATCTTTCTTGTCCAAGATGGATATCTACCTGGAGAGAGCCCTGTATACGAAAACAGCACTCCTGTAGACCACAGTGGCCCTTCATGTCAGCCTTACAATATAGATCAAACCAAGATATAAAGTTCAAAGAAAATAAGTTTTACTAAGATGGTTTAGTGTAAAAAAAAATCTTGTTAAGTCTGGCTGTGCTAACTATGCCCATACTTCTTACACAGGTGACTGTGTAAGACAGGGTTTCTCAACCTTGGCAACTTGAAGCTATGTGGACTTCAACCCCAGAGCTGGCTGGGGAATTCTGGGGGTTGAAGTCCACACAGCTTCAAGTTGCCAAGGTTGAGAAACACAGGTCTAAGTTATTTCTTCCTCTCCTCAGATTGTTTTGGCCATGAGTTTGGCTTTTCGCCTCATCACTCTGCAAGCAGATCTGACTTGATCTCCAACAAGATGTCTTCTTTACTCTCTACACCTCATTCCAAGCACTGAACCTCTGGTGGTCCAAATCAGTTTTTTCCCCCAATTCTGTTGGGTTTCCAGGCCAATCCAAATTTTATTTCCACTTCCAGCCACCAATAACATTAAACAGGGTCAATAATAATAACTTTGTTCTGCTAGTGGAGCGTCTCTTCATTCTCTCTGAAATGACTCTTTCAAGATCCCACACACACTTAAAAAAAAAACTACCTTTCAGGTAGACTCACTAGGGATGATTTTCCTATCTTGAAAATTTAATAATGGTTCTCTATATCAGATATATTTATAAAATGAGATTTTCATCTGGCCTCATTTATAAATAGACAATATATCAATATATAAAGAGGAAAATTGTTTAAAATCTTGTTTTAACCTTCTTACATTTAATATTTTTTTAAAAAAATATTTCATTTTACAGTTTTACTATTGTACTGTTATTGTATTTTACGGTATATGTTATAACCTGTGGTGACAACAGTAAACTAACTTACTTAATCTCTATTCCACCTAAGTATTCCCATTGATAAACATGCCAGATTTGCAAATCAGCCCCTTCTAGAAAAAACAATTGATTTTCTTTGAGAATTTGTAACACTCAATTGCTCCCATGAATCACTGTCTCCCACTTGGATTACATTTGGGGAAAAAAACAATTACTACCTCTGTTTTAATTAAGAAAGAACATTAACAGCACTTAAAGCAGTGTAAGTAATTCAGACTATTGATCTTTGATCCCCATTGACATTAAATGTCATCAGCTTACATTAGATGTAGATTAGTCCAGTGTGGAAGCTAAAGATTATCAAAGATATAATGAAGAATGAGATAGGAAAGAATCAGTGGAGATTCAAAAGAAAGGCCTGGAAATCATTGTAAATGGGAAGATAGTTTACGTTTATAAGATAAACAGCTTCAAGATTGGGGAAATAAATAGAAATTAGACAGTATGAAACTGGGAGTTAATACAAGGAGACAGGTACGAGAACAAAAGATTTAACCCCGAAACTTTTAGCTAAAATGTCAAATTTCAGGGATTTATACTTGAAAAAAATAATCTGCTTCTTGAAAAAAATGCAATTATGAGCATATGGTAAAGCAATCTTACTTTCCGTATTGTCAGCAAAATGAAATGTACAATTTGGAGATGAGCCATTTGCTGTGAATTTAAAAAAAAACCAATAACATGTTAGTTTCTTGGATGGCATATTAAACAAACAAACAAATTCTTATTCATTAACAAATCTTTAAAAATCTATTCAATTATAACCTTCCTACTTCCAGAAGTAGGCTAGTTTGAAGTGTCTGAAATTTAAATTAGTTTGTTATATAGGGTTCTGTTTAAGTCTTTTTTCTTTCATTTTGTTTTGCTTTGTTCTTGTTCTGCTGTGCATTATCACTCTTCACTTTTTTCTAGCGCTCTGCTAGGTAGAGAATTTCTGTGATTAATTCAATTGCAAGTCCTATTCTCTTGAGTTTTTAGTTTGACGTTATGAATTTGATATTATCAGAATCAGTGATATTTCAATTCGACTAAAAGCATTACTTTGACTTTGGTAATCAGGATGTCTGGAATGCAACACGGTTCTTAATCTGCTAAATCATTATTGCTAGTACAGTTGAGGATATCAGGCCTCAGATCTGACACTTGTCCCAGACTTCTTCAAGTATTAAGTTCTAGGGGGGAAAAACTGAATTTAATTCTAGACAAAGCTGTTAGGGCATTCCCCACTTCCTGAAAGATACGTACACCAGAGGACTGTGCTACAAACCATGTAAATTGATCTGTTCCCTTTAATAGCATGCATTACGTTATTATTTTAACTTTACGAATGCAAAGATTGCAAATAGTAATTAACAATCTCCTTAAAAAAGAAAAAAGGCCTGAGGGAGAGATACAACCAAAACTAAGAAAGAAATACTCCCAAAGTAGATGGAATAGAATAATCGGACTTAAACCGAACTGATTTAAAGGAATGTAAAATAATGACAGGTGATTTTGTGCTATTTTTTTTAAAGCATCCGATTCCATTTTTAAAATTCAATTTTTCTTTAGATCGTACTCAGCTTTGGTTACTGACCATGATTATATAATAAACTTCCCTTAACTGGTAAGGAAAATTTGATAATAGCAACAAGTATCTGTAGCTCGGGTGTAGGATTAGGGTGAAGGTTCGTTCTCTGAGCTTGTGGGTTGGTTTTCCAACACTTCATTATTAGGCTAGGTAACACCTTCAGCAGAGTTTAGGGGGTGTCATTGTCAGTGTTCTTCTGTTTATAAGGGCTTTGTGTGGTCAGTAGGTCTTGTGAAGGTGAGATCACGTCAGGTGAGGGTCCCATTAGGTCAGGGTTTTGTGATGGGTCTAGCCCAGGGGTCAGCAACCTGAAACAGTGAAAGAGCCACTCGGAACCAGTTCCCTCACAAAAGGAAAAACTGGGAGCCGCAAAAAAATGTGTGCACATACGCATACATGCGCGCATGCGCAGAACAGGGCTTGACTGAAGAGTGGGGCCAAGGCGAGATATGCACCTACCCTGCATATTTGAATTGATTGGTTGAACTTTTTTAGTCCCACTTTTTTTTTTTTTGGACTGCACATGGCAGAGGACTGGGAGCCGCATGAGATGGCTGAAAGAGCCTGTAGTCTAGCCTGATAACAAAACGTTCAGAAACCAGCCCACAAGTTGGAGAACAAGCCTTCACCCTCAAATTTGATAATCATAATTTCTAGAAAAATGCATTCCTCCTTTGCTACATTTTCAGTACTACTTCTTCACTACTCAAAAAGAAATGTACATTTCATTTTTGAAAAGTGCATGTTGAATAAAGGTGACTAAAGTGACTTCATAATGTCAGTGGTATATAAATTTAATAAATACATAAATCAAAACATAAAGGGGCTATTTGATTTGATATTTTTCAGCTCAATTCTCATCAGAAAATAGGATGTGGATCATAATTTCAAGCAACCAGATGCATATACTCCATTAAGTTGTAGCATCAAGTTCCAGATCAAGGGAAAAATGTTTCTCAGTTCGATGCGGCAACTTTTCAATAACTCTAAGAAAGGGAAATTATTTTCATTATTTCAAAACCTGTTTTTAGACAGGAAGGAAAAAAAGCTTTCCCCTATAACTCCGTCTTAAGCATTTTTTCCCCTGTTTTTACTGTCTTCCTGGAATTTCATCAAGACCAATTCATCTTGCATTATGGACATTCCTAGGAGAATGTGAGAAATACAGACCCTTAACTTTAACTATATCAGATTTAGGCGCAGTGTTCTACCTTTCTGTATACGAAGTTCCACGGAGCCGTAAGTATGCCGCAGGATACGTGGCTTGTTGTTTTCTCTCTTAGTCTCTATTACATAACAACAGTAGTATCCTCTGTCCTGTAGAGTAAGATTGGCTATAGTGACATGGAAAGTGCCATGGTGATTGGAAAAGAATTCCAATCCATGATGGTTGACTTGATGACCTTGAGCACGTTTCTCAGCGGTGGCATTCATATGAGGTTGTTTATGTTGCTTCTCAGTTTCATGATGAAGCTCCTTAGCAGTGATGTTGCGGATATGCTTTCCTTGGGAACAGCTATGGTCATCTTTGTTGCTGAAGTACCAAACACTGGAGAGCAAATCATGGTGATTGATGAGAGCCCCACTGATTTTACAAGTCAAAGTGAGATTTTGACCTTCAGGACACACATAGAGTGAATAAGGGGTAATGATTTCAAAAGTTGCAGAATGTACTGTGTAGAGGAAAAAAAACAGAATGTCATATACCAAATAATGCAATACTGTTCAAGTAAATGTAACTTCATTCTAAGCTTCTGTTTTGAGTGAAATTATAACTTCACTGAAATCCTACTTTCTGTGCTTGTTAATATTTTAGTTTAGCTTAATCGTAGCTGTTTTGGGGGGGGAGGCAGTCAGTTTTAAAAAAAAAATAAAACCAATAAGGAAAATAATTTAATTAGCATAAGCTGCAATTCAGTGCAGGCAATCGGGTATGAACAAAAAGGAAGAGAAGTATCAAGAGGAACATATTGTTAATTCAAACAAAATATTCTGGGCAGGATTTACCACTTCCACTTGAAGAAATGCTGAATATGTAACTATATATTTCAAAATTGCCTTCTTGTATATCTGTGCAGGTTTTCTTCCTTTTTTTTCTCTTTTGATATAAACCACCTACCAAATGCTGACTAAATACCATATGCTTACCTCATCACATGAGGCCACATTGCTAAAAAGCCTTCATTAATGCTGTACTAATTCAGTTTATATAAAGGTAAAGGTAAAGGTTCCCCCGCACATGTGTGCTAGTCGTTTCCGACTCTAGGGGCCGGTGCTCATCTCCGTTTCAAAGCCAAAGAGCCAGCGCTTGTCCGAGGACGTCTCCGTGGTCATGTGGCCGGCATGACTAGACGCCAAAGGCGCACGGAACGCTGTCACCTTCCCACCGTAGTGGTCCCTATTTTTCTACTTGCATTTTTTACGTGCTTTCGAACTGCTAGGTTGGCAGAAGCTGGGACAAGTAACAGGCGCTCACTCTGTTACGCAGCACTCGGGATTCGACCCGCCAAACTGCCGACCATCTGATCGACAAGCTCAGCGTCCTAACCCACTGAGCCACCGCATCCCTATTCAGTATATATATATATATATATATATATATATATATATATATATATATATATATATATATATATATATACACACACACACACACACATATATATATTTGTGGATCTTTGGTCATTCGGGTTTTTCCCCACGTAGAATTGAAGGTGTAAGAGCAACGTTTTGATGAAATCTCATCCGTCATCCTCAGGCTGGTGGCTTCAGCTTCGTTGGTACCACACACTTCTCCCAGAAGAACGAAGCTGAAGCCACCAGCCTGAGGATGACGGATGAGATTTTGTCAAAACGTTGCTCTTACACCTTCAATTCTACGTGGGAAAAAACCCGAATGACCAAAGATATACATACATACATACATACGTAAATTACTAACAAAGAATTAAGGTAATTTACATAAATATATGAGCTGTCCGGTGTGACTACTGCCTGTTCGATGGCCTTCAAGATAGGCTGAAACAGGAAATAAAGATTTGCCCCATGTTTGGGGCCTAGCAAGGTAATCTAAATAGTTAACAAGTATATATATATGCAAATTATTCAAATTGCTAATAAAGAATTTGGGAGGCTAAGATGATCATTTCGAACTCTTTATGTTCTCATCAGTTAGTCTCATCAGTATGACTAACTGATGAGAACATAAAGAGTTCGAAATGATCATCTTAGCCTCCCAAATTCTTTATTAGCAATTTGAATAATTTGCACAAATAATGAGCTGTCATAAGTTGACTAGTTCCTGTGGATAAGCCCTGAGTCGGGCCAAAACAGGAATGAAAGAGTTAATTAGCAAGGTCCATTCAAAAAGCCTTGACAAATACTTAAATATATATATATATATATATATATATATATATATATATATATATATATATATATATATATATATATATATATATAATTTTTATTCAGATTATCATAGTATAAAACACAAATGAAAATAAAGATAATGGGGAAATGGAGAAAGAAAAGAAAAGGGGAAGAGGGGTGTAGGATAAAGGGGAAAAACAAAAAGCACTGACTTCTAAATTTTTTCAGCTCAGTAAAATACAAAATAGAATTACAACCTCAACTTTTTACTTTTACACACTTAGTAAATACTAGTCATTTCTATAATGACAAACTAATCAGCAAAACCCAGGGTCATTTTTTTTTTGTCTCTGGCACAAAGATTAGAAGTGGTTTTTAGATAGAAACAAAACTAGATATATTCTTTTCTCTGATTAAGGCCTCTAATTTTGCCTCTAATCCTTTTTTTTTAAAGGGCAATGTGCATCTGTTAAATTAGAAGTTAGAAACTGAGACCTGACCAATAAATAACAAAAAACTTGCACACAACTATTTCCAGGCATAAACAAGATGAATTATTTATTTATTTATTAAATTTTTATACCGCCCTTCTCCCGAAGGACTCAGGGCAGTGTACAGGGCAATAAATATTAAAAAGCAAAGTACAAAAGTTAAAAAACAAATAATTTATGCCCGATCTATACAATAGTTAAAACCATATTAAAAACCCAACCCCAAACCCATCAGACCAGGCCGGATTGCTCAAATAAATAAGTTTTTAGATCCCGCCGGAAGGAGCGAATTTCGGGGGCCATCCGGAGCTCAACCGGCAAGCGGTTCCACAGGTCTGGCATAATTGAAACTGCCTTCAAGAAGGTTGAAAATAGTGTTACCTAGTTTTATATTCCTTAATGTATATAGATTTAGAACTGTCCACCGATTCATATTTTTGCAGTTGTTTAGGATGAATAGCAGGACTCGGTAATAATAATGAGATATGTTAACAGTTGGGAAAAAAAGAACATTAGAAAAATATATTGTTAGAATTAGGTCAATTCAGCTTCAGTTTATTAAAGAATATGATCATAGACCAAGCACAGAAATGAAAACAAAAGGAGAAAAGGTAACAAAAAAATATATTGTAACATAGAAGTTCATTAGAAATTTGTTCATCATTATTTATTTACCTATTTAAATTTATCGGCCGCTCAACTCCACTGAACTCTTATTTCATGCCTGATTTTCACTGACATGTTACAAAATCTGGCTATACTTCTACAGGTTTCCTGATCCTAGTGGTTTAGTGGATAATGCATGATTACCATGTGGGGAATGATCAGGATAGTTTGTAATCAGAAAGGAGATTACCCTACAGATATGATCACTAGGGCAATCCAGAAAAATGTGCAGCACAGTTTCAGAGTCTGAACATATATATATATATATATATATATATATATATATATATATATATATATATATATATATATATATATATATATATATATATATATATATATATATATATGCTCTTGATAAGGAGTACCATTCAATCTACTCAACAGCATCACTAATGATAGAATGTCTAGATGTGCAAATGTGAAGGCTCTCCTATGAGATGAAACCAGGCAATGATGCAAATTATAGTAAAAGGAGGGCGTGAACTCTCATTATTGCATAAATGTGGTCTGTTGCTTCTATTTCTTTGTAAACTGGAATCTAAAATTATTTGCTTGATTTCCCTCTGGCTTTACCCAAGCCTATATATACATTTATATCCCGCCCTTCTCCGAAGACTCAGGGCGGCTTACAAGCTTAGCAGTAGCCTTCATTCTATGTATATGCCTGCTTATTAGGGCTTTCACACACACACACCAAGCGGCATTATTACAAAGTCAGCTTAATTGCCCCCAACAAACAATCTGGGTCCTCATTTTACCTACCTCGGGAAGGATGGAAGGCTGAGTCAACCTTGAGACTGGTGGGATGCGAACCTGCACTAACTGCAGGCAGCTGGTGTTACTTAAGGAGGCATTAGCCCACTGCTCCACCAAGCCCTAGACGAGCCTCTCCGGGCCAGCCCTCTCTACCTGAGGTGGGCGGGGCTAAGCAGGTCCGGAGCAGAGCCGCCCCTTCTACCGAGACAGGTGCCTGGACGCCAGTTCCCCCCTCAAGGCTTCGCCTTCAGCCAAAAAATAAAAACTAAAAGACCTCGCAGACTCCGGGCACCCGGCGGAGGAAGGCAGGGCAGGAACGCCCAAGGGCAGCCTTCGCCTATAGCCGCAGCGGGGGCTTGGGGGGGCGGGCAAGCGGGCCCCACTTGGCCCCTCTGCGCTCCGTTGGTGGGGTGGGGGGGTTGCATGTGGTCCAAATAAGAGGCAGGCTCGGGGATGGAGAAAGCAGATGGAAATGCAAAAGGTGGTTGCGGGGCGCGGGGGGGGGGGGGGAAGGCAGAGGACAGGTCCTCCTGGCGAAGGGAGCGGGCGACCCCCCTTTTTTATTTTAATTTCATTTATATCCCGCCCTTCTCCGAAGACTCAGGGCGGCTTACAAGCTTAGCAGTAGCCTTCATTCTATGTATATGCCTGCTTATTAGGGCTTTCACACACACACACCCCCAAGCGGCATTATTACAAAGTCAGCTTAATTGCCCCCAACAATCTGGGTCCTCTTTTGCATGGGTGAAGAGAAACAAAGCTGTTTTGCTTTACAATTGGGAGAAACAGATAGCACTATCACAATTCCTCATGAAATCTGATGTGTTTTTTTTATTATTATTTTATTTTAATCCCATTTATATCCCGCCCTTCTCCGAAGACTCAGGGCGGCTTACAAGCATTAGCAGTAGCCTTCATTCTATGTCAGGGGTCGGCAACCTTGGCTCTTTTATGACTCGCGGACTTCAACTCCCAGAATTCCTGAGCCAGCTATGCTGGCTCAGGAATTCTGGGAGTTGAAGTCCGCGAGTCATAAAAGAGCCAAGGTTGCCTACCCCTGTTCTATGTATATGCCTGCTTATTAGAGCTTTCTCACACACACACACACACACACACCCAAGCGGCATTATTACAAAGTCAGCTTAATTGCCCCCAACAATCTGGGTCCCCCGTACCCCGGCCGCCCCTTACCTTCCAGGCGAGTCAGAAGCAGCGCCAGCTGTACCAGCAGCCCCCGCTTGGCGGCCGCCTCCATTCCGTCCCTGAAGGCGGTGGCGGGGTGGGTGGGTGGGGGATTCCTCTGGAGAGGGAGCTCCGGTCCTGCGCGACGACGCTCGGGGGATTTGGGTTGTCCGACCGAAGGAGATGGGAGCGGGGGAGAGGTTGCCCAAGGGCCGGAAACGTACTTTATTTGGCAAACTTTGAGGCAAGCCGGAAGAGCGGCCGAAGAGCACCCCCTCCCGGAGGCCAGCCGGCGCCAGAAGCGAGGACGGCCGGGCGCGCTTTGGCCTCGGGCGGCAGGCAGCCCGGCAGCCCTAGACGAGCCTCTCCGGCCAGTTTCGCTCTACCTGAGGCGGGCGGGGCTAAGCTTGCCGCCTTTGCCTCAGATGGAGGAGAGGGTCGGAGAAGCCGCCTGTCGGTTGAAGGTCGCCCCCGGCAGCCTCGCTATCACGGCTGAGGAGAAGCCCCGGGCTGACGGGCTGGGAGGAGCCGATGCAGGCGGACTAGCCTCGGATTAGCCTAGTTTCGCTTAAAAAAAAAAAGGGTGGGAACCCCGCGGTGAAAGGGAATCAAAAAAAAAAACCCCGGGTTAGTTCTTCAGCAGCCCTCGGCTTGCTAGAAAATGTCCCGGGAAGGGCTCGGGCGTTAAATCCGAGACAGCCTCTCTCGCCAAGTAAAGAAGGAAGCCAAAGTACCGACCCGAAAGGCGTAACTCGACAGAAAGCAACTTCGCTTTTTATCTTGGGGAGAGGGCGTGTACGAAGACGCCCGTGCTCCCACTCAAGTTCCTTAACTGATTAAAGTCGTTAACGTTGTTTATAATAATAATATAAAGTTGGAAGGGGCCTTGGAGGTCATCTAGTCCAACCCCCTGCTCAGGCAGGAAACCCTATACCATTTCAGGCAAATGGCTGTCCAGTCTCTTCTTAAAAACTTCCAGTGTTGGAGCATTCACCGCTTCTGGAGGCAGGTTGTTCCACTGGTTAATTGTTCTAACTGTCAGGAAGTTTCTCCTTAGTTCTAGGTTGCTTCTCTCCTTCACCATCCGTTGCTTCTTGTCCTGCTTTCAGGTGCTTTGGAGAATAGCTTGACTCCCTCTTCTTTGTGGCAGCCCCTGAGATATTGGAACACTGCTATCATGTCCCCCCTCACCCTTCTCTTCATTAAACTACACATACCCAATTCCAGCAACCGTTCCTTATATGTTTTAGCCTCCAACCCCTTAATCATCTTGGTTGCTCTTCTCTGTACCCTTTCTAGAGTCTCGACATCTTTTTTACATCGTGGTGACCAAAACTGGATGCAGTATTCCAGGTGTGGCCTTACCAAAGCATTGTAGAGTGGTATTAGTACTTCACTTGATCTTGATTCTATCCCTCTGTTAATGCAGCCTAGCACTGTGTTGGCTTTTTTGGCAGCTGCAGCACACGGCTGGCTCATATTGAAGTGATTGTCTACTAAGACTCCGAGATCCCTCTCACAGTTACTACTATTGAGCAAGGTACTACCTATACTATACCTATGCATTTGATTTTTCCTGCCTAAATGTAGAACCTTACTTTTTTCACCATTGAATTTCATTTTGTTAGATAGCGCCCAGTGTTCGAGTCTGTCCAGATCCTCCTGTATTTTAAGCCTATCTTCTGGAGTATTGGCTATTCCTGCCAGCTTGGTGTCGTCTGCAAATTTGATGAGTTCCCCATCTATCCCCTCATCCAAATCATTAATGAAGATATTGAAGAGCACTTATTATTATTTATTAATTTATTTAATAAATAATAATAATAATAATAATAATAATAATAATAATAATAATAATAATAATAATAATAATAATAAGTTGGAAGGGACCTTGGAGGTCATCTAGTCCAACCCCCTGCTCAGGCAGGAAACCTTATACCATTTCAGACAAGTGGCTGGCCAGTCTCTTCTTAAAAACCTCCAGTGTTGGAGCATTCACCACCTCTGGAGGCAGGTTGTTCCACTGGTTAATTGTTCTAACTGTCAGGAAGTTTCTCCTTAGTTCTAGGTTGCGTCTCTCCTTGACTAGTTTCCATCCGTTGCTTCTTGTCCTGCTTTGGGGTGCCGCCTTCGAGTCACTTGTTGACTCCGGGCGACTGCTTATGCACAACCGCCTGCCTTTTTCTTGGCAAGGTGTTTTAACGGGAGTGCTTGGCCTCTTTGCTTGGTTCCTAGGGTCTGATGCCTTGACTGCTACATCAAGCCAGCCCTCGTTTCTCATCTCTCTAAATCAGGGGGTCTTCAAATTTGGCCCTTTGATGACTTGTGGACTTCAACTCCCAGAATTCCTCAGCCAGGCATACTGGCTGAGGAATACTGGGAGCTGAAGTCTACAAGTCATCAAAGGGCCAAGTTTGAAGACGCCTGCTCTAAATTGATATGACCATTGAGAAATGTTAGTAAACCAGGATTTGTTCTAGGTGGCCATCTGGGTGTGTACGTACTCAGAGAAAAAGTTTTCTATCCTATAAAAAGCCCCTTTATTTCAAAATTGGTTGTAGTCCTTTATTTTAAAAGCCCCCAAAGCGTGACAAGCGTAGCTGAAATCATATATTTCCATATATTTCTGTTGATTAATCAAGATTACTACTAGACTGACTTCCAAGGAACTCTCACTTTAAGAGTAAGGAATGAGCAGATAGTGACTTGTAAAATTATAGACCAGCTTGTAAACCATGGAGCAAACCAGGCTCTTTGCCAAATTCCAGTATGCCTTTTTACAGTCTTTTTTTGGTGTGGTTATTAAGCGAGTCACTACAATTGTTAAGTGAATTACATGCTTATTAAATGAATCTAGCTGCCTTCTTTGGCTGCTTGATGGAAACCACTTGCATAGGTTGCAAATGGCAGTCACGTGATCCTGGGACATTGCAACCAGTGAAATAAACGCCAGTTGCCAACTGCCTGAATTTTGATGCTACGTGGACATAAGTGCAAGGACTGGTTGTAAGTCACTTTTTTGAGTGCTGTTGTAACTACAAACAGTTGCTAAACAGATGGTTGTAAATCAAGGATTACCTGTACTGCAGAAGTATATGTATGCAGTTGAGTATTCAGTAATGTTTTAAATACAGTTGCTAGAACATTCTTCTGCATAGGAGCCAGAATATCGTAGGCAGACAGATTACATGACAGATTACACACACTCAAAAACTTCCCAAACTTAGCCTATTCATTGGTCTCGTGGTTGCATTGCAACATGTTAAAATGGTGCAAATGAACACCATTTAACCTTCCACCTTGTGACTGGAAATGTATATAATATATTCAGCTAGAATACCACTGCATCAGATCTGAAAAATACAGTAGTACATATTAATCCAATATGGTATATTTGATGCATTTCTTAAAAATTGAAGAATTATTTTCTGCGTCACCAATGTAAAATCCATTTCTTAGGAATCATTATTAATATTTTAGTGAAATCATTATTAATATTTTAGTGACAGTAGTTATTATTTAGCTATCATATAAAAGTCCAGACTTAAATTTCCTTTACAATGTAATTATAATGTTTGTGCCCTCTGATTTCTACTTTCTGATTAAAATGAAGCTGTTTTAATAACTCAAAAGGAGAACATGATCAAGTTTGCTTTTTGTTGTTGTTGTTGTTATCAGGATCAGTATGTGACTTGCTAGCTGGTTTGTTAATATTTAAAAAGTATTGATTCCCCATTTCACTAGTTATCTTCCCTTAGTCCAGAATTTGCAGAAAATTCTGTAATTTACAGAACCAATTTTGGACATTAAATTAGAGGCAAATTTTCCGATCTGGGTTTAGTATGAAGTTCAATTCTTAGACATCAAAAATTTGGTCCAAAACTGTCACAGACAGCATCAAAGTCATGATAAGAAAGGACCTGGTGCCAATGTAAAGCAGTTTCCTATACATTTTTTTTCCTTTTCTGCTCCTAAACAAACATAGGATGTCATGCATTATTTTCTTATGTAGATTTGACATTTCTTATATTTGCTGGTATGGTGAAGTAAGTTTTTTACTTTGAAATTAAAATAGCATTAGAAATTAAAAGGGCATTTTGTTTGATAGAAATGAGTGTTTGGTGGACAGCTTTTCTTTCATACACCTGTGCAAGATATATCTTTCAAAAAAAGTTAAAACTGAAATATAATTGGAACAAATGAATGTGTTCCTTTTATTTATATTGGCATCTTTACAAGAAAAGAAAAATTGACTACAGAAATAGCCCTATTCTGCCTGCTTAGCACTTTACAGGTAGTCCTCGACTTATGACCATAGATAAGCCCCAAATTTCCATTGCTACGCAAGACAGTTGTTAAGTGAGCTTTACCCCATTTTACAACCTTTCTCGCTACAGTTAAGGGAATCAGTGCAGTTCTTAAGTGAGTAACATTATTGTTAAGTGAATCTTAATTTTGCTTGTCAGAAGGTCGCAAAAGGGATCATGTGACCCGGGAACATTACAACTGTCATAAATACCGTATTTTTCTGGCGTATAAGACGACTTTTTAACCCATGAAAATCTTCTCAAAAGTCAGGGGTCATCTTATACCCCGGGTGCTGAAAATTTAGGGACAGGGCTGGCTGGAAAACCTGGAGCGGATCTCCCATTTGGTCTGTGCAGGGAAAGTGGGACCAATTGGAGAAGAAGCTGCAGTCTGTGATTTTTTACAGGCTGGGGTCTGGGCGTCTTTCCTTCTAAAGTTGAAGAGCAGCTGCAGTCTATCCCAACTTGAAAGGCAGGTGGGGAATGCAGCAGCCAGATCAGCCGCTTAGCTCTAAGGACACATTTGACTCAGGAACTGGGCGGGCTGGCTAGAAAACCTGGAGCGGATCTCCCATTTGGTCTGCGCAGGGAAAGCTTTAGAGTGAATTAGAAAAAGTTTAATCCACTTGCACTGTTTTATGTTTACATGCTTGATGACAAACAGCCTTATGTTTATAAGTGACAGTTTTCCTATTAAGTACCTGCATGTCGTAAGCATTTGAATTAAAATTACCATATTAAAATCAAATCTGATGTTTTTTAATTTTTATTTGTTGTGCGTTGGAAGAGGGGTAGTCTTATACGGCGAGTATAGCCCAAACCCTATAATTTAACAGGAAATGTAGGGGGTCGTCTTATATGCCCAGTTGTCTTATACACCGGAAAATACAGTACATGCCAATTGCCAAGTGTCCGAATTGTGATCATGTGATCATGAGATCATAAGTGTGTAAACTGGTCATAAATCACTTTTTCCATAAATAGTTGTAAGCCAAGGGTTACCTGTACAAAGTATGTTATAGTAACATAAATATAAACCATACTGGGTGTAATGTATTGGCCTTATATGTTAATCACTTGCTTTGGGTTTAACTGTTGCTTAATGACTGACCTACTTTTGCATGCTTTGTAATGGTTGCTGAGCTGAGCTAGACTTGCTATCTCCAGCCAGTTAAGTAGGCTTTGGGTGGGAAACTGCTGCTTTAAATCTATTGGTCGCCACTTAGAGCAGGGCTTTTCAACTTTTTCACCCATTGTATCACTTTTAGGATATGGCAACATCCGAGTACCACCAGTTGGCTAGCAAGGTGTCAAAAACTTGATGACCAAAAAAAAAAGGAACAAAGTGATGAAGTACAGGTAGTCCTTGACTTACAACAGTTCGCTTAGTGACTGAAGTTACAATGGCACTGAAAAAAGTGCCCCCCAAGCCACAGCCCAGCAAGACACCTGCCTGCCCCCCCCCCGGTGGTGCTCTTCCTCCTGTCCGCAGTTTTCATTGGTGTGAGCATTTCTGTTGAGGATTGGCAGCGGGGGTGGGGTGGGGGGTATTTAGTTTTAATTTTTTTCCCCTCTGCTGGGTGGTTGCAGTAGGTTTTGGTCATTTCACATAACCCTGGGACACTGTGACCGTCATAAATATGAATCAGTTGCCAAGCATCTGAATGTAAATCACAAGACCCTGGAGATGCTGCAACATTCCAGCTGATCGGTGCTTCTTCTGGGCTCAGAAGCGCCAGGATCAGCGCCGAGCTCCAGTTCAAGCCTGGTGCTGATCCTGGTGCTTCCACTGATCCCTGACAGCCCTGCAGCTCCAGCCATCTCTCGCTCAGGCTTGTGCGGTGCTACCACTGGTTCAGCTCATTCCCCTCCCCCGCTACCACTTTTCTAGGATGGTCGCGTACCACCTGCTAGGTGCCAATGTACCACACGTGGTACCTGTACCACTGGTTGAAAAGCCCTGACCTAGAGGCCAAGAGTATAAATAGCTGCACAGCAGCTATTAGTTTGCTTCAGTTATGTTCTGACTCTCAATAAACTTGTTGCTGTTTGAACCCTTCATCTCGCTCAATGCCTGCAAGGAGAGTCAAAAAAAGTCAAAATAACAGCTACAACTCACAGTTCTGCCTCATTTTAATATAAAAAGCAGTAGAGTTTCAAATATACACTCACAGTTGACTTCTGTGATTGGAATGGGACAACTTGGTGTGGCCAACTCGCCACAGCCAACTCGCAGTGGAAAAACTCTCTGTAGCTAACTCACTGTTGCCAACTCGCTGTGGGACAATTCAGCAATTCAATTCAAATATTTAAAATAATTTTAAAAATATTTTAAATTTTGTCACTCACATTTCATTTTGTCCCTCCTTTGGCATCCTTTCTTTAATGGTTCTATTCCACTGTTTCTTTGAAATTAGTGTAACTCTTGTCCTGCCGCAAGTTGGCCACAGTGGGTGGGCCGTGCAGAGTTGTCTTAGATCAGGGGTGTCAAACTCGCAACGTCACGTGACTTGTTGCTACCTATCTGACTTTTCTGCCATTGCCGGCAATGGGGTGGGTGCAGTTTCTCCATGAAGCATCTGGCCCGCAGGCCGGCAGTTTGACACACCTGTCTTAGACCATTCTGTGTTACCCTTGATCTCTGCAAAATATTAGTTAGAAAAGACTATAAAAAAGTAGGCTTTATTGAATCTGATCTCTCCAACATCTATTTTTTTCTTTAAGTTACTTATCAAGCACGCATGAAAGCTGGTGATGGTCATCTTTGTCACAATAGGTGAACTAATAATAAGATTTTTGGTCGTTAAACATGATGAAATGGCCACCTTTGAGACAATCAAGCAATATTAAAAAAATAAGATGGCTTAAGATGGTGCAACTTTGAATCAGGAAAACAAAGTCTAACAGAGGAGTAGTAGGGAAATAAGGTTTTATGTTAACATATAGAATAAAGCAGAGAAGTTTGCAAGTTGCACTTAGCAACAATGCATTTTGCTTTCTAAAGGTAAAGGTAAAGGTTCCCCCGCACATGCGTGCTAGTCGTTTCCGACTCTAGGGGTCGGTGCTCATATCCGTTACAAAGCCGAAGAGCCAGCGCTTGTCCGAGGACGTCTCCGAGGACGTCTCCGTGGTCATGTGGCCGGCATGACTAGATGCCAAAGGTGCACGGAATGCTGTTACCTTCCCACCGTAGTGGTCCCTATTTTTCTACTTGCATTTTTACGTGCTTTCGAATTGCTAGGTTGGCAGAATTGCTTTCTGGGTAGCACTTTTAACTTACAGGTTCCTGCAAAGTTGCTGTATATTGAATTATGACCTAGGATTTCAGGCGCTAAACTCTAGGTCTAGGAGATGCTGCAAGAAACAGTTAAATTGAGGAAATCATTTGATATTATACAGTAAATGTTAAGATGTACTGTTATTGTTCTTTGCACTTATGTATACATACACACAAACAAACACTATGGACAGATTGCAAGCCAACCCTGATACGTTGAATCTTTGTTACAGATAGGGAGGCCCCCTCCCCCATGTAAGAATAGACAACCCTAAGAAGAGTTGACCTCATCAGACTGATATGATGTCCTGTAATGATAAAGTCAAAGTACCTGCTTTAATTTGCTCCACATTATGTAACGTTTCTTCACTTCTAATTTTCTCACCTGCTACTGTTCCCCTGAGGAAATACAGTATTCTTGCTTGCTTTTCATATTGTGAACATGCATCAAATTGTTTATGCAGCTTTAGCTATTCCTGGATTAGGAGAAGCTGTCCAGCACAGTCCATCTCAACTATTGTAGCATGCTTTTACTGTGCTACCTAGGAGACTGGCCTAGAATTTTTGGCGGGAGCAAAATGCAAAATTGGACAGCAGAACATGAACATGTTACACCCTGTAAAGCTTAAACCTTGGATATCGAACATAGCACCTTCTCCCCATATGTACCTGCTTATCAGCAGAGGTATCTCTCACCAGATGTTAGGAATTTGCTAAGCAAGGAAATACATTCTTGCACCTGTTCATCTTGGTTAAATTGGTTCTTTGTAGTAAGATTTGGTATTTTCCCCGTGTTTTAGAGTTCTTTTAAAGTTATCTTAGACGTTTAGTGATAATTTTAAATAAAAGTTTTGACTTAACACTTAATTGCTTAATTAATTAAGGTTCATTTAGAGGGGCTTTTTAGTAATAGAAGGGTGAGTTGAAGACGTATAAGTAAAAACACAATAAAAAACAGTTGTGTACCTTCTGATATTGAAAAAAAGCACATTCCAAATAAGCTTACGTTCTCCCACTAGCTGTTATTCTAAAAATGGTAGAAATGCCCAAAACAAATTTGATGAAATTCAGTAATGCTTGATTATAGTAAATATGCATTAAATTGGACTGTGAGGTTTGGGGTTTTTTTTTAAAATCAACTTTATATATCTTTTGGTGGAACATTAAAGAGAGACATTCCAAGAGATTACCAACTGAAAGGTATTTGAACAATATGAATATTTGTATGGTTCCCATATAATCTTCCTTTTTTTTCTCCTTTGCATGATTCTAAATGTCTTGCTATTTATCTATAGGCTACAACAACAGTCTACGTAACCATCCTGGATGAGAATGATAATCCTCCAGTATTCCAGCAGCAGAAGTATGAAGTCACTTTGGATGAAGGTCCAGGCACTTGGAATGCTGTTCTTATCACCATTAGTGCTATGGATCGGGATGAAGGCTTAAATGGGACCATTACATACGCCATCACGGAGGGGAACATCATGAACACCTTTCACATTAACAGCACTACAGTGAGTGCATCACCACATTGTTGTTTTTTTTCACTTAGCACCACCACACAGAACATCACAACCAAATTTCATGGTCCATCAGTCTTCACTGCTAAAAATTAAAACTTTTTAAATTTTGGTCTGTCATTTTAGGGACAAATACGTACCATGAAGGAATTGGATTATGAAATCAGCCATGGGCGGTATACACTAATAATCACAGCCACAGACCAGTGTCCGATTCCATCACGTCGTCTCACATCTACTACAATGGTATGTTTCTCTTCTGAGAAAGAAACGAAATTTGTAGGTATGGCAAACAAACACATTCCCTTAAAAACAACCAGCTAATAATTACCGCTAACTATTATTTTTACTACCAACAGCAAATTGTTACAGGAATGTAGTTCCATTTTTTAAAAAAAAGCTAGGATCACAGAATAAGAAAGAATTAACGCTTGCCTATACTGTGAACAAGAAGCTCTTGATCTCCCAGTAAATATAATCTTTCTATACTACTGTATAAAAAAGTGACTCAGAGCAACTATTATTTCAGTGGTTTACAGAACGGGAGTAAATTCCATGAACAGTTTCCAGAGCACCTTCATCTGTCCCCAGGAGAAATTTAATTTGAAAGATGGAAAAATCATTGAACTGTGTGCAGTTCAATTTGCCTTTCTTTCCTTTCCTTTTTAGCATCTCTTTATTAATCCTTCTTGTAGGATTGATGAAAGTGGAATTTGGCTACATTTTTTTGCCCGTAATGGCCCAGTTGATATGTTACAGCTGCTGCACTCGTACAATTCCAAATTTGTGTACATTCATATCCAGTGACTCTTCATAAAAATGTATTTGTGTTTCACCAAAATACAGTAGCCACAACTGTTGGAAAATAAGACATAATCAAAAGTAAACAAGTGGGAACCACTACATTCAGTTGTCACAAGGAGTAATTGAATAGGGCCCCCTACTACCCGTGACAAATTTAATAAGTAGCACTCATGAAGATAGAGTCAGAGCTTTAGTTTTCTTCCTGTCTAGTTCAATTATTGCAGGTACCTATAACCCTGTGAGATTTATTTTCTCCTCTACTGTTATGGAGGAATATTGGTAATAATCTGTATGTATATGTGCTTATCTTGGAAAAAATTCTTAAGAGGAGGAATTCAGAGTTGGGACAAAATTTGCCTAATTAAAAGATCATTGTAAAGATTCTTCTGAAAACATGGATTTTTACATTTCTCCAACTTTTAGTAGAGTACATTAAAACTTGTCACCAAGGGAATTCTTCCATGCTCTAGCTCAGGGCTTTTCAACCAGTGATACGAGTACCACCTGTGGTACATTGGCACCTAGCAGGTGGTACGCGACCATCCTAGTAAAGTGGTAGCGGGGGAGGGGAATAAGCTGAACCGGTGGCAGCACCGCACAAGCCTGAACGAGAGATGGCTGGAGCTGCAGGGCTCTCAGGGCTCAGCGGAAGCACCAAGATCAGCACCAGGCTCCAGCTGGAGCTTGGCACTGATCTCGGCGCTTCTGCTGAGCCCTGAAAAAGCACCAATCAGCTGGAATGTTGCAGCATCTCCAGGGTCTTGTGATTTACATTCAGATGCTTGACAACTGATTCATATTTATGACAGTCACAGTGTCCCAGGATCATGTGAAATGACCAAAACCTGCTGCAACCACCCAGCAGACGGGGGGGAATAAAAACCAAACATCCACCCCACCCCACCCCCGCTGCCAATCCTCAACAGAAATGCTCAGAACAATGAAAACCTCAGACAGGAGGAAGAGCACCGCCGGGCGGGCAGGCAGGTGTCTTGCTCAGCTGTGGCTTTTCAGTGCCATTGTAACTTCGAACAGTCACTAAGTAAACTGTTGTAAGTCGAGGACTACCTGTACTTTATCACTTTTTTACTTTTTTTCGTGGGGGGGGTCATCAAGTTTTTGACACCTTGCTAGGCGAGTGGTGGTACTCGGAGGTTGTCATATCCTAAAAGTGGTACAATGGGTGAAAAGGTTGAAAAGCCCTGCTCTAGGGGTTAATTTCTAAATCAATAAGTAAGATTTTAAAATTATTTCTGCCAGATAGGTACCACGTTTAGCCAAAGGGAAGGAAATCCTCACTTTCAAAGTTGGCAAGAATCCTGTGCAATACCTAGTTTCTCCATTGTTTAACATGGGGGAAATTACAGGGCCAGGTATACGTAAAATCACTCCCAAACGTTCCCCTTCTCATTTCCAAGAGAAAGAACAGAACTGACACAAGCGCAAAAACAGAAATAAGAAAGAGATGGGGTTAAGCAGAACAGGAGGAGAAGAAAAGAAAAATGGGTCATGAAGCAAGAGAAAGAGGGGGCCCCATGGGAAAGGCAAGGCAAAAGAGAGAAGTATTACATAGGAGTTAAAATTCAGCAGGGCAACCCTCTTCACAACTTAACAGTTGATCAAAGCTCAGGCCTTTTTCAACAACGGTGTCTGCAAGTTTGTTCTGTACCAGCCTGCTACCGGCCCTGCAGAAAAGGCAGGGACAACCCCTTTTACAAGAAGGCAAGAGGCTGGAATTACGCCTGCCAAATTTATTACTACAAAAACAAACGGAACAAGACAAACCAAGAAACAGGAGCTTAAAGAAACAGGAACAATCCAAGCGGTTGCTTTCAGCAAACCAGCCCTCCCACACATTCCCCTTATATAGAGTTCAAGGCGTGGCTTCTCTCTGCCTCCTTCCGAGGAGCCCCATTGCCTTCCTCTGTTTACTCCTAATTGACTGCCTCCTGCGTCGGGTGTCCTTGAACAGGGCCAGCTGTGGGTCATCTTCATCCACGCTGTCAGGCTCACACAGCTGGGTCTCCGTGGTGACCAAGTGGGAGGGGCCTGGCTGAGGGCTCTCATCAGCAAGATCTTCAACCCCCTCAGCAAGGTCTTCAACACCCCCCTCCTCCTCTGAGTCGTCCGACCCAACTGCCGAACCCACAGGCTGACCCTGAATCACAACAAAGTTGTTCAATTTCAACTAATTCTAGTCAGTTAATTTCAACTACTTCTAATCCGTTGCAACATCTCACGTGGAACTGTAATATTTCTAACAATCAGTATGTTGGAATTTGGTTACAGGAGAATGGCGGATAGATATTTTTTAGCCTAATCCTTGCTTTTGAACATAGAATCCAAAGATGATTCGACAAACACATTAAGTCCGTGTTCACTATGATTGCTTCCTGATTTAATTGGATTGCAGCATAGTGGTATAATAAATGCTAGATAACATTCAGAATACAGTAGCTAACATCACCTTTGAAAAGACAGCAACTAAGATCAGAGCTTGTTCTGGCAAACCCTCACATCATTTTAATGTATCAAGAAACACAATTTGCTGGTTATTGTAGAAAGTTGAAATTTAGATCTCAGTTATCTGTCGTGGTCTACCCCAAAGCCTGCCCATTCAAAAAGGATTAAGGTTGTTGCTTCAGGCTCCTTTATTATCTATTTCTCTATGAAAAATATTCGGACACTTTAGGACAGGGGTCTTCAAACATGGCCCTTTTATGACTTGTGGACCTCAACTCCCAGAATTCCTCGGCCAGCGTGCCTGGCTGAGGAATTCTGGGAGTTGAAGTCCACAAGTCATAAAAGAGCCAAGTTTGAAGACCCCCCTGAGTTAGAAGATATGACTTTTGTTCTGATTAGTGCAATGAGCTGTTTGAAAGACCCCTGCTTTAGGATTATTGTTGCAAACAAAAGCAACATCTAAAGCATTGTTCATATAAAGTAAGTATATTTTCTGGCAGCTGTGTAAAAGAAGATCACCGCAGTAGTAATCGCCTTTATTGTTTTCATAAAGTTGACGTCCCAAGTCAACATTTCCACTTGTTGTTGAAACATTTTAGAACACCTCTGTGCCTTTCTGTGTTAATCTCAGGTGTTGATAAATTTGAATGATATCAATGACAATCAACCAACGTTCCCTCGTTCTTATGAAGGGCCCTTTGATATCACAGAAGGACAACCAGGTCCCAGGGTGTGGACTTTTCTAGCTCATGATGGGGACTCAGGACCCAGCGGGCAAGTTGAATACAGCATCATTGCTGGAGATCCTCTTGGTAAGTGATGGAAATGAAAAAGAAGTAGAACCAAAACTCTGTTGTTTACCATTTTTACTTCATCCAGAAATGCATTATTGAAAAGAATGGTCATCCTACAGTTAATAATACAAGCCAAGGAGCTGACATTTTATGCCTGCCTTGTTTCTTTACTTTTCTAAGCAATGCTTATTAAAAAGCAAGTTTCTATATACGTAGAAAAGGATAATTGTGCCATTCCAAATTTGAAATGAAAACTAATAATATTGAATTAGGGTTTTTTTTTAGTTCTTCAATTTTAGGAATCTATGAATCCTAAACACCAGCTGCCTGCAATTAGTGCAGGTTCGAGTCCCACCAGGCTCAAGGTTGACTCAGCCTTCCATCCTTCCGAGGTAGGTAAAATGAGGACCCAGATTGTTGGGGACAGTAAGCTGACTTTGTAATAATGCCGCATGGGGGGGGGGGCGAAAGCCCTAATAAGCAGGCATATACCTAGAATGAAGGCTATTGCTAAGCACATTGATTTGTGCTTTAAATTGTAAGCCGCCCTGAGCCTTCGGAGAAGGGCGGGATATAAATGGGATTAAAAAAAAATACGTTTTCACATTCTATTTTAACTAATGATGATTTGGGCAGATTTGGACAGTACAAGGGATCTGCAAAGCAGATCTCCCAATTTCCCCCGTTAATTGTAAGAAGATTTTGGGCTTTCAGGATCACGTTTGGTGAAAATGGAATTTCTTCTTCAAGAATATAATTAAAGAGGAGCCATTCAGTTGCTGTTATTCCTAAAGCTGAAGCCAAACGTTTTTGCAAATCATCTTTCTCTCTTATTCCTGAAGTTCCCAGTCTAGTATAAATGGAAAACCGCTTTCAGCATCAACGAAAAACATTGTTATGAATATCTGATGTTGCCTGAGCTTTTCTTTGACGATTGCTTACTCAATGTAATGTCAATTACTATAATTCATTTATTTTAGAAGAACTAGTATTGTAAATCACAAAACTGCTAAGGTTTTCCCATTTCCTTTCAGGCAGATTCTGCATCAGAAATGGGCAAGAAATATCTTTCTGTGTTTCAAAGCATTTTAACAGTTTTGAATATATATATATATATTGCCTAAAACTTTGTAGACCTTTTTGACTTTTCAGTGTTTTGATATAAATATGATTTAAAACATAATCCTAAACCTAGATCAAGATAATCCAATTATACAAATGAGCCAAAACATTATTAATTTATTATTCATTTATTTCTTGAGAAAATTTTTTCCAGAGCTACATATTTAGGTGTTGTAAAAGTGTATGAATCTTTGCTTTCAGTAACGGGTGTATTCCCAATGGGAAGCCAAAACTGAATCTAAAGTTTCCCCATAGATATTTATCAGTCCTACACAATAGCTTGAACAAATTTTAGCTCATCCTTCCTTATAAAACCCCTTCAGCTGAGGGATATTGGTGGCCTCCCTCAGAAGAACTGCCAGCTTCAGATCCTTCTACAACATTTCTCTAGGATAAAGTTTTAGGATTTTGACTTGGCCACTGAAATGTCAAAATACTTTGACATTTTCTTGTAGAATTTGCTGGCATGGTTCATAGGCCCATCAATAATGCCAAGTTATCCCGGTCCAGAGGTAATGAAGTAACCTCAACCATGAAACTGCCAGCACCATGTTTCACTGATAGGATAAGGTTCTTGGAATGCAATGTTTATCTTTGACCAAATTTAACACTGTTCATCCAAGTCAAAAACTTCTGTATTGGTCTTATCCCTTCACAAAACATTCTTCCAACAGCCTTCTAGCTTATCCATGTCGACTTCTACAAATTGTAGAGGGACAGCAGTGTTCTTTTTGAAGGGCAGTGACTTTCTTCTTTCAACCCTATCTTTCACACTATTGTTGTTCAGTGTTCTAATGAAGGTGGTCTCATGACATTCATCAATGCAATAGAGGCCTTTACTTCTTCAGACATTACCTTGATGTTCTTCGAGACCTCGTGGAGTAGGAGGTCTTGGTGTGTTCTTAATTGATCGACCACTCCTGGGCAGGATAAAAATAAATTCTCTTCATTTGCATACTAGCTGCCTGACAGTGGATTGGTAAAATCCAAACTCTTTGGAAATAGAGTTTCTACCCTGGTAAGCATCAATAACTGTTTTGTTTTTTTGGAGTCTACAAAAATCTACTTTGTTCAGGCCACAACATACTTCCATATATCTCTGTGGTAAAGCTATGACTTTGATAGTGAATACCCAGAATTCTGTTCTTTAAATAAGGTACATTTACATTCTGACTATCAGCCGATTGACTGAAACAGCTGGCTCTAATTTCTCTTTCAAATAAACTAATAACCTTAGAGGGCCAGATATTTTGCCACACCCAAATATATAGTTTTGGATCATTTCCCTCGATAAATAAATGAACCAGTTTAACCTTTTTGACTCATTTCTTTAACTGGATTCGCTTTAACTAGTTTTAGCCTGTGTGGAGAATAAATCATGTTTTAGGTCAAATGTATGCAGAAATTCGAGAAGGTTTGCAAACTTTTAATCACCACTCTATGTAAGTGTGCATGTATGCAATATGGGTATGTGTGTGCACGAATGCTCTTCTAATAGATTTTGTTATATCATTATGCTAACTTTCCTCATTCTGATTTAAACACCCTGAAATCAGTGCTAGAAATGCAAGAGACAGACTGCTTAGAAATTGAACAATCTTTTCATTAGAGGAAGGAAAGAGGAAAAAAATCGTGTCAGGATAGTGAAGAGAGCCATTCAAAACTATATTAACAGGGCCTCTTCTGAGAAATAGGAGTGTGTACATCAGGAAATCCTGTTGTAAGAAACACCCGTGATGAGAGGAAGCATTGCAAACTTTTTGTGCTTGCCATATTAGAAGGTGCTTTTGCAAGCTCACCAAGTGTTTTGGAAGGAATATCAAGCTTGCCTTTGAAAGAATTAAAGTGTCTTTCTGATCAAAGAAAAGTACCTTCTACTGAAGTTAAAGCAACAGTCCTTTTTTTTAAGATCTCAGGAAGGACCAGGTTTTTTATAAGAAGTTGATCAGTGCAAATTTTTTCAGTGCTTAAATGGTGTCACAATATTTCTGTAATATGTATCTCTGTCTATCGATCTGTCTATTTTTTAAAATATTCCTGTGCCTCTCTACCCTATCCTGAACATGAAGGAAATTTAAATAAATAGGAACTCCTTTTAAAGTTCAACTTATGCTCCGTGCCAGAAAAACTTCAAAACAAAGGACTTGCAACATATCTAGATTATTGAGCAAACTCCTAGAGGAAAGAGGAAGTTTTGTAGTTAGAGCTAATTGGAGCAAATTAAATTTATGGCCCTGGTAGTTACTGTAGGGAGGACACAAAACATGTGATGTAGTTGTCTGAGATACAATAAGGATGATTTTTTTTTTGTCTTCTTTGGACGTGTGAAAATAACTTGTTCAATTTCCAATCAACATCGGTGTTTCTTTGTGGACTTAGGCCTTGGATACAAACCCCAAAATTAAGAAGTAGGACCAAATTGGAATATAGGTTAATCACCCAGCAGAAATAGTATGTGATCATAAGGAACAATTTACTTGGAACATAATTATATATAATTCATAGAAAAAGATGAAGTGAAAGAAACTGTGGCTGAGAAAAAAAATACGCAGAGATTCTTTGCTGCAAAACAAAAGAAACAAAAACAACAAAACGAAAGAAGGTGTAAACAGTAGAAATAAAAATATAGTGATAAGAGTACAGTCAGAGAGGGAAGGAATATTTATACAGAAAGTTTGGTTGGCAATTAAAAATGTTTTGGAACTAAGCAAAATGCCTTCAGCAAAGTAAGTGGAATTGAAAAAAAATGATGAAATAATGTGTCATATGCAGTAATAATTGCACAAGCCCAGTAATTGTCTCTTCAATCATAGATAACACTATATCTTTCCTGAAAATAAATCTTTGTATTAAATAATATAATAATAATAAAACACAGAGTACTGATCATGGACTTTTCAAAAGAGGGAGATGAATATATATATCATCTAAATTTGCATACCTGTATACGCTGTACTAGAAGCTTTTTTTAACTAAAATCAAAATGAAATAGTTTGAGATAAAACTAAATAAAGGAAAGCTGGGATTTTTGAGATTCATAAGAATCTCAAGAGAATTTTAAGCAAAAGCCATAAATGTCAATGCCCAAGAAAAATTATGAAAAGAAGTCCTAAATGATATGAGAACTCTGAAAAATTGTAAGGTTGCAGAGGTAGATGATGCAACTGGAGAAATGTTAAAATGTAGGTGTGGCTGTGAAAGTTGTGCAAACTTGTGTGTGAAGAGTGCATTAGTGCCTGATGATGGAAAGCCTGTCATTATTGTTTCCTACACAAAGGGAAAGGCAAGAAGAGGAAGTGTACACTGTTCGGCAAGTTTCTGATTAAAAGGAAGACATGAAGCACCAGTGCACAAAGTTGCTAGGACAGTCCAGTTCTACATCCGGCAGGAGATTGTCAAACAAGATGATTGCTCTTCACCCGGCTATTGAGAAAATCCATGTCAGGGGAAAAAAATTATCACACGATTGTAAATTTAGAGAAAGGATAAGATAAAAATGAATATGTTTGAATTATGGGATGTTTTGCATGAAAGTGGAACTGAAGGTTGGTTGCTGAATCCCACGTCGCAGGAATCAGTTCAGTGCTTAATAAATGGTGCGATCTTGAGCAACATCAAAGGCTAAGATGTCTCCTTAGTTGTCGAATGTATGGAGCAATGAATAATTAATCTTGCTGGTGGCTTTAGGAATGTGTTTGCTGGGAGCATAAAAGGGCATGTACTTCTGTATGCAGCAAATACCATTTTTATTAGCCGAAAACTGGAAGGATTTGTAATGCTTATTAGATTGAATAGTGCAGTGGGGATAAAATTTAATTATTCAAAAATTTAAAAAAACAATCTGAAGTTGAAACCTTTCATTTCTAGATTATAGATTCTATGGCTGCCCCTGCATAAATTTGAGCAAATGATGATTTGAAAACCTTGCTATTGTAGAATTTCGGTGGGCTAGTCGCTCAGTAGGGGGCACAATGGTTCAGCACCCCCTACTGACAACCCAGGTTCAAGATTTGAGTTCCGTGCAATGAGATGAGCTCCTGTTCCTGCTCCAGCATGTGGCCTACCTCACATGCAAATGCGAGTAGATAAATAGGTACCACTTCTGTGCATCTTTAGTGTACAGCCATGCTGACTATTTGACCACAGAAAATGTCTTCAGAGAACACTGGCTCCCTTAGGCAAGAAATGGAGGTGAGCACTGCCCCCTAGAGTCAGAAACAATTACACAGGGAAACTTTTACCTTTTTTAATAGCTCAGTATTTAACTGTCTTGCATATTTTTCATCTAGCAATTAGGTAAATAACTAGTTCAGATTTTAAACCTTATCCAATATTTTAGTATCTGCATTTGTATTTTTTTATTTCAAACTATCAATGTATCAATCATTTAGAACAGGGCTCTCCAAACTTGGCCCTTTTATGACTTGTGGACTTCAACTCCCAGAATTCCTCAGCCAGCATGCATAGCTGAGGAATTCTGGGAGTTGAAGTCCACAAGTCATAAAAGGGCCAAGTTTGAAAACCCCTGATATATACAGTGTTAACGGAAAACAAATCCCACTGAATGCATCTATAGGGTCTATCTATCTTGCCATTTGGAATCTTGAGCTTGCTGGTTAACAGTGTGTAAATTTATATTCTGATCTCTACAGATAACGTAGAAGTTGAATAGAAATAGAATAAGTAGTAGGATATTCTATTATCAACTGAATAATAAAAATAAAATATCTACATTGGAGCATTTTGGGTAAGTGTGTTCCCAATTAATGTTTCCCCATTTCCCTAAGAAACATGAAGCTTTGTAGAGTACTTGGAGTGCCAGACCTCTCTCTGTAGAATCACATGAGGCTCTTCTGTCCAGCCACAACATGGTTGGAGCAAATGGATCTCCAGACCCTAGGCCCATCTAATTAATGTAGCATTGTTACTGTTATTATTTGAGCTTTTCTTCCTATAACACAGCTGTGTCTCTCTTACAGGAGAATTTGTGATCTCACCAGTGGAAGGGGAGCTACGTGTGAGAAAAGATGCTGAACTTGATCGAGAGAACATTGCTTTTTATAATCTCACCATCGAGGCCAAGGACAGAGGGGTGCCTTCGCTCAGCTCTACTGTAAGTCGTAGTGGCTTAGGAACAAATTATGAAACAGGGGTCTTCAAACTTGGCCCTTTTATGACCTGTGGACTTCAACTCCCAGAATTCCTCTGCCAGGCATGCTGGCTGAGGAATTCTGGGAAATGAAGTCCACAAGTCATAAAAGGGCCAAGTTTGAAGACCCCTGTTATAAAATGTCCATCTGAGAAAAGATAATGAACTGTACAGTAGGTGGTAAAACATAAAAGGGGTCACAGTAGTCCTTGACCTATCACCATAATTGAACCTGGAACTGTGGTTATAAGTCATTAGTAGGTCATCACATGATCACGCTTGATTTTTATTACCTTTGTTGTGGCAGTCTTTAAGCAAATGCCACTGTCATTGTTCAGAATTGGCCTTTTAGGCCAGAAACCAGAAGTAAACACTGGTTTCCTGCAAAAATCATCATAAATCATAGCCATGTGACCACGGGATGCTGCAAACAGCTGTAAATGAGGACCAGTTATTGAGTTTCCAAAATGCAGTCATGTGACTGGGGAGGGTAGCCATCAGAACTTCGAATCCGGGTCAGAAGTACATCTTGGGATGGGGGGTGTAAGAACTTTAAAGGTAGCTAAGCGCCCAGACCTAGGTTGAGGGCTACCTGTAATTCTTCTCTTTATGATGCCATGTGGAGAAATAGAGAAAGGAGTTTGCCTTAGCCACAGAGTGAGTGTTATTTGCAATTATTTTATTGTCATTTTAACTGCTCTGCTTACATGTCTCTTCCTTGTGTTTTAGGTCATGGTGGGATTGAATGTTTTGGACGTTAATGATAATGACCCCGTCCTCTTGAATCTACCAATGAATCTCACCATCACTGAAATTGCTCCCATCTCCAGTGTTGTGACCCGTATCCTTGCCAGGGATGCAGACAGTGGCAGGAATGCTCTTTTAACATTTAGCATCACAGCAGGGAATAGAGACAATGCTTTTTACATCAATAGTACGGTACGCCTCTTTTATACCTGTCTGGTGGTGGCTTCCTGCATCAAACATTCTGGAATAAATTGCAGTTACAGTTGTGGGTTTTGACTTGATATAAAATAAATAGATAAAAAAAAATAATATTAATTGATTGCCAAATAATGGTTCTTCGGTAAAGCTTATGGGCCTTAGTATCTGATATGGTCCAGCATAGCTTTGTAAATATTTTTTTCCAAGCTCCTAATCTGGAGTTAAGAGAAAAAAAATCACCTCGCTGCCTGCTATGACTAAAGGAGAATCAGAATGTGAGTCTCTCTAATCCACTAAACCACAGGGGTTAACCAGTGGAACAGCCTGCCTCCAGAACTTGTGAATTCTCCAACACTGGAAGTTTTTAAGAAGAGACTGGACAACCATTTGTCTGAAATGGTATAGGGTTTCCTTCCTGAGCAGGGGGTTGGACTAGATGACCTCCAAGGTCCCTTCTAATATTATTATTATATTGATCATTGCATAGTCAGCCAGATGATCAGACTGGATTTGGCATTTTTGTCTACCTATCGAGTCCTTACCAAGGACCTGGGATAGGCAGATGTGGATGTTGGATGGTATTACAGATATCGTCACAGGATGGAAGCAGTTCCTAGTAAGGCCGCCTTTTGCAATTGACTAATGGCGAATTTGTCAATGCCAATGGTGTTCAAGTGGTCTCCAGTTGTTTTGGGATTGCACCCAAGGCGCCTATTACTATTGGTACTACCCTTGCTTGCCTTTGCCACAGTCTTTCTATTTCTATTTGTAGGTCTTTGTATTTTGTTATCTTCTCCAGTTCTTTCTCGTCTATTCTGCGGTCTCCAGGCACTGCCACGTCCACTATCCAGACTTTTTTGTCTTTCTTATCGAGAATTGTTAAGTCCGGGATGTTATGTTGCAGGTGCTTGTCTGTTTGAATACTGAAGTCCCAGAGCAGTTTAACTTTATCATTTTCTATGACTTTCTCTATTTTATGATCCTACCAGTTCTTGCTTACAAATGATATTTCTTGCAGATCTTCCAGTGCACCATTGTTGCTACTTTGTCATGCCGCTGCTTGTAGTCAGTCTGTGCGATCTTCTTGCAGCAGCTTACCAGGTGGTCCACTGTTTCTTCAGCTTCTTTGCATAGGCAGCACTTACTGTCTGTTGCTGTCTTCTCAATTTTGAATTTGTATGCATTTGTCCTTAAGGCTTGGTCTTGTGCAGCCAGAATTAGTCCCTCGGTCTCTTTCTTCAACTTTCTTGCTCTTAGCCATTGCCAGGTCTTGTTATTATCTGCTTTCCCAGCTATTATTTTTTAATGTACTGGCCATGTAGTGCTTTGTCTTCCCATGCCTCTATTCTGTTCTTCATTTGGCCTTTCTTCTAGGCCAGTTTGGTCTCTCCAGTAGTCAGTAAGCCTTCCTGATATACTAATTTCAGTGCATCTTCATCATTGTCCTTCAGATATTCTTCCAACACCATTTTTTCTTCTTCAACCATCTGATATTATTATTATTATTATTATTATTATTATTATTATTATTATTATTATTATTATTATTATTATTATTATTATTATTATCTTTAATAAACCAGAGTGAAAACACTGGAACCCCTATGCCTAACTATAGGTTTCATGCAGAGGTTCATCATGGTAGTATACTTTTGGTAAGACAGGCCCATATTTAACACAGTTATGTAATCCCCTGCCATGGCTGGATTTCAGGAATTGGGAAGCTGAGAAAGCCAGCTATCGTCTCCAGCAGATCCCTTTGTGCAAAGCAATATTGCAACATTTTGCAATAAGACACTACTTCAAGGTGAGGGTTTTGCATATTATTATTATTATTTGGATTTCTATACCGCCCCTCTCCCAAGGCACTCGGGGCGGTGTACAGGGCAATTAAAGCACTATGAACAACACATAATATACGGTACAAAAATTAAAATGAAATTAAACCAATAGCCCTAAACAATAAAACACATTCTAAAATTTAAAATTTTTAAAATTTAAGATCTAAAATCCCAGTCCCTCAGTCCAGGCCAGCAAGTTCAAATAGCCAAGTCTTCAGGTCGGGGCGAAAAGAGCGAAGGTCGGGAGCCATCTGGAGCTCAACAAGAAGCTAATTCCAGAGGGCAGGCGCGCCCACAGGGAATGCTCTCCCCCTGGGGGCTGCCAGTCGACATTCCCTGACCGACGGCACCCTGAGGAGGCCCTCTCTATGGGAGCGCACAGGACGATGGGCAGGTAACGCCGGCAAAAGGTACTCCCGTAAATAACCCAGACCCATGCCATTTAGGGCTTTATCGGTCATCACGAGCACCTTGAATCTCAAACTATCTCTTGATTCCAGCAGTAACAATACTGAGTGATCAGTGCAGAGTTCAGTTCAATGGTACAATTATATCCTTTGATTGATAAACAATACTGTAGCTGTCTTCTACATTTGCACTCTAGTGGCTGGTATTTACTGTAAATATATTTTCTGTGTGTAATATTTCCTTTTATCAATCTTCAATATTCCTGCATGTTCTTTTAACAAGTGATTCCAAGTTCTAACTTTGCAAGAGAGAAGTAATTTTCAGTCCACGTTTAATTCAGTCCACATGACTTTATACCCCTCTATCTGATCTCCCCCTACTTGCCTTCCCTTCAAGTATAATCTTTCCTCAGAGGCAAGCTATTCTAGATTCTTACTTATTTTCTTTCAGGAAGGAGTTGTATTTTTGACTTACAACTGCCTGCCAGCTTTCCCACTGATTTTGCTTGTGGAAGATAGCAGAGACCATAGGAAACGGCAGCCATGTGACCCTAGGAATGTGCAATGTGAATCATATTTGGAAACCAGGAGTTTCCAAGCCGCGAGAAAAAGCCGGGCCGGCAGACATTTGACAGTTGACAGCTGTCAAATTGGCCGCCCGAAGCAACGACGCATGCGCACCGCCCGGCCGGCCGCCATTCCCGTTGACAGCTGTCAAAAAGCGGCCGGGGGCCAACGCGCACGCGCCAGATTTGACAGTTCCCGGAACTGTCAAATCCGCAGTCTACAACTCGGTCCTCCGAACTGAGCTAAGCGCTCAGCTGAGAGGAATTCCCTGACAGCCGCCGAGCTGTCAAAGTACCGAGTGTTGATTGGCCGTCCTCCGAACGGCGGGGAAATACAGTTACCTGATTGGTTGAATCGTTTGACAGTTCCCTATATAAACCCGGAGTGTTTTGACAGTCAGCTGCCGGGAGCTGAATCGAATAAACCTTTTGAACCTTGCCTACGGTCTCGCGTCTGTCTTTGTAAAGACAATTCACCTGGCGACGAAGGTGGGATCCCGGTACTATAGAGCTGCCAACTGAGCCGAGTCACACCGCGAAGGAGTTCCGATCCCTCCCGCTGACAAGTCACTGCTGAAGCCACTTGGAGGGCAAAGGAACCCTTTTCAGCAGCTTGAACAGTACTGTGGACCCAGACCATGGCAAACTTAGGTCACGTCAGAGAATTCGACGTCTGCCATCCTGAAGGATGGGAGTCGCACTGGGGACAAATTGAAGGCTACCTCGTTGTCAATAAGATAACAGAGGACCGCCACAAAGCTGCCGCCCTCCTCTGTCTCAGCGGGCCCGCCGTCTATGACATCGCCGTAGGGCTTTGCAGCCCTGACCCCATCGCGACCGTCCCGTACGCCGTGCTGACTGACCGCCTCAGCAAGCACTTCATGCCCCGTCGGTCCGAGCTATACTGGCGCCTCCATTTCGCCCGCCGCCGCCAGCAACCGGGCGAAACCACCACAGCCTTCATCGCGGGGGTACGTCACGCTGCCCGCAGGTGCCAATTTCCCGACCTGGAAGACCGTATCAGAGACCAGGTTATCGTCGGTCTCTCTAATGAGCAGCTCCAGCGGAAGCTGGTAGCCAGGCCCACGATGGACCTCGCTCAACTCACGTTAGAGATCATGGCCTACGAAGACAGCCACCGTGAGGGCTCTCCGGTGTACAGAAGCAGCCCGGCCGGTTCAGTCCACCACGCCAGGGAGCCGGACGACGAGCAACCAGAGACCTACACCGGCGTCGACGACATCATGTCCCGCTTCAGCAAAATGAGCGCCGACCACGGGAAGAACCGCAGGCCATCCAGACCAGCCGGTCCGGGTTCAAGACCCACCGCCACAGGGCCGAAACCAAAGTGTGCCAGCTGCGGCGGGGCTCACGCCAGAGCCACATGCCATTTCAGAAACGCCAAATGCCACGGATGCGGGAAGACCGGGCACATTCGCTCAGCATGCCGCAGTTTGAACCGGGAAACCCTCCACGAGCTTGAGGAAATTCCGGCAGGTAGGACCCAGGTCCCTTCCTCAGCCAAAAGAATTCCCCAGCCCTCAGTCTTGTCCATACGAGCCAAAACAAAAATCTCGCCCATCCATCAGTTACAACCCAAAATTAAAATTTGGGTTAAAATTCAAGGGGTGCCCTGCGAAATGGAGGTCGACTCCGGTTCCTCAGTTTCAATAATGTCTTGGGACACTCTCAGAAAAATTGGGGTTAAAAATAGACGCCGTATTCCCCTGCAGCCCTCCAAAATACTCCTCGCAGATTTCTAGGGAGCCGCTATTCAATTAAAGGGGCAGGCACAAGTAAAAGTAGAATACAAAAAATTCCTGGGACACTTAACGATCCAGATCACTGAGGCACCCAGGTCTACCCTCCTTGGGTTAGACTGGTTTGAGGCTCTGGGCATCCACCTAGAGGGCACCAACCGTATACAATCCCAAACATTAGAACAGGTTTGCCAGGCGTTCGCGGACGTTTTCGACGGAACACTTGGCAAATACACAGGCACCCCTATAGACCTCAAATTAAAACCTGAGGTAGGTCCCATCCGCATCAAGGCAAGAAGGGTCCCCTTTGCGCTGAAACAAAAAATCGAGGCCGAATTAGACCGTTTAGTCAGCCTTGGGGTCCTGGAACCAACAGACGGGGGAACCTGGGAAACTCCCATAGTCACACCAGTTAAACCAAATGGTGACGTCAGAATATGTGCGGACTATAAGGCGACTCTAAACCGCGCATTAAATCCCCATGCATACCCAGTGCCAGCTGTCAGGGACGTGCTGTCAGAAATTGGGTCCGGCTCAATATTCGCCAAACTCGACCTAGCGCATGCCTTCCTCCAACTACCTGTCACCCGGGAGACAGCTGAGGCACAAACCATTGTCACACACCAAGGCGCTTTCAAGGTGAACCGTCTCCAATTCGGCATCTCAGTGGCTCCTGGCATCTTCCAGGAAGTCATGGAGAAAACATTAAAAGGAATCCCAGGTGTATGCCCCTATTTCGATGACATACTCATCGCAGGGGAATCAGAAAACAACTTAGCAGACAGGCTACAAGAAGTATTATTAAGATTTAGGAAAGCGGGGCTAAAACTTAAACGGGAAAAATGTTCTATAGGCGTCCCATCTGCAGATTTCTTAGGCTACAAAATTGACTCGCAGGGAATCCACCCCACGAACTCAAAAGTCCTTGCTATCAAAGCCGCCCCTACCCCAAAGAATAAAACCGAGCTCCAAGCTTTCCTTGGACTTTTAAATTTTTACCATGCCTTCCTGCCAGGGAAAGCAACGATCGCAGAACCCCTCCACAGGCTGCTCGACAAAGGGGCAGCCTGGCAGTGGACAACAGCCCATGAAAACAGTTTTAGAACACTCAAACAAATGCTTTCCAGCAACGCCACTATTTCCCACTACAAAGAAGACAAACCCCTCTGCCTAGCCTGCGACGCATCCCCATACGGGATTGGAGCAGTTTTAAGCCATTTAGACAGCAACGGCACCCAAGCCCCGGTGGCATATTATTCCAGAACTCTTTCCAAAACGGAAAGAAATTATGCCCAGATAGATAAGGAAGCCCTGGCAATTGTGGCAGGAATAAAAAAATTTCACGATTACCTTTATGGCCGCCCTTTTGTGATCTACACAGATCACAAGCCTCTGTTAGGACTATTCACCTGGGACCATCAAACCCCCCAAATCTTGTCGCCCAGGATGTTGCGCTGGACAACATTCCTCGCAGCATATTCCTACCAGCTAATATACAAGCCAGGACACCAAATGTGTCACGCTGACGGCCTCAGCAGGTTGCCCCTACCCCACACAGAACCAGACCCGGCCCCAGCAAGCAACATCCTAGCTATTCAAGAACTCCAAGAATGCCCACTGACAGCGAATGATATCGCTGCCGCAACTTCCCAAGACAAAACACTTAGCAGAGTGTTAGCATGGGTACACACTGGCTGGCAAACCTCCTGTCCAGGCACAGAATTTCAGCCGTATTTCTCTAGGCAAAATGAGTTAACGTCACACTTGGGATGTTTGCTATGGGGGTGCAGGGTAATCGTACCACTTAAACACAGACCAAAAGTATTGCACACTTTACATGAGGGCCACCCAGGCATCGTAAAAACAAAAGCCCTGGCCCGCAGCTACGTCTGGTGGCCGGGAATAGACCAAGACATAGAAAAATACATCGCAGGTTGCTATTTGTGCCAAGAATCTCGCCCACTCCAACCCAGAGCCCCAATTCACAAATGGGAACTCACAAAAAACCCCTGGTCCCGCATCCACATTGATTATGCCGGACCTTTCCAAGGGCAGGTTTTCCTCATAGTTGTAGACAGTTATTCCAAGTGGCTGGAGGTTCTCCCAGTTCACAGCACAACCTCTGCCGCAACCATCCAAGCCCTCAGGGGAATCTTCGCCACACACGGTCTCCCCGACGTAATTATATCAGACAACGGCCCTCAATTCGCTTCTCATGACTTTCAGATCTTCACGAGGAGCAATTGTATTAGGCACTCGACATCGGCTCCCTTCCACCCATCGTCCAACGGCCTTGCGGAGGTTATGGTGAGGACCACCAAGGACGCCCTCAAAAGAATCATCACGGGGAACTGGCACCGTCGCTTGGCACAATTTCTCTTAGCCCACCATTCTACCCCCTGCACCTCCACCGGCAAGAGCCCAGCCGAACTACGATGGGGCCGCCGCCTGGTGACAAGGCTCGACAGACTCCACCCCGACAGACCGGCAGCCGAAATGACACCAAACACCCAGCCAAAAACATTCGCCAAAGGACAAAGTGTTTGGTCCCGAGATTATGGGGGAAGGGATAAGTGGGTTCAGGGGGTTATCCTGGACCAAACTGGACCATTATCATACACAGTGGACACCGGGGCAGGACTCACGCAACGCAGACACACAGATCAGCTCCGACCGAGGTCACTCCCCAACCCCCCTCTACAACCAACTCTGGGCGAGCCTTCACCAACCGACACCCCCGGACCTGATGAACTCTTCCCTCCCCAGGACCCACAGCCACCGACCGAGCCCCACCTAGAAGCAACTCCTCCGGCCACGCAACCCGAAGGAAGCACCCTCTGTCCCCGACGGTCCAGCCAAGCCAGAAGACCCCCCGCATACCTCGCAGACTTTGAATGGAAGGGAAACCCTCCATCTGTCAAACAATCTGTTAACCATACTGTGTTAAAACGTTCAAATGTTATTAGGCATAACATACCTGTTCAAGGGGGGGGGGGAAAGGGGGTGAATCATATTTGGAAACCAGGAGTTTCCAAGCCGCGAGAAAAAGCCGGGCTGGCAGACATTTGACAGTTGACAGTTGTCAAATTGGCCGCCCGAAGCAACGACGCATGCGCACCGCCCGGCCGGCTGCCATTCCCGTTGACAGCTGTCAAAAGAGCGGCCGGGGGCCAACGCGCACGCGCCAGATTTGACAGTTCCCGGAACTGTCAAATCCGCAGTCTACAACTCGGTCCTCCGAACTGAGCTAAGCGCTCAGCTGAGAGGAATTCCCTGACAGCCGCCGAGCTGTCAAAGTACCGAGTGTTGATTGGCCGTCCTCCGAACGGCGGGGAAATACAGTTACCTGATTGGTTGAATCGTTTGACAGTTCCCTATATAAACCCGGAGTGTTTTGACAGTCAGCTGCCAGGAGCTGAATCGAATAAACCTTTTGAACCTTGCCTACGGTCTCGCGTCTGTCTTTGTAAAGACAATTCACAATGGTCAAAACTGAGGACCAATTTTAAGTCTCCCCCCACCCCCCACTCCACTCAGTGCCATTATAATTTGGGATGGTTTCTGACTGAGTGAACCTTAACTCGAGCACTATCTGTATTTCAGAACATAACAGTTATGCACAGATCTTACCTGTAGCTGTTGTTCAGGGTCAAATGTTCCTGGTTTTCTTCTCTTCCACCATCAATATTCAGTAACTAAATTTGGTATGTGCTACAAAGCATTGAGAAGCTATAACTGACTTAGTCAGCGTGGCCTGCTATGCTAAACTAAAGCTCAGAATTAGTGTGTGCTAGATGCTTCATACACTAATTCTGAGCTTTAGTTTAGCATAGTGTGTGCTAGATGCTTCATAGGGACGCGGTGTGGCTCAGTGGGTTAGGACGCTGAGCTTGTCGATCGGAAGGTCGGCAGTTTGGTGGGTCGAATCCCGAGTGCCGCGTAGCAGAGTGAGCGCCTGTTACTCGTCCCAGCTTCTGCCAACCTAGCAGTTCGAAAGCACGTAAAAATGCAAGTAGAAAAATAGGGACCACTCCGGTGGGAAGGTAACAGCGTTCCATGCGCCTTTGGCATCTAGTCATGCTGGCCACATGACCACGGAGACGTCCTCGGACAAGCGCTGGCTTTTCGGCTTTGAAACGGAGATGAGCACCAGCCCCTAGAGTCGGAAACGACTAGCACGCATGTGCGGGGGAACCTTTACCTTTACCTTTACCTTTAGATGCTTCATCCAGTCTAAATGGAAACACAACTCACTCCTGTATCAATTTAATAACTGTAAGTAAATTGCAGGAGTGTTGATCATTATGTCATCCTCCAGAGGTTCAGAAAAATGCAAAGTTCCTATAACTTCATTCATTACTATAAATTCGTACTGCCTGAATGGCTGCTTCAAGAACACATTTTCTGATTTAAGGAATCGGTCACTTCTAACTTTCTAATGAGCTTATGCATTAAGTACATTTGGCAGGACAAAGCAAGTGGAACGGTTTCATTTGATGTTTTTCTCTCTCTTTGTTTTGCTTGGTTCTTCTCTTCCCCAGACTGGTATTGTGTATGTAAATCGTCCATTGGACAGGGAGCGAGTGTCAGAATATAGGCTGACAATAACAGTGAAGGACAATCCGGAAAATGCACGCAATGCAAGAAGGGTAATTACTGGCTATATCTTTTCCTAATTTTGAATAAGGTTGCATTTATCAAGAGCATTGGATATAATATTCCCAAAATAAATAAATCAATGAACAGGACTGCAGCGCAAAGTTTAATTTCCTTTACTAGCGGATCCATGGTTAAGCTATTTCTAACCATGTTCTCAAACTTTCTTTTTCACTATATCACTGGTGGTGAACCTATGGCATGTGTGCCAGAGGTGGCACTCAGAGCCCTCTCTGTGGGCACGCATGCCATCACCCCAGCCCCGCCTCCCCCCATGGCACCCTCCTCACCAGCAGCCTCCCCCAGAGGAGAGTCGCTCCTGGGTGCGGCCCCTGCTGAGCAGCGCAGCCAAGGACATGGTAGTCGGGCAGCGGGGACAAGACTCTGCTCTCGCACCCAGTTGCATCCAGATGATGCTGTGGGGTGCGGCTGGAGGGCGTGGCCACCATGGCACTGCTGGACCGCTTGAGTGGGGGCTCTGCAGGCAGGTGGGGTGTGGGACAGGGCGGGTGGCGGGGTGGGTTTTGGGCACTCGGTCTCTAAAAGGTTTGCCATCACTGTTATAGGTTATCCATTAATCATTCAGTTCCCCACAATTTTCTTGAAAAATCCCACAACCTTATAATAGTTAGCTTTCATCTATGGAGGCATCAGAAGACAGAAAAATATATTCTATTGTGTTACAAATAGGCTTATGAAAAATAGGTATTTTCTGAGACAGTAATTCTGAAATCAAATTTCCCAAATACTTAATGGGTCAAAGAGAATAGGCACGATCTTCCCCATCAGAGACATAGGTACAATTACATTACTACCTAGCGTCTTGTCTGATTTAATGTTTTTTTAGTGGTTTTTAAAAATTCAGAATAATGAAGGCCCTTGTGCAGGGATATCCATAGGGTATGGTCAAAAAAGTCAAGGGGGTTATCATCACAATACAATCAAAGCTTTGCTTGGTTTCTATGTTACCTCTTTGTGGCCACTGCCTAACCACCCCCTATGAATATCCTTGCTGGGTAGGTTTCATTACTTTACACTTTTTAACTACCACCAGAAGCGACACCTGCAAACATCCCTGCCATTGTGTATCTCACCTTGATTTTGGAAATGGATCAAAAACAAGCTTCTCAAAACCATTAACTTGGTTGAATGGATTTCTAGAATGGAAGGTCAATTTAGTACTACGTGAAAATTTGTTATTATTTACCCTCAGTTTTGCGGGCTGGGACAGGATATAAATATGCACAGAGGGGGAAAAAACCAGAAATATTAGTCTGAATTCTGGAAATTCTCAGGATAATTGTGAGAAGAAGTTCCTTCTTAAAGGGAAAGTCTAATATTTTTTTGTTGTTTTGAATCATTGTCTAGGGAGATTCTCAGTCATCCATAAAAGAGCCTTGGTGGAGCAGTGGGCTAATGCCTCCTTAAGTAACACCAGCTGCCTGCAATTAGTGCAGGTTCGCATCCCACCAGGCTCAAGGTTGACTCAGCCTTCCATCCTTCCGAGGTAGGTAAAATGAGGACCCAGATTGTTGGGGGCAATTAAGCTGACTTTGTAATAATGCCGCTTGGGTGTGTGTGTGAAAGCCCTAATAAGCAGGCATATACATAGAATGAAGGCTACTGCTAAGCTTGTAAGCCGCCCTGAGTCTTCGGAGAAGGGCAGGATATAAATGGAATTAAAATAAAAAAAATAAAAAAATAATCCACGTCATGGCTGTCCCGAAGGTGATTTCTTTCAAAAGGCAACCGGACTTTCCTGTTCTGAATCTTGTTTTAAATCACTGTTTCTTTTTTTTTTCTTTTTTCTTGGTACAACTTCAGGATTTTGACTTGCTGGTGATTACAGTAGCGGATGAAAATGATAATCGCCCTCTTTTCACTCAGAGTTCCTACCAGGCTGAGGTGCTAGAAAATTCCCCTCCAGGTAGGTGTGTCATTCCCCCCCTCCGACTCTGCCCAAATCTCAGGACACGCAGTGAATCTCTTTCAAACACCTGTGCTCTTCTGCTACTAATGAAAGGTCCCATTTTTTCTGTTAAAAACATTTTAAGACACATGTAATAAATAAAATGGTGGTGATGATGAGAGAAAAAAACCCCGTTCCTTCATGCTTTTCAGGCACAGGACACTTATCCCGGTTTTTAAAAATGATTCTCCTTTTTCTCTCGCTATTGCAAGGTTTACGTGTTTTCAAAAGCATACAGGTAGTCCTCAACTTACAATCAGTCGTTGAATGACCATTTGAAGTTACGATGGACCTCTAAAAGCTACTTATGACCTGTTTTTGAAGTTATTTTGGGCACCTGGCAACTGGTTCACCTTTATAGCCATTTGCAGGTTCCTGCAGTCACATAATCAGGATTTATGACACTTTTCCCCCTGGTTTCTGGTGTTTTGCTTCCAGTTTGGAGCAAAAAAAAAGTTTGCTAAATTGATTTGTTTAATGACTGTGGCGTTGGTTTAAAAACCCTAATGTTTGCTTCACAGTTGTGTTTACTTTGCAACCAGTGCAAAATATGTTAAAAATTTGGGTTCAGGCATGGGAGGCTTCTATTATGACTATAATAACTTGTTTAACTGTACGTCTGGGCAGTTGAGGACTTCCTGATATATAAGTGAAGTGGGAGAAACTCTTCTGAGATTTTACTGTACAGTACATAAAAGGAAAAATGCTTTTGAAGTGAAAGAAACAGAAAAGGAAATTGAATAAGTCAAATACACCCCCAGATTTATTTTACCGCTTCTGTTCTTGTCTTTGGGTGGTTTCTAAAACACTCCAACTTCTCTTTTCCATTCAGAAAATGCAGCTTTTTAAAAAACTATGCAATAGGGCAGGGGTGTCAAACTGCCGGGCCCGTGGGCCGGATGCGTCACGGCGAAACCGCGCCCACCCTATTGCTGGCAGTGGGGAAAAAGTCATGCTATGTCACGACACGTCATGTGACGTTGCGAGTTTGACACCCCTGCTTGAACAGGGGCTTATGTTCTGTACCAGCCTACTACCGGCTCTGCAGAAAAGGCAGGGACAACCCCTTTACAAAAAGGCAAGAGGCTGGCCAGAGAGCGAGCGACGAGCCACCAAATGTGTGTGGAAATAAAGGACGTTTCTGGGTTGTTAAAAAAAATTTAGGGTTAGGGGTTAGGGTTAGGGTTATGGTTAGGGTTAGGGTTAGGGCCAAATTTATTGACATAAAACAGAGCAAACAGAGCAAAACAGAAACACAAACCATGAAACAGGAGCTATTCAAACGGTCGCCTTCAGCAAACCAGCCCTCCCACACATTCCCCTTTTAAACAGTTCAAGGCGTGGCTTCTCTCTGCCTCCTTCCGAGGTGCCCCATTGCCTTCCTCTGTTTACTCCTGATTGACTGCCTCCTGTGTTGGGCGTCCTTGAACAGGGCCAGCTGTGGGTCATCTTCATCCACGCTGTCAGGCTCACACGGCTGGGTCTGCATAGTAACCAGATGAGAGGGGCCTGGCTGAGGGCTCTGCGAAGCCTCAGGGCTTTCCTCTGCAGGCTCTCCAACACCCCCCTCCTCCTCCTCCTCAAAATCGTCCGACCCAGCTGCCGAACCCACAGGCTGACCCTGAATCACAGCAGCTTATTTAAAACTGAGTTATGACCTTTCCTAACTCACTTGAATTATAACAGCCTCAGTGAAAATGACAAGGTCTCACCCGCTGATTCTAGACATATTTGCTTCTTTGATCCATTCAGATATCTCTTTCATTCATGCTTCTGATACTTTTGAATTACATGTTTGGAATAAGCATGGTTCCTCATATTCGCAGTTTAATCAATAAAGGAGAATATTTGTAGCTCAGGGTTGAAATGAGGGGTCCTTGGTGCTCTCTGAGCTTGCTTCTTTTCTTGCAGACATTTCATTACCCAAACTAGGTAACATCGTCAGGGCTAGTCCTGGCACTGATGTTACTTAGCGCTGATGATATTATCTAGTTTGGGTAATGAAATGTCTGCAAGAAAACAAGTAAGCTCAGAGAGTACCAAGGACCCCCTCATCTCAGTTTAAGGAAACAGCTCCTGTTTTGACCAATTTGCTGTTGACCTGAAATAGCAACGCGCTTTTGAAGAATCCTCCCAAATGAGGATTGCAAATCATGATGTTGACCTTAAAATGTGATCTGATTTTTAAAGGATCACCCCACAGTTTTGGTTATCGCAGCTGTGATGTAATTAATTTTATTAAGACCGAATACTTGAGAGAAGGAAATGTGCAAGCCGATGGCTTATTCCTAGGCCAGACTGTTGTTTGAAGCATCTGGAATATGAAATCATCCATAAAGTAATTGCATATAAAGATAGCTTTTCATCTGGTGTGAAATTATGACTTTAAATACTTGAAACAGTTTCTCGTGTATTTAACCCTCAGCAAACCACATCACGTCCTTAACTGACATACTCTCTCAGGAGCTCAGGAATTTGCCCAGAGCAGGGGTAGGCAACCTCGGCTCTTTTATGACTCGTGGACTTCAACTCCCAGAATTCCTGAGTCAGCATGGCCCGGAGGATAACATTCCACTAAATGTCTTGATTTCCCCCCCCCCCCCCCACTTTAATGTGGCTGATGAATGTATGTTTTGTTTTAGCAGGGCTTAAGGCTTCTCCCAAGGGCGTCTTGATTCAGTCTGCCAAGGTTATACCAGGCACTATTTTTATTGTTTCATAGGATCTCACCCTGTTTCATTCATTCATACTTCATTGTTGATCATCAGGGAATGGGGAAGAGGGAGGTGGAGTCAGTCCATCAACATTAGGCCTCTTTTCTGACTTCTTCATGTCTGATTCAGGAGCTCCTCTCATTGTCCTTAATGGACCGATCCTAGCTTTGGACGATGACAAGGATATCAATGCAGTGTTGACATACCAACTGCTTGGAAAAGAGAAGAACCTGTTTATCATTGACAACAGAACAGGTAAGAAAGACATACACTCTTCATGTATAGCTGTCTGCCTATTCAGGGTGATGAAGCAATAGAATTTTATTTTTTTTCCTGCCCCGTGAGAGAGCAATATGGAAACGGTTGAAAAATGCCTTCAGACTTTTAACAAATCTGCTAGATAAATCTCTGTGCGTTAGATAAGGTTAGCATGAGGCACTTCGGAATCATCACTTTTTCCACCGGCCACATTTTCTGACTGCCCTACTTAAATAAATCCTGCCACGCTTTTCTGTGTATTTAAAATGAACAGGACTTGGCGAGCATTTTTTTTTTTTTTGGTAAGACTATAGGAGTTGCCCAAAATTATTAGCCAAGCAAAACTTGCCCTTTTTGGCCGAAGAGATAAGGAAACAGATTTTTGTCCATCCCTTTCTTAGCTCATCACTGCACATCAGCCAACTGGGAAGCCTCTTCTTCCTTTTTCAGTTTTGTACTGTTTTATTTCTTCCTTTCTTCTCAAAGAAACAATGCTCTCATTATTCCACCGTAACACGTTTGGACCCCTTAATGTAACCTGACACCTCCCCACCTGAGTGGATTCTTGGAGGTGAGAATAACCAGGTGTTTTCCCAGCAACGCCGTTTATAGCCCTGAAGGCGGGGTTGTAACCCATTCCTGCTTCTACCATTAAGATTTGCTGAATGGCAATAGGTCTTCTCTATTTGCTCTAAACCAGGGGTCTTCAACCTTGGCCCTTTTATGACTTGTGGACTTCAACTCCCAGAATTCCTCAGCCAGGCACGCTGGCTGAGGAATTCTGGGAGTTGAAGTCCACAAGTCATAAAAGGGCCAAGTTTGAAGACCTTTGCTCTAGTCTAAACTATGTATCTGCAGCACAGTATCCCCCCCCCCATCTACCACAATGGGAAGCATTCAGTGATGGTGTGAACTGATCATCAGAGGATTGAGTTAAATTTCATGTTGCAACGGTACGCCTGTCTAGAAGGGCACAGGTTCTCTGTTAAATATTGTAGGGTTTCACAAACTCTGATCCTTAGTACATTTGGAGTATATTTGGTGCTTATGACGAGAAACTATAGCAGATTCACTGCCTTTGTCAAAAAGCTTGGGGATCTCAACAAAGTTGGTGAGATGACTACAATGCCTATAGTATTGAATATACTCTGTCCTGATCCTTAATAATATTGGTGTTTTTTGAATTGTGGAATATTCTTAATATTATTCATTGTATAGCTTTTCCAAAAAATTGTACACCATCCAGAGTGTGAGATGGGCAGCTGTATAAATATGATAAATGAATGAATAAATAAGTGTACTGATATCCAGCTTTAGACATCTGTAAACTACTTTGCATTGGATGAAGCTGAAACAAAAACCTTATTTTATCTTTTGCTGACTTTTACTATTTTATTCTACTTATTTTTGGTCTAATGAATAAGGCACCAGCCTAGAAACCAGGAGACTCTGAATTCAAATCCTGCCTTAGCTACGAAATGCAGCTGGGTGATTTTGGGCCAGTCACTCTCAGCCCAACCCCACCTCACAGGGTTGTTGCTGTGGGCAAAATAGGAGTTGGAACTGTACTCCTGTCTAGAAGAGCACATGGTCTCTGTTAAATACTGTAGGGTTTCACAAACTCTGATCCTTAGTACCTTTGGAGTATGTTTGAATATGTTCACCTCCTGGAGTTATTTGTAAAAATAATAAAGGTGGGATACAGAGAAATAAATAAATTTTATGTGAAAGTGAGAATCTTCACATTTCTAAAACTTACTGCTATATCATTTTGGGAAGCAAATTAAGGAAAATCTTTGTCTTGGGATATTAATTTTATATGTATAGGACTATCTTCTCCAATCTGTTTTTTTTCCTGACGGGTAGAATTAAACACTTATAATCCCCAGTGTGACCAAGAAAACTTATTAAAGGGAACAATTTTTAGAGAACACTATGCCCTATCCCATTGGTAATAGCCCTATATTCACCTGGTGAAATTTCTGCTGGTCTGCTTATTTATTTGTATAAATCCCCCTATTTGCAAATCCAATGCCTAAAGACACAAAAAAAAGAGTTTCCTCAACCACCTACTTTTGTTCTTGAGCTTAAGATAATAAGGGAGGAACTTTTGGCAAATGTAATTTGTATAAAATTGTCATGACACTGTCTTTGTGAAAACTGCAAAGAAAAAAACAGGAATAGAAGTCTCATCATTACAAGATCTCATTGCACGAAGGCGATACATTAAATCACATAGCAAGGAGATCTCCATTCCTTTGCCACTTGCCAAAATCAATCTGTACTGTTTCTGTTTTGATAATACAAAAAAACTGTGGAGCGTGCCTGATAGATCAGGAGACTGCATTTTTTCCCCTGTCAAATTCATCTCTTTCTCTTATTATTAACCTTTAGGAATCATTTCAGTGAAGCCTGGTCAAGTGATAGACAGAGAGGCTTTCTTGAATCCCATCCTGGAGTTTCTGGTTGTTGCCACTGACATTGGCAAACTGAACAGTACTGCTAATCTCACCGTGACCATTCTGGATAAAAATGACAACAGGCCGATATTTCATCCCACAGTCTTCTCTGTTCGGATACTAGAAAACAGCCCTGCAGGTTAGAATGAAGGCAAAATGGAAAATTTGGAACTGATTTGAAGTTAAGTATTAGGAATTTAAAATAAGCGTGAAACAAAATCACTGGAAATGTAAAGAGGGTGGGGTGTTGCCAATTGCCGGCGAAAATCAGTGATTTTTTTTTTTACAATACTGTAAATACTGATTGTACTGCGAATTCTGCTAATGTATAAAACAGATCAAATTTATTTCTGGCCACATTGGTAAATACAACTGCAGTATTGAAGCAGATAAAGAAAAAATTCAGTTCCACTTAACAAAGGAAAATTTATTTGAAAAAAAATAAAACCAAGTGATTCATTTTCCAATGTTGATATTAAAAATTATATTTTTAATTTAAAAGTATGTTTTCCTAATATGCTAAACTGTGGGGATTCACCATTCCTCTGCTAAATCATACTTTAATTCTGGGAATGAACACAGAAACTGTTTCCACTCCTTGCTAGTTTCAACTAGAGATTTTATTTAGCCCAAAATAAGGGATTGATTTGTCCAGAACATTAATTTACAAATTGAAACCAGCAGTCTCTCGCCATTTTGGCACCAGGGACCAATTTCGTGGAAGATAATTTTTCCATGGACTGGAGGGTGGAAGACAGGATGGTTTCACACACAATCTAGATTCCACACATGCACAAATGAAGCTTGCATGGCCCAGTTCCTAACAGACCATGGACATGAGGATTGGGGACCCCTGCTTTAAACCATAACTTTCCCCTTTTTACATGATTGGTAAAGTGTAGTTTAAATTAACTAAAATCACTGCTTCAAGAGAAGCATGATGGACAAGGGACTTGGAACATTTTTGGTTGGTAAATTCCATTTTAAAAAACAACAACTCTACTTTGTAACTGATTGGTCAATTACAAAGAAAATATTGATTTAATTATGTCTATATGCCTATCTGTATTTTTAAAAAAGTATCAAAGATTATTCCTTTTGATTGCAAGCAATTTGATATTATATGGACCAGTATTTCTCAACCCCAGTGACTTTAAGAGAGGTGGATTTCAATTCCCAGAATGCCCCAGCAAACATGGTGACTGGAGAATTCTGGGAGCTGAAGTCGACATCTTTTCAAGTTGTTGAGGCTGAGCTACACTGACATAAACCACATATAGAGCCTTTTTCATTTCTCAGTAAAACCTCATATGACCCTTTTGTGCAGTGCGCAATTATCTGTTGGAACTTGCAGTTGTTTGTGTTTATGTTTTCCACATATCTTTTACAAATAACTTGTGGAAAAGAAAAAAAAAGTTATTGCAGCATCACAATGGTGCACATCTTGGTCTAATGAATTAAGTTTTACAACTTTCTTTGCATGATATTGGAGAACACTCACAGAAACGTAGGGCATTGCTGGAGATCAGCTGGGTTAAATTGGAGAACGTTGGAGGTTAAATGGACAAATTCAAAACGTTCACTTGTTTCTTCTGAAGTTCCAAATAACTGAACTATCCTCTCTGATAATACAGTCTGGGGTTCCCCCTAGGTTTTTCTGTGCTTCAGGTAATTGCAACTGATCTGGATAGCGGCCTCAATCAGCAGCTGACCTACCGGATAGAAAGTGGAGCTCAAGATAAGTTCTTGATCCATGCTCACACTGGGGTCATCAGCGTGGCCAACATAACCATAGACCGAGAAGAAAAGGACAACTACCGCTTGACAGTGGTTGCTACAGATCAAGGCACGCCGTCTCTCTCTGGCACCGCCACCGTGGGCATTCAGATTGACGATATCAATGACTCTCAGCCAGAGTTTCTCAATCCCATCCAGACTGTCAGTGTCCCTGAATCAGCTTCTATAGGCACCATTATCGCTGAAATGACAGCAGTTGACAAAGATCTCAACCCCCGGTTGGAATACTACCTCATTGAAATCCTAGCCAAAGATGATACCGATGCTCTCGTGCCTGATCAGCAAGGCGTTTTTTCAGTGGATTTTCGAACAGGTACCAGAGTCGGAAATACAGTAGATAACCACTGTGTACAGGATTTAACGAATACTGTCAAAAACAGCAGAAGAGGGGGGGGGAAACCTAGTGCTTTGTACCACATTAAAGCTGAAAATAATATTATTGGCCCAAAGTAGCAATTATGGTAAGCCGTGTATCAAATGTGCATTCCCAGATTTTAATATATCGGGGCTGAAGAAAACCAGCCACTTGCCTTTAAGGGTCAGTTTCCCTTGGAAAATGGGAGTGTTATCAGAACAACAAATGGCATGGGAGATGCTCTCCCAATATCTTCTACGTTGTTTTTTTTCTTTCCTTTTCATATTCTGCTCTTTTTTTTTTTTACTTTCTTATTCTCCCTTGCTTTCTTGGGCACTCCCAGACTCCAGTCTTTCCACTGTGCAAATCCTCTGATTGTACAATTTAAATGTAGCAGGGATTGAACTAATTCTTCTGACTATTTAAGACTCATAAAACACCCTAGGGCAGGGGTAGGCAACCTCGGCTCTTTTATGACTCGTGGACTTCAACTCCCAGAATTCCTGAGCCAGCCACGCTGAGGGGAAAGGGAGAGGTTTCCAAGCTGAGCCACGCTGGCTCGGGAATTCTGGGAGTTGAAGTCCACGAGTCATAAAAGAGCCGAGGTCGCCTACTCCTGGCCTAGGCCTAGGCCGCTTTATGACTCGTGGACTTCAACTCCCAGAATTCCTCAGCCAGCCACGCTGAGGGGAAAGGGAGAGGCTTCCAAGCTGAGCCACGCTGGCTCAGGAATTCTGGGAGTTGAAGTCCACCAGTCATAAAAGAGCCGAGGTTGCCTACCCCTGCCCTAGGAATTAGCATTGAAGTCTTTGTGACTTGAATATGATCACAGAGAACCAGCCAATGACCAAACAGAGCAAAGGACAAGGACAAAAATTGGCTATCTGCACTTCAGACCAACCCCTCAGTTTTACATGAAGACAATTTTCTTCTATCTCATGAGCCACCTGGGCTTCTACTGCCTCAATTTGGGGACAGAACATCAGTTTTCTCCCTTCCAGTGGCGTAGCGTGAGGGGTGCAGGGGGGGCTGGCCGCACCGGGCGCAACATCTGGGGGGGCACGCTCGCACTGAGCTGCTCAGGGAGCCCCAAGGGCTGCACAGAGTCGGCTTGGCTCCGTTCTTGAGCTGTTCTTTCTTGCAAAGCGAAACGAGTCCGGCAGGTGAGATGGGCGGCCACATAAACTAAATAAAATAAATAGAAGCGCCCAACTCTCCGCCCAGGCTCAGGCCAACCACAAGCGCCCGGCAGGCGCCCCGGCAGGCTTGGCCGAGCGAAGACGGACCGGCCGGCCGGCCGGCCTAGCTTCGTGCGCATGTGTGGCTTTATTTAGCGGGGCTCACGTGCGAGCTTGAATGCAGCGGCTCTTGCAGGTCGGAGCCCCGCCCAGCCGCCCTTGAGAGGGACCCGGAAGCATCCCGCATGCGCGCAACTCTTCTTGGAAAGTCTACGCCACTGCGGGGCACGTCTTTTCGGCGGTGCCGTGACATCACTTGCCTTGCCCCGGGTGCTGACAACCCACGATACGCCACTGCTCCCTTCCTACCTTTATGAAGAGGAAGGAAAGGAAAGGAAAGGAAAGGAAAGGAAAGGAAAGGAAAGGAAAGGAAAGGAAACCATAACAGTTCTATATTGAACTTTTTGATAGTCCTGCCATCACACCTCAGCTGATCCATAAGAGGTTCATTTTGATTAAATATCGTCACGTCTGGAAGAGCCCTCTGCGTTTTTCTATGCACTTTTGGTGGATAGTTGCTTTAACTAACTCTCTTTTTTGCTTTCCTTATGGCTCTCAGACCTGCAGGTTTGATTTCTGTGTTTCTGTGCCTATGCTCCGTGTTACCTTTGCCTCTCTGTTAACGCTCTGTTCATTTTCATCATCCTTCTCATCGTCATCATTCCTGGCTTAGTGCTGGTTTGTGTCTGGCTAGCAAACTATACCTTGTGCCATAGCCTTCACAGACTGAATGGTGACCGCCCTCAGAAGCACCTAAGCATCTAGGGAATGGGAGGGGCAAGCATTTTTAGGGTAAGTGACCTTTTGTCTTGTGTTTTGGTTTGCAGGGCAGTGTAGCAAAGCTCTCTACATCCAATGACGTGATTTTGTGATCTTCAAAATTTGCTCCTGGTTATTTGCTCACAATTCACGTATGATTTTTTTTGGGGGGGGGGGGAAATCATGATTTCCCCAAGCGATGAAAGTTCTATATAGGAATATTATTGTCCACAACTTTGCTAGGTGGCTTAGACCAGGGGTAGGCAATTTCGGCTCTTTTATGACTCATGGACTTCAACTCCCAGAATTCCTGAGTCAGCATAGCTGACTCAGGAATTCTGGGAGTTGAAGTCCATGAGTCATAAAAGAGCCGAGGTTGCCTACCCCTGGCTTAGACGGAGAAATAGTAATTTCTCAAAATCTTTTGCTAAATTTCACGGCTGAGCAGAGATTTCATGAAACTGTTCGCGGAGGGTAAATATAATGCTATTGTTCTTTTGAAGTTTGCAGTGGTTTAAGAAAAGAACATATGCATGCTGCTCAAACTCTCCATAAATGGAGCAGCGTAGGTAAATTGTAGCAATAAAGTTCATAAAAACAGAATATTAATCACGGGCCCTTAAAAGATACGCTAAAGCAAATGTATAGAATACAGCACCATCTTAGCTGACGATGGGAGTTCATTTGGAACCCCTGTTCTGAGGAAGCCCACTTTAATATTTTTGTACAGAGAGAAAAGCACATTTCATTAAAGCGCTGGAATCCATTTAGTTTAGAAATCAATCATCTTTCCCACAGATGCCCTTTCTCTCAGCTCACAGGTATGTTTTATTGTTTATAAATACTGCTTGTAAAAAGTCGTAGAATACAAAGACTTTTTAAATAAATAAATAAATAAATAGGGCACAGTAAGAATGGATATATGTAGAACAAAGTGTATTTTGTAAATGGCTTGCTAGTAATTCACTTAGGGAAAGATCCTTGAGGAGGAAAAAGAGATCAGGACGAACAATACACTCCTCAGCAATTCTCCGTAATTTTACATGCTACTGAATTTGGAAGTCTTTTTTTTCTCCTCTTCGTTTTGTACTTTTTAGGAGCGGTGAAAGTGAAGGCTACTCTAAACCGGGAACTGGTGGCCACTTACGATGTCACAATCTCTGTCTATGATAATGCTAGTGATGTGCTTGAGCGCTCAGTCAGTGTGCCAAATGGTGAGAAAGTTTCTACTTCAGATTAGATTAATGGTGATGTTATTTATTTATTTATTTATTATTTTTTAAAAATGAGATAGAGACAGCAAACTGGTTAATATTCATGTTTTCAATATTACTTGTACTTGTACTTCCCTCTCTCTCGCAGCCAAGCTGACAGTAAATGTTTTGGATGTCAATGATAACGCTCCTTGGTTCCGCCCTTACGGGGCAACATTTTTCACAGAACGGATAATAGAAGGAGCCACCCCAGGGACTACCTTAATATCTCTGTCGGCTGTAGATCCTGACAAAGGTGTTAATGGGCAGATCACCTATCAGTTGCTCAACCTCTCCCATGAGGGATATGTCCAGCTTGAAGACAGCTCGGCAGGTAAGACCTAAGGATGGTGGTTCTTCCCAGGATATTTTTAAGAGAAGAAAGAATACATGTAATGTAAGCCGCCCTGAGTCTTCGAAGAAGGGTGGGATATAAATGGAATTAAAATAAAAATAAATAAATGACTCTTCGTATGGAAATTTAAAATTAAATTACTTTAAAAACAAATGTGCTGATTTATTTCATATTTATTTTTGATAGTGCAGATGATCTCTTTCTTTGCAGAGACGGCCAGAATCATCATCCCCCCCTTTGTAAAAGTATTCAGAAGTTTTATTGACGGATGCTAAAATGGGCTGGAAAGTTAATTGGGGTCAGGTCTGGATTCGAGGGGTGGCATTTAGGAATCACTTGGCTATAGACTAGAGAGGGAACTTTTTTGAAAGAGTCATGAAAAAAGTTAGTGAGAAACCACTTCCCTATTGTTGTCAAGAAAACTGTACGACATATGAAATCACCAGAAATCAAGGAAAACTTCTTATGAAAGTAAAACGGAATGATGGAGGATCTTGAACAGCTAAGCTGCATCCTATTTCAATTCTGGCTTTTGTTCTTATCCAGCCATGCCACCTTTCTATTTTCATCAAATGTATTCTTGTGGAGTCAGACTTTCACAACTGAATATTTAGGCCAACCTTTTTTAAAAAATTTTTTTTAAAAAATGAGTACGCAAACATCTCCCAAACTCTAATCAAGGAGGCTACATCATTCGTTGCCTTCTTTTTTAGTTACAACCAAAAATTAAACTTTTGGAACCTGGACAATAATTAATTTTTGGTTCTTTTTTTTTTGGGGGGGGGGGTGAATATATAATCTTTGCATGGGTTTTATGATGTAGGAATATGTATAAAAGACATTAGCCTCCAATAAAATGAAGGTCAGTGGTTCATGATCATCTGTTTCCAGACACAGACTCCATTTCTGACATTAAATATGAGAATAATTTTCTGGTTTCCTTATCCCAAATAGTCCAGAATATTTATTTTAAAAATAATCCCAAGGGCCTTAACAGCATACAGTATTATGCTTTGATATTCTAGCAGCAGAACCTGGATATGTATAAAGTCCTTGTATCCTTTTAAGTATATTGTAGAAATAGAATGAGGGTATAGGACCTATTTCATAGAAGGATGATGGACAGTAACAATCTTCATGTTTGCCTGATCACTCTTAGGAAAAGTAATTTCAAACCGAACAGTTGACTATGAAGAGGTCCATTGGCTGAATTTTACTGTTCGGGCCTCAGACAATGGGACTCCACGGAGATCAGCTGAAATACCAGTTTATCTAGAAATTGTGGATATCAATGACAACAATCCCACGTTTAGCCAGCCATCTTACCAGGTGAATTAAAGCAAGAAATATTTATGAGAAAATAGGAGGAAGAGACAGACTCGGGGAAAGGGATATTGTATTCTTCTCGGTTGTTTTTCCTGTTTGAAATATTTTTCTTTTTGCAGCCCTGTGGTTGAAATGTAGGGTTGGATGATCAGGATTACACTAGGTATTTTGGCAGAGGGAGGGAGGGAGATTATCCAATATAATCAGTGAATGTGACGTATATCAAAAATAAGCAACGCGCAGTGGCTAAAATTTTATCATAGTTCTAGCATATTGCATTAATTATATTTTGCAGCATGGGTGAAACTGTTGTAAGAACTTAAAGGTACAAGAATTGACTTGCAACTCCAAATGTTTAGAACCCCCTTTGATGAGACAAAAGCTCTTGAGAAATGTAGTAGTAAGATGTAATGTTGAAACAACTTCCTTACTGTCTGTCCCCTCCATCTGGTGATCAGACTCATACTGTCTCTGAAGGACAATTGTTTTAATGGCCATATCTATTACGCTTTGATAAACTTGCGGTTATCTTCACAAGTTTGTTTCATCTCTTTAAAAGCAGTTTTTAAAGTTGGTAGTGTAGTACTTAGTACTGTAATTAGCAGATTAGCTGTTTGGTTGTGTGAATTATAGATTGAGTTTATCGTATCATTGTAATAATATTAGTTAAGACAATATATCACATCGTATTATTCATTTACATATCCACTGTTTTTCAAGTAGGAGGATTCATCTAAATCATTAGCTAAATGTGTAAGAACTTTATTTGAAACAATTAAAGCATGCTGACTGGGGGATTCTGGGAACTTAAGTCCATGCTTCTTAAAGTTACCAAGTTTGAAAATCATTGGTCCAAAGTAACATGACACAAAGAGCAAAAAGGGAAAGTGCAGAAGGCAAAGAAAAGCATTCTTGTAATGTTTATCTGAATCTGATAATGACATTTTTGGACTTCTTATTCCAAGTATTTAGGAAAAGAGGAACCCAAAATAAATTGTTGGTAAACAGTAATGAACAATTGTTATATATTTATTTATTTAGAGAATTTATATATAGAGAGAGTTACTGAAAATTTATAATTTTCAGTAACTCTAGATCAGACATGTCAAACACAAGGCCCGGGGGCCAGATCCGGCCCGCGAAGTGGTTTCATGTGGCCCGCGAACCCATCCTAGAAACAGGGAGGGAACGGCCCCCACTGCCTTGGCCCTGGCCCAGAGACCCTCCTTCTGCCAGAGACCCTCAGATCTGTGCCACCCCTGCCCAGGCCCCCATAGGCACCCTTGATGCGAACGATGTAGAGCTGGCCACACCCACCCAGTAGGCCATACGCACTCTAGCCACACCCACCCAGTAGGCCACGCCCACCCTGGCCCTACCCACCTGGCCCCTTGACGGCAACCGCAATGCTGATGCGGCCCTCAATGAAATTGAGTTTGACACCCCTGCTCTAGATGGCTTACAAAAAATTTAAAGGACCCCAATATACAAAGAATACAAACAACAACCTCCTGGTGACCACAAGAAAATCAAACTAGCCATTTGATGGGCTCCATCCCACTCTGGTTTCCCCAGGTCCTGTTGGCAAAACCAGATCTTTAGGGCCTTGCCTAATATCTGCAGAGATGGTGCTCCAAAAGGAGGGAGCCACAAAGTAGAAGGCCTTTCTTCTGCTTCTGCCAGGATTGGGGACTGCAACATTCCCTGCCACCCTGCTCTGATGAATCGGGTGGATGTAACCGGGAAGAGACAGTCCTTCAGATAACCTGGTCCCAAGCCATGGAGGGTTTTCAAGGTGACAACCAGCATCTTGAATTGCACCTCTAATTGTATATTAGAAGCAAGGCGAACTCTGAACAAGCTTGCTCCTCAGGATAGAGATCCTAGTTTTATTCACTCACTCTGCTGGATGAGAAGACTTCCAAAATGCCTTCCAACCCTACGATTTTATAGCCTGATCACGCGGGAAAGCTGCTTAACTTACGTAGTAATTGAGCAAATGAAAGAGTATGATGCACCTTTGTAATAATATGTACAACCACGTCTGACTAGTGTTTTCCTCTTCTTTTTTTTTTTACAGAAGCCTGTCTTTGAGGATGTTCCCTTAGGGACCATCATTTTGAGGGTTCGAGCCACTGATGCCGATTCTGGACGCTTTGCTCAAATACAGTATAGCCTAGGAGATGGAGAGGGGAAATTTGGAATTAACCCCAACACGGTATTAAGACCTTATAAATGTCCTGGACTAGAAAGATAATATTCTGGTCTCTACTTGTATCTTTATCCAACTTGTGCTAGGAGTATTGTTAGGCAACATGAAGCAATTAAAGAACAGCAAAAACATCTCTCTGGTTTGTCAGCTCCCAACTATCTACCGGTAGGTCAAGACTAGTATTTTTCACACATGGCAAATTTAAGATGTATGGACTTCAACTTCCAGAATTCCTCAGCCAGGGAAATTCTGGAAGTCTACACCAGACATGTCAAACACAAGGCCCGGGGGCCGGATCCAGCCCGCGAAGTGGTTTCATGTGGCCCGTGAAGCCATCCTGGAAACAGTGAGGGAATGGCCCCCACTGCCTTGGCCCTGGCCCAGAGACCCTCCTTCTGCCAGAGACCCTCAGATCTGTCCCACTCCTGCCCAGGCCCCCATAGGCACCCTTGATGCGAACGATGTAGAGCTGGCCATGCCCACCCAGTAGGCCATACACAGTCTAGCCATGCCCACCCAGTAAGCCACGCCCACCATGGCCATACCTACCTGGCCCCTTGAGGGCAACCGCAATGCTGATGCGGCCCTCAATGAAATTGAGTTTGACACCCCTGGTCTACACATTTCAAAGTTGCCAAGTTTGAAAAAGCACTGTTCTGGATGATATCACTCAGTAGTGTAGAGCATAGTAGAGTAAGAGTAATCTTACTCAGACTAACCTAGTGCTGAACAAACAGCCTTTTCTATCCCAAGCTTGCACTTGCAAGAGAAATTAAAATATTTGCCAGCTGCTGGGAGAACGAGGTTTTGACATATCGATTAGTAAATTTTCATTTTAACTTATATGATGGCTTTGTATTAACTATTACTTCCTATGACATTCCTATTTACCATTAATGTGAATACAGACTTGCCTTAAGCATTATTGTAAGAATAAATTACTATACCCCATATATATATATAACGAACAATGAAATCTCCATGCAGCAAACTGAAAACTCTAGCTAGCAGTTGTTAAGATCTGGTTCTAATATAATATTTTCCTTGGACAGAATTATTGTAAATGGAAAATGGTGAAAATATTTTTAATGTTTTTTTATAGATCTGACATAATGAACATGGGTATTTTTATGCAGAATCCATTTTCTAACTGCAGTTTTAAGGGCTACCCACTCTGCCACTGAAACCAATACTAAATTCTATTAATTATTTTATTAAGTAATAGTAATAATAACCAAGGTTTTAAGCTAAGGTGAACAAGATAGCGTAGATGTACCTTTGGTAATTATAAAAAAAAATATGAGGCAAGAAAATAGATTTTCTCCATCTTGCCTGCCATAGTGGTAATTAGAAACAAATTACTGACTTAGTGTTGCCAAAACATGCTTTAAATATATGTTAGCATTCCCATATCTTCCAGATATGTTTCAATTCACATCAGTTTCTAGAATATCACAAATAGAATAGAATAGAATAGAATAGAATAGAATAGAATAGAATAGAATAGAATAGAATAGAATAGAATAGAATAGAATAGAATAGAATAGAATAGAGCCGGAAGGGACCTTGGAGGTCTTCTAGTCCAGCCCCCCACTCAAGGAGTAGAACCTATACCATCTCAGACAAGTGACTGTCCAGTCTCTTCCTAAAAACCTCCAGTGATGGAGCGCCCACGATTTCTGAAGACAAGCCATTCCACTGGTTAATTGTCCTCACTGTTAGGAACTTTCTCCTTAATTCCAGATTGCTTCTCTCTTTGATCAGTTTCCAATCATTGGTTCTTGTCCTGCCCTCTTGTGCTTTGTAGAATAATTTGACCCCCCTCTTCTTTGTGGCAGCCTCTCAAATACTGGAATACTGCTATCATGTCACCCCTATTTCTTCTTCTCTTTAGGCTAGCCAAACCCAAGCCCTGCAGCCGTTCTTCGTATGTTTTAATCTCCAGGCCTTTGATCATCTTAGTTGCTCTTCTCTGAATTTTTTCCAAGGTCTCAACATCTTTTTTGGAGTTATGGTGACCAAAATTGGTTGCAGTATTCCAGGTGTGGACTCATTAGGGTTTTATAAAGCGGTACTAATACTTCATGTGTTCTTGATTCTATGCCTCTGTTTATATAAGCCAGGATTGTATTAACTTTTTTGGCTGCTGCTGCACATTGTTGGCTTATAGTCAAGCGATTGTCCACTAGGACTCCAAGGTCCCTCTCACAGTTACTGTTTTTGAGCCCAGCTGTGAAATTCTGAGAGTTCCCATCCGACATAGTTGTGTGATGTCATTTTCTGATAACTTTCTGAAGATTTTTGTGTGTTTCAGGGAGATATCTACATTCTATCAACCTTAGATCGAGAAAAGAGGGATCATTATACCTTAACTGCAGTAGCTAGAGATAACCCAGGGGATATTTCTAGTAATCGCCGAGAGAACTCTGTGCAGGTAACCAACTTGTAATAAGGAGAATTTGCTCTGTGTTTTCAAAATGCTAACAAGGTAGCCACTGTTCTCGTCAGATGGAGCTTTCCTTATACCTAATTATGACTACGTCATAAATCCCTCTTCAAATGATAAGTTTCTATATTCCATAGAACAATATGGAGAGGAAGAAGCACCAATATGTTGGTGAATGCATGGATACCCAGAGCAGAAAGGGGTGGAATTACAAAAATTAAATAAAGCAAGGGAAAGAGAAAGAAAGAGAAAGAAAGGGGCTCAGGGCAGTCACAGCAGGTTTGAAAACATCAACACGGTGCATGAAGTATGTGATGAAAGCGCTACCCTTTTTTATGCACATGTGTTATGTATGACACAGGTTAAAAAAGGCAGGACTTCAATTGTATGCTTGCATCTACCATATCTGACCTTACTTTGGAAGTTCCATTAGGGCAGGCTATAAATTTATACCAAATAACCAGAAGTTGTGGCATATAATTAATAACATAATAATATGCAGAAACTGCAAGCAAAGACAAGCAAGATGTAAAGAATATCATATTAATACCAAAAAACGTTTGTGTTCCTCTTACGTGATTTTGCTTGGCAGTGCTGATACTGTAATATAAAATATATCCATGGGGAAGCAGCACTTACAGGGAGTCCTCAACATATGACTCGTTGCTTAGTGACGTTATGATGGATCCCCAGAAAGGAATTTACAACCTATTTCTGAAGTTCCAACAGCTACCCCTCCCTCTTGTTCACACGATCCCACTTTGGGTGCTCGGCAACCGGCCCGGATTTATGGCTGTTTGCAGCATCCCTTACTCACAAGTTAGTGATTGATTATTATTTTTTTGCCAAAAACTGGGAGTTCACTTCCGGTTTTCAACAAAAATGCCCTGTAACAGAGGTAGGCAACCTTGGCTCTTTTATGACTCCTGCTGGCTCTGGAATTCTGGGAGTTGAAGTCCACAAGCCATAAAAAAGCCGAGGTTTCCTACTCCTGCTCTATAGGGAGCCATGGGTTTGCTTAACAGACCTCCAATTCACTAAACAACCCTGATGATTACCTTAAATTTGGTTTTATTGGGTTCATTGTTATGTATTTATTACATTTATGGTTTAATTCTTTTTTTTAAATTTTGTATTTTATGTTTTTTTAACTTTTTATTGTTGTGAGCCGCCCTGAGTCCTTATGGAGAAGGGCCGCATATAAATTTAATCAATTCAATTCAATTCAATGAGCGCTGCAAAAAAAGGTAATAAAATCTGTTTGGACATGTGATTACCCATTTTACAACTTACAACCTTAATGGGCAGGCTCCATTACAGTCGTAAGTCGAGGGACTACCTGTGTGACATTCCAGTACCACCCTTATCCCAATATAGACTTGTTTTTTTCCTGTGGAGAGTTGTAGTGTTGCAGAGAAAAAACTAATTATGTGCAAATAGTAGGCTGTCTGCAGAACCAGAATGCGGAGGACTTTTTGTCTCTTCCTGACACTCCTTCATTCTTTTTCTGCCAGGTCAATCTTCTTAATCAATCTCCTTACCAGCAGGGAGGGAGCAAAATTTATTTTGCCAGAGATTCAAATATATTGCTTCCAATACTTGCAAAGGACTTTTAAGGGTGCATGAAATGAAGCTGGAGGCACAAGGAATATTCTTTTACAACTTACAAAGAACCCCAACAATCTCACTCAATAAACAAAAAGTAATCCACTACAACCAGCATCTTGCATCAGCTTGGTATTTTCCAAATTTTGCAACTTTCAGTGTGCGGACTTCAATTCCCAGAATCCTTAGCAAAGGCTTACTGACTGTAGAATTAACACATGTGAATGTCTGGAGCTTATACATTTGGAAATTACCAAGTCTTAAAAGCACCGGTTAGTGGATGCAGTGTTGTTACACTATACTGAGAGGATGGCAATTCCATTTCAGTGTTGTCCTTCAATCTTCCCAAGGTCTTCTTTTCCTGTAATTTCTTTGTTGATTTGTGTTGATTTCAGGTGTTAATTACAGTTTTGGACATTAATGACTGCCGGCCCCAGTTTTCCAAAAAACAACATAGCACCAGCGTATATGAAAATGAACCAGTTGGGACCTCTGTCATCACAATGTCTGCTGTTGACCTTGACGAGGGAGACAATGGAGTGGTAACATTCAATATTGAAGGACCTGGAGTCGGTGTGTATCTCTAGTAACAGACAAAAGATCTGTCCAAAAAGATGATTGACAAATCATAGAAATCTTAATGGTTCAAAAACTAGTTGCATATTTTTCGCTTTATCAAAAGTAGTCCATTTTTAACTGCAGAGATACCAATCAGTGCACCCTAAGACATATCTGCATTGTGTGCTTATTAGTATTACTAATATAGATTTTAGTTTTATGATGCGTATGTTGCTTTCCTTTGCCACAATCCCTACTTTGCAAATAGGCTATTGAGTGTTGGTGGTAGGGCTTTCCAACAGATGCCCTTCTCTCCTACATTTACTAATTTACATTGACTAATTGTTTTCTAATGGAGCACAGATAAAATCCTGATACTGGTTTCATGCCCACTCATTGGCATGAAATGTAATAGTATTTCCCTACTAACTAACCAGTTGAAAGTGACTTGGTAAAGAAGAGCAAATTTCTTGCACTGTCTAGGACAGGAGTCAGCAACCTGAAACAGTGAAAGAGCCACTCGGAACCGGTTCCCTCACAAAAGGAAAAACTGGGAGCCGCAAAAAATGTGTGCACATGTACATACTTGCGCGCATGCGCAGAACAGGGTTTGACTGAAGAGTGGAGCCAAGGCGAGATATGCACCTACCCTGCATATTTGAATTGATTGTTTGAACTTTTTTAGTCCCACTTTTTTTGGGGGGGACTGCACATGGCAGGGGACTGGGAGCCGCAGGAGACGGCTGAAAGAGCCGCATGCGGCTCCGGAGCCGGGGGTTGCAGACCTGTGGTCTAGGATCTTGAAAGATAAACTTGGTTTGAAAACAAGATCTGATCTATAGAACTTGCAAATAGTCCTCTCCACTTGAAAACCCACATCTGTAGTTAGTCTTTAACATGGGTTGCCTTCTTTTCACTGTAACTAACTTAAAGCCTAATTACTTGTCAAGGAGGTATTTTTCTGGACCATGTTTGAATGTTGACAAACGAAATGCATTCAGAAATGTTAAAATGTTTAAATGTTAAAAATGTAGAATTGGTTTCCATTTTTTCCATATGAATAGTGGCAGATAGAGCAACACAAAGATTATTTCTACAAAACATACAGTATGATGGTCAATTAATTTCATTATGGGGATTCAGTGTATTGTTAGAATGGTTATTTGTGCAGCGACATTTAACATGAGTGCCTTGTTATATAGCATCATAGATGCTTTGTTTGCATAGTAATTCATTCTTTTTAACTCCAGGCTTCCAGCAATTTTTCTTGTTTATGTTGTGCCATTAATAACAAAAAAGGCCCCTGCAATCATTCACTGTGGTGCTTCCCTTGCAAGCAAACTGAGCCACTGAATCTGAAGCAGCCACAGTTCAGTCAGAGATCATGACTGAACATGCATCAATCACATTTGTACATCCACATGTACAAATATGTGGAAGTGTGGGTATGCACAGAGGACCTTGTATGGCAGAGGTCTTCAAACTTGGCCCTTTTATGACTTGTGGACTTCAACTCCCAGAATTCCTCAGCCAGGCACGCTGGCTGAGGAATTCTGGGAGTTGAGGTCCACAAGTCATCAAAGGGCCAAGTTTGAAAACCCTTGTTGTATGGTCTTCCAAGGATCCAAGCAAGATTTCAGATAGTCCCAGTTACTTCACAAAGCTGAGGAGCAGATCCAGAAGCTGTCTTTAAACTGCCTCATTGAAAAATTTGCACCACTGTACTATAAATCAGTTTTTGTAGATTTCATGCCGTATCAAAAGTGAGCCTTATCTCTTCTGTCTTCAGAGGCCTTCAGAATTCATAAAGATTCAGGACTTGTCACAACGCGCAGACGTCTACAGTCCTATGAGAGGTTCAACCTAACGGTGGTAGCTACTGACAAAGGAAGGCCACCGCTCTGGGGGACTACAATGTTACAACTGGATGTTATTGATATCAATGACAATCGACCAATATTTGTCCGCCCTCCCAATGGCACCATTCTGCATATTAAAGAGGTAAATCCTCATGTAGCTTTTCTCATACTTTTAATATAATATGCAGCAATCCAGAGCTAAGCTACTATAGTTATTTCCAGATAAGAACAAAAGCAATTTTCTTTGCCTTTCTCACCTTAACTGACCAAACAACCTAACTAGGCTCTTGGCTGTACGGAGAACCAGAAACAATACATGGGAATGAAAGACTTCTAGAAACTTAAAGAGGAAATGTCTTTCAGAATGAGACAATGTTAAAGCTTACTCTTCAAAACCCCATTTGTGTTGTGCCACATAACAACCTGACCAGACTGTCAAAACCTAACGAATTCTGTTCTTTGTGACAGAATCTGAGATAATAAATGAGTCCATCAGATGGCACCATACATACATACATACATACATAAAATGCATCTATATTTATGATGCTGTTCCATGATAGAACGAGCACTGATATGCAAAGCATTAAAGAGTAAAAACTAGCAATAAAAGAAATTAAGTCAAAAGAGAAAATGTAATTAAATTTAGTGTTCATGAACACCATTCAATATACCTCTTTATAAAGTCTCCATCCTTGCAAACAGCCTGTTTCCACCATACTCTGATGATTCTCTAATTTTCTGTCTTCTAGAAGTAAACTTGAAGCCTGTCTCTAGTCCAGGGGTCTTCAAACTTGGCCCTTTTATGACTTGTGGACTTCAATTCCCAGAATTCCTCAGCCAGACACGCTGGTTGAGGAATTCTGGGAGCTGAAGTCCACAAGTCATAAAAGGGCCAAGTTTGAAGTCCCTGCCTCTAGTCTTTCCTTTCACTCAATGGACTTGCTCTTTCTTAGTGTATTTGTTTTGCATTGATCTTCATTCTCTCTTTTGATTAAACCACCACAAAGTACTTCTATTGTGCTGGTCCCTTACTTTTGTACAAAATACACATTCCTTCAACTCCCATTCATTCTTGACCCTCCTTTTATTATCCATATTTTTAAATGCACCCTTGCATTTTACATTTCTCTTGACATGGCCAGCTCTTATTTCTGTATATCAAAGTGGGTAGAAGCATGTTGTTACGCATGATTTTTTTTGACACTCCATACAAGAGACTGCGTATTAAGCGTTATCTTTCTGCCAATACATGTACATCTTCCAATGCCTCCATTCATTTCTTTCTTTTGTACAAAGTACCGGTTAGCCAGGAGCTATTTCACTCTATTTTGGCAGTCACACACAACTATCTTGATCGTTTGTGTATTTCTTTTCCAATCTGTTTAACATTAGTTGAAAATCAACTGCAGCATGTCTTCATGTGAAAGTACACACTCTTTTATATCCCCACCTCTAAACTTCACCAGAAAGAAATTCTTTTTACATTTATTCCAAAATATATTGGACACTCAAGGGAATATCACATAGCCCCTACTCCTTGCTGAGTGAATGAACCATTCACTAAGCATTTCACTTATAAAGCTTTACTTCCACCAGACATTACTCTTTGGCACTAAGCAATTAACCTTCAATTTCATATTCATGTAAAACATTGCATAACTGACACCATTCGCCTTATGGATATGATTCCTTTAAATCAATAAATGTACAATAACTTTTCTTTTTCACGCTCAAATAATTCTCAATGCTCTACGGAAGAACAAAAGTCTATTTTGCACACTGTTGAGTGATATAAAGTCATTCTGTACATTCCAGCTACTGTTCACTGTCATCTCTTGAATTTTTTCATTTAGAATTCCGCTAAACACCTTTCCAGACACACCTCACAAACTCATCTTCTTGCATGAAGGTTGGTTCGTGGAACTGGACTTATTTTTCTTGTTAGTGTGAGATGTTTCACTAGTCATCCAAGCAGCTTCATCGGTCAGAGCAAGTTAGTTAAACGTCTGCCTGTATATAAGGGAACAGCTAGTTGTCTGCCAGCCATGTCAAATTCCATGCACATATCAGACAAGTTATACAGTCATTCCCTGCATAAACTCTACCCACATTTTAATAGTTCCCCTGTTCCATCATGTTCATCTGCATTTTTACCCTGGTTCTTCTTTTTTATTATTTGTCTAGCTAGCTAGCTAGCTCTCATATTTTATCACAATTGATTCTCAACAGCTTCCAAGTTATGAGCAATTAATTGAAACATATGTAATACAGTTCAGCTTAAAAAATTAAATCAGCATCATAAAATCGTAGCCCAATAATTCAACCTCTACTTCTTCACAGAGGCAGAAATAACAAAACATGGAAAAGTAGAAGATGGGAATGCTCTCTGAAAGAATTTCAATTTCTGATATACCTTGGGAAACCTTTCCAAAACATTGGCATCCTTCTGGCAACTAGCCTTTTCTCTACATTGACAATTTGCAATTTATCCTCATTTTTGCAAATGTTCATATTTGCACTTTTTCCCCTCATCCACAGCCTAATTCTTTTTCATACTTATTATCAGGGTAGCTCCACATATTTCTGTATATTATAATTATTTTCACTATGTCCCAACCAACTTCCATGTTATCTTTCCTTGTGTCCATTTTCTATTTCCATTTCCAAAACCATCTATTTTCTAAATAGACTCGTATTTCTCTTTTTCCAGTCTCTCTTCTTTCATTCTAACTTCTTTCTTGCTATACCCTAAATTCCATTCTTTTTTTATTAAAGAGTTTTACAAAAAAAAGATTTTACAATACATATCCCCAAAACCCATCCACCCCAAACCACCCCCCTTCCCCCCACTTCCCAGGGTTATAGATATAATAATCATATTCTAACTAAAAAATCTGTAATATAAAATTAACCAAATTCATAGTGTGCTTTAACTCCCCTTTAACATAAATACATACAAAGTACTAACACTAAAATTAATAACAATATCCCTCTAAAATCTACTCATAAGCTAAATGGAACTTTTTAGTCCCATATTTATTCTGAATATAATCTATCTATCTCCTCCAAACTGAAATATATCTTTCTTGTGAATGATCCTTCAAATAAGCAGAAATCTTAGACATTTCTGCAAGATTCGATACTTTAAACACCCATTCTTCTATAGTAGGCAAACTATCCTTCTTCCAGTATTGTCCCACCAGTACCTAAATTCCATTCTTGACATCACCAACAGGAAGTCTGGATAGCATTCAGAATCTCTCATCAGCCTTGCAGCCTTCACTAATTCTCTCAGTCTTTCAACATAATCCAATTAGCCATGCTTCTTGGTTTATTCTTTTTTTCCATGTGTATACATGAATTGCTTTATGCTTACTAACAAGCAGGCCTTTTTCTACCCACCAGTTACAATTCCCATTCCTCTCAAGAATGGTATATTTAAATACTTGAGTAATTTTTCAGCACTCTCTCTTCTTGTTCCCACCTATCCCTACATGTGACCCATTGGTACAATTTCCCACCCCCATTACATTCATTCAATATGTTGCCCAGATTTTCCCAAAACTGTTGCTTTGTACTTTCATTATCACCCATTCAGTAGAGTGTGTCATGCCCCAGTCACTAAATCAGTGGATTCCTACTTTCGTAGGCACCCACCCCAACCAAGAGGACACCAATTCTATATTCTAGCCTTTATATTCACAATTAAATCCATATCTTAACTTTCCAGTTTCTAGTTTCTCAACTCCACAAGAATAGATCTTATTCAGATCAGTTCAGCCTTCCCATCCATTCTCTTAGTTTCACAATAACTACCAGTCAGTTCTGGCACACTTGGGCTGGTACAACACAAGTACAACCAACACCCAATTGCCTAGTTTTAGCCCATGCCTGTTCTCACCGTCTAGAAGGTACATGGTGTGTACTGACACATTCAAGATACTCAGACGGCTCTGAGTTCCAAAACAGAATAGCTGCTCTATCCAGAGAAATACAATACGTAGTGTTCAATTTTAGCTAATGTTGCACCTCAACTTGTACTAGAATTGGTTAACACATTACTTTCAGTTATTAATCTCTTCACTTGTAGGAACATATATATTTATGCAGCAGTATGATTAGTGAGTTTTGAGCTGATGGAGTTTCCATTGTGGCAAGTTCTCAGAATCATCAGAAGGCCAAATATGTGAGCCTGCATTCCAATTAACCTGAAACCCAGCTTGTAAATAGACTATAAATATTGTCTACTTGGTGGGATGCAGGCAACAATGTGTTGGCTTTCAAGGTAGCCTCTCAATGAATGATTCTGAAATTTAGAACTTAGCACTGGTCTTTGGTGGCATTGGCTGGTCTACTGGCCAAAACTGACTGGTGTCATGTGTTTTTTTTTTACACAAGCAGAGAATCCATGGGTACAATTAAGGCGAGTAACTTATTCTACTATTTCTGTGTCTTATTCAGAAGGATTGTGGGAAAATCTTGATTGATTAAAGCCATGATCTATGTGGTGATGACATTTGGAAGTTTGTAACTTGGAATTCTCAGATCTGCATGCAGTGGTTGTTCATTAGGAGATGTGATTTTCCCATGTTCCCCTGAAGTGGCCTATATTTTAAACAGCTTTTTCTGTATACATGATCCTTGTATCCATAAACAGGAAATCCCCTTACGATCCAATGTGTATGAGGTATATGCTACTGACAAGGATGAGGGCCTCAATGGAGCTGTGCAGTACACCCTTCTCAAAACAGGTGCTGGAAATAAGGATTGGGAATATTTTACCATTGACGCAAACAGTGGGCTCATTCAGACAGCAATGAGACTGGACCGGGAGAAGCAAGCCATGTACAGTGTAAGTCACAAAGCAGAAATATTGTGACTTTCATAAGAATATGCTACATCAAGGGTCCCAACTCCCAGTCCGTGGACCGGTACTGGGCCACGGCATGCCAGCAATTGGGCTGCACAAACAAGCAACGCCCCATCCGTGGGATGCATGCCGCACACAAAACCACGCCCCCTCCGGTGGAAAAACTTCTCTCCATTTAATCGGTCCCTGGTGCCCCCAAAGGTTGGGGACCTCTGTGCTACATGATGATTTGTCCTTACCCAGGCAGGTGTAGAATGCTTTGTCCCACATTGCTCAGAAGTTTCTCAAAACTGAATAGTTAAATCAGCCCACCACATTCATGAATTAGCAAGTCAGATGTAGCCACAGATGAGACATTTCAGAGGACCAAGAAATTAATGAGTTCCCTTTCTTTTCAAGCACTGCACAAGAGTTGAACATGTGGGTTGAAAGAATGAAGTCAGCACCTTCCTACTCAATTTTTCCCCCCTGACCTACGAGAGAATCTCAACAGAACAGTTTTATTTTCTCTGCTCTGTTACTACTTTTCACCACTCAGTTCCTTTCTTGAAAAGTTAAGCAATCATTTTTCTTAGGCAATGGAGACATTCTTTAAGGTTGCAGACCCCTGGTGTAGCCAATAAAGGAATTCAATTGCCTGGGTTTGGAGCCTCTGCCTTTGCCACTGACAAGCCCCTTGTATGACTAGCCTTTCGTATGTTCTTCCCATAGTTAATCATCGTGGCGTGCGATCAAGGTCAACCAGCGTATGAGACCATGCAACCTCTCCAGGTAGCACTGGATGATATTGACGACAATGAACCTGTCTTCCTGAAGCCACCTGTAAGCAGGTCTATCTCTTCCCTTCTGGACTTCCCTGGAGCTGGGGCAGATTAGGATCCAAAGCAGAGCAAGTTCCAACATTTTTAAAAGAGTAGCTGGCCTGTTTCCTCCAAGATGCCCAAGGATTAACATTTACTTGGTCACTTATCTTTAGAAACAGATTCATTTGGAGAAAATGTTTACTGACTTCATTAATTGTAAAGGAAGTTTGTTGTCACTTTATGACTATTTCCAAGTCCTTAAACTAAAGCAGAAAAATAAAAATAAAATCTATTTTTCAGCATAGTAAGAGGAAGATTGTTTATATAAAAATAGTAGTATAAAACAAAGCCTTATTACTGTTCTGACCAATATATCACTAAATTTTATTCTATACTACACACCCAGAGTCGTCTTGAACTCTCAGTTGGGCAGCAAATGAATTTGATAAGGAAATGAATAAATGTTTTCACCTGGACTGCAGGTGAAACTAAAAACCTGCTAAGAATGGATTCCACAGATCCATGTGTACATAACTATGTACAAATGATGTTTCATAAAGGCCAAAAGAAATTAAACTTTTGTAAACTTCACTTACAAATGTTGCCAGTAACCATTGATATTGGTTCTACTGAATGTATTTTTATTGGTCAATGACCAAAATAGAGTTTTTCTCTGGTCTCAGAAAGATAACTAAAAAAGTAAGAGAAGAGACCTAGAGTGGTGCAGCAGTTTAGGTTTAGGATTTAAAGGTTAAAACTAGAGAGATTTGGGTTCTAAATGACCTCAGCCCTGGAATCTGCTCTGGGCCTGTCACTCTTTCTTAGCCCTCCAATCTCAAGGGTTGTTTTATGGTGGAAAATTGAAAGCAGAAACAGTATAGCTCCTTGAGCTCCTGTACATAAAGGCAGAACAACTTAAGAACAACTAATTATAATAGCAGGATCCCAAGAGAATGAAGATAAGACTTATGCTTCCTCTCCCAGCAATCTTATATATTTATGTCACGCCCTATGTAACTATGGAGCAGTGCGGTAGCTCAGCGGTTAAGACACTGAACATGTTTTATATTACGGAGTGGAAAAAGTGGATTGATTACATCCAGAACAAATATGGGACCAAAAAGTTTCATTTAGCATTTGAATAAGTTTTGATATGATAATAGTATTGCTTGTAGTCATTTTATATGAGCTAGAGTGCGATAGACTTAATAGTTTATTGTTGTTAGCATATGGTTGTTTATGATTGTTTTTACTTTTATACCTTGTATTTAGCTCTGGGAAGTCGGGGATGGGGAGGGGGGAAGGGGAGGGGGGAGGGTTAGGAAGGGCTGGGTAGGGGGTGGGGGGAGGGGTTGTTAAAGATAAAATGTATTGAAAAACTTTTCAATAAAAAAAAAGACACTGAACATGTTGGCTGGAAAGCCAGTAGCCCAGGTTTGAGACCTGGGCACCTTGCATCCAGGCAAGCTCCCATTCTCGCCTCAGCTCCTGCCAACCTAGCAGTTTGAAAGCATGCAAATGTGAGTAGATGAATAGGTACCACTTTGGCGGGAAGGTAACAGCACTTGACCTTATAGAAATGTGTTTAGACTGCGCTAAGTCAATGGCCTTGAAACGGAGATAAGCACCACCCCTATAATCAGCTACGACTAGCAAAGTAAAATACTTTTTTTAAACCTATATACCTATACCAGCTGTTCTGTACCAGCCTGCTACCAGCCCTGCAGAAAAGGCAACCCCTTTACAAACGGCAAGAGGCTGGAATTACGTCTGCCAAATTTATTACTACAAAAAACAAACAAGACACGAACCAAGATACCGGAGCTTTGAAACACTATCTGAGCGGTTGCTTTCAGCAAACCAGCCCTCCCCACACATTCCCTTTATAAAGAGTTCAGGGCATGGCCTCTCTCTGCCTCCTTCCGAGAAGCCCCATTGCCTTCCTCTGTTTACTCCTAATTGACTGCCTCCTGCGTCGGGCGTCCTTGAACAGGGCCAGCTGTGGGTCATCTTCATCCACGCTGTCAGGCTCACACAGCTGGGTCTCCGTGGTGACCAAGTGGGAGGGGCCTGCCTGAGGGCTATCATCAGCAAGATCTTCAACCCCCTCAGCAAGGTCTTCAACACCCCCCTCCTCCTCTGAGTCGTCCGACCCAACTGCCGAACCCACAGGCTGACCCTGAATCACAACACCAGCTCACAAAGTAACTTCATTGAAATTTATATTGCTTATGACTAGGGAGGGATTGTTTATTCTCATGAACATAATTCATATAACGTGCATAATGCATAACGTGATTTTTAAAAAGCTGTTGCCTTGTATCCCCCCCCTTTTTTTTACTCCTGCAGAAAGGGAGTCCCGTTTACCAGGTTCTTTCTGTACCTGAACACTCACGCCCGGGCACTGTGGTAGGGAATGTCACGGGCGCAGTGGATGCTGATGAGGGTGCCAATGCTATTGTGTATTACTTCGTTGCAGGTAGATTTCAGCTCTTCTCATCATCCTTCTTTGGATAGTTTTAACACTACATTCCCTGTTATCCTCATCACCTATAACCGTGGTGGCGAACCTATGGCACGCATGCCACAGGTGGCACGCAGAGCCCTCTCTGTGGTTACATGCGCTGTTGCCCCAGTCCTAGGCCTTCAGCTGGGTTTTATAAAACTTTTTCACTTCAGGCCTCCGCCGCCATGTGGGGAAAAAAAAGGTTCAACCAATCAATCAATTTCAACTTCTTGCGGGGAAAAAAAAGATCTCGCAAATTTGGAATTGAGTGTTTGAACTTTTTAGACCCACCCAGTCTGCCGTTACCATCGCAGCCACGCCCACCCAATTGGCCACACCCACCCAATGGGCCACACCCCCTGGCACCCGATGATACATAAGTGGGTTTGGGCTGCAGTTTGGGCACTCGGTCTGTAAAAGGTTCGCCATCACTGACCTATAATATGCATTTTGCCTTTTTAATGCGCTTTGTAAAAAATTACTGCTTAGGATAAAGAAGCAGTAGTGTTGAGATCCATCGGTCATTAACTGAGCAACGTACCTCTAGATGGCTTCTTAAGAAACGGAATTTACAAATGACTTGGTGTTTCACTTCCAAAAGTGAATCTAAACATTTCTCCTCAACAGCTGGTTAGCAGGGATAAATAAAGAAAGACACACTTGAACTCCTTTCCCTTTCCCCCTCCCCCTCCCTTTCACTTTCACTTTCCCTTCTTTCCCTTTCCCTTCTCAAATTAAAAAAACCCAACCCCACAACAACTCTGGGCAGAAATATTAAAAACCATTGAAAACTCTACAACCGAAAAAAATGACAGATCAAGGAGAGCAATAGAAACATAACCCTTAACCCCACCTATTCCCCAAAGGGTCCTGGCACCCTCCTTCATCCAGGACTTGGGAGAAGAGCTTGGTTAAATATATTTCTTGCTTAGATTTTTATTACAGTATAATTACCACCTCATAGGGGATGCGGTGGCTCAGAGGGTTAGGACGCTGAGCTTGTCGATCAGAAGGTCAGCAGTTTGGCGGGTCGAATCCCGAGTGCTGCGTAACAGAGTGAGCGCCTGTTACTCGTCCCAGCTTCTGCCAACCTAGCAGTTCGAAAGCACGTAAAAATGCAAGTAGAAAAATAGGGACCACTACGGTGGGAAGGTAACAACGTTCCGTGCACCTTTGGCGTCTAGTCATGCCGGCCACATGACCACGGAGACGTCCTCGGACAAACGCTGGCTCTTCAGCTTTGAAACGGTGATAAGCACCGGCCCCTAGAGTCGGAAACGACTAGCACGCATGTGCGGGGGAACCTTTACCTTTACCTTTTACCACCTCATAGTAAAACCCCATTTTGGAAAGCAACCAGTCTAAAGGAAACCTGACTAGTCTTCTCTTTCTTCAGCTGGGAACAGAGAGAACAATTTCCAACTCAGTCGGGAAGGGAAATTGCAGGTTCTTCGGGACTTGGACCGAGAGAAACAGGGTTTCTACTCCATCATTGTCAAAGCTTCCAGCAATCGAAACTGGAGCCCTCCTCAAGGTCGCCGAGCAGCTAGACTCCAGGCGATGGATCTCAGCACCGATAATACCCTGCAGGATGTCCGGATCTTTCTGTCTGACATTAACGATCAGCCTCCCCGGTTCACCAAATCAGAATACACAGCAGGTAGGGAGAAGTTCACTGTGGCCAGAAAATAGTCTCAAAGCTGACTCATTTTTCTGAATGACCTTGTGTGGGGAAGACATAAGGATGCTATCTCCTGTAACTGCAATGTTTCACTTCTATTGCAAAATAAAAGGCTAGCTTCAAGCCCCAATTTTATTTTATTTTTTAAAAAATTCTTTGGGTTTATTCCGAAGGCCCAGAGGTGAATGCACTATTTCCAAATGGGATTTGTTGGTCTTTGTCGTTTAATTTCCTTCTTCTGCTAGGGGTTGCAACGGATGCAAAAGTGGGTTCGGAGCTGATTAAACTTGTTGCACTGGACGCTGATATTGGAAACAACAGCCTAGTCTTGTACAGCATTCTGGGAATTCGCTACATCAAACAACACTCAAATGATTCTGACGAGGTGGCCAACATTTTCAGCATAGGTAAGGTTGGCAACAAGGTGCTCAGATATCAACTGAATAGTCTAGTTTACATTCCAGTTTGTTGCATGCATGAGACCTAGAATGCTAAATGGACGCAAGATCAAAGATCTACAATATTTTGAGGCTTTCTGTGACCCAGAGGTCCATTTCACAGTGATATTTCAGATGAAGAGTTAACAGTTGTTATATGGATAATGGCTTGCCTGAAAGGCATTATGGTCTAGGGCAGGGGTCGGCAACCTCGGCTCTTTTATGACTCGTGGACTTCAACTCCCAGAATTAAACCAAGTTTTCGAAGTTGCAAGGGTCCATCTGCTAAGATTTTACATGATCTGGCTAAATGTGTAGTGCAAACACAGCCTCCAATATTTGTCTCTGTTTCACAATTGTTTAAATAGATCTTGGTCAGACGAAAGATAAGGAAGTTGTGTTCAGTTCACTTCAGAATGAGGCAGCTAATTTCTTATTTTATTCATAATTATCAGCTCTCTTTGGATATCATTATTTTAAAATGCAACTGCTAGATTGTATACTTAATTTTTATCCCTTCTTTGAAAAGATATCCTGCTCTTAGAAAAGAATATCTAAAAGGTGGCTCATATTAGTGCTATAATGTGTTGATTCCAAATATGTTGGCAAATTCCGCTATGCCACCCCTCACCGCTGGGCTGCGGAACCGACCAGGTGGTTCCATCCCAGGCACCTAATGGATCTGGAACAGTTCCAGACGGCGCTTGGGTCTATACCTATCTCCCTCACTCACAGCCCAGCCGACGCCTTGGTGGATGCCTGGGAAAGGGCTGCCACCAAGGCGCTCGACCGTGTTGTACCCTTGCGACCCCTGACCTGGCGCAGATCCCGGTGGGCTCCATGGTTTTCTGTGGAGCTCTGGGAGATGAAGCGTAGGACACAGGGTCTAGAGAGCTGTTGGAGATCCAGCCAGTCTGAATCTGACCGATTGCGGTTAAGAAGTCTACGAGGTCTTATCTCTTGGCGATGATGACGGCAAAGTCTAACTACTTCGCTGCCCTCATCGCGTCCACAGATAATCGCCCGGCTGCCCTGTTTAGGGTGACTCGTTCCCTCCTTAATCAGGAGGTGAGGGAGGAGCCCTTGCAGGGGCGGGCCGAGGAGTTTAGCCATCATCTGACAGACAAAATCACTCAGATTCGGGCCGGTTTGGATTCTGACTGGGCAGAGACTGACGAGGTGGAATCGAGCGGTCTTGAGAATGTTATCTGGAGTGGATTCGATCCTGTGACCCCGGATGAGGGGGACAGGATCATGAGGAGACTGAGTTCCACCACGTGTTTATTGGACCCATGCCCCTCCTGGTTTGTGTATGCAGCTCGGGAGGAGACACGAGGCTGGTTCCAGGCAGTAATAACTGCTTCTTTGAGGGAGGGTACCTTCCCTGCCGCCTTGAAGGAGGTGGTGGTGAGGCCCCTCCTCAAGAAGCCTGCCCTGGATCCGGCTATTTTGAACAACTATCATCCGGTCTCCAACCTTCGCTTTCTTGCGAAGGTTGTTGAGAGCGTGGTGGCGCATCAGCTTCCTCTGTTCCTGGAGGAAACTGATTATCTTGACCCGTACCAATCGGGCTTTAGGCCCGGGTACAGCACGGAGACGGCATTGGTCGCACTGGTGAATGATCTCTGGCGGGCTAGGGACAGGGGTTGTTCCTCTGTCCTAGTCCTATTAGACCTCTCAGCGGCTTTTGATACTATCGACCATGGTATCCTACTGCAGCGTCTCAGGGGGTTGGGAGTGTGTGGGACTGTTTTACAGTGGTTCTCCTCCTACCTCCTGGGCTGCTCGCAGTCGGTGTTGACGGGAGGGCAGAGGTCCGCCCGAGGCCTCTCATTTGTGGAGTTCCTCAGGGGTTGGTCCTCTCTCCCCTCTTGTTCAACATCTATATGAAGCCGCTGGGTGAGCTCATTCGTGGTTTCAGGTTTTTTTTTTCAGCTTTTTCTTTCCACCCCGAATCAACCCAGTGATGCCCTCGACTTGATGTCCCATTGCCTGGAGGCGGTCCAGGTTTGGATGGGGAGAAACAGGCTTCAACTCAATCCCGCCAAGACTGAGTGGCTGTGCATACCGGCATCTCGGATTAACCAGTCTTTTTCATCGCTAACTATGGGGGGGTGAGTGTTACCCCCCGTTGATAGGGCCCACAACTTGGGTGTCCTCCTGGACTCACGGCTCAGTTTGGAAGATCATATAGGAGCCGTGGCCAGGGGGGCTTTTGCCCAGGTTCGCCTGGTGTGCCAGTTGCGGCCCTATCTGGACCGAGATGCCCTACGCACAGTCACTCATGCGCTCGTGACCTCCCAGATAGACTACTGCAATGCTCTCTACATGGGGCTGCCCTTGAGGACCACATGGAGGCTTCAGCTGGTGCAGAATGCAGCTGCGTGAGTTGTGATGGGAGTCTCCCGATACTCCCATGTAACACCTCTTCTCCGCGAGCTGCATTGGCTTCCAGTTGCCCTCCGTGTGAGATTCAAGGTGCTGGTGATGACCTATAAAGCCCTAAATGGAATGGGTCCGGATTATCTCAGGGAGCTCCTGCTGCCAGCATCAACTTCCCATTGTCCTGTGCGCTCCCACAGGGAGGGTCTCCTCAGGGTCCCGCCGGTCAGGGAATGACGACGGGCGATCCCCAGGGGGAGGGCGTTCTCTGTGGGAACGCCTGCCCTATGGAATCAATTGCCAGTGGAACTCCGGATCGCCCCCGACCTTTGTTCATTTTGCTGGGACCTAAAAACCTGGCTTTTTCAGTTAGCTGGCCTGGACTGAGGGGTTTTAAAGTTTTTAAATTCTAATTTTAAATTTTGGGGCTATTGATTTAATTTTATTTTAATTTTTATATTGTATTGTTTTAATTTTGCCCTGTAAACCACTCTGAGTCCTTCGGGAAAAGGGCGGTATATAAATTGAATTAAATAAATAAATAAATAAATAAATTCTAAACCTGGAGTCTATTGTTGACTTTTCTTAAAGGTAACACAGATGGAATTCTTCGAACTTTTGATCTGTTCACTGCTTACAACCCTGGCTACTTTGTGGTGGATGTCATGGCTTCCGATCTAGCTGGCCACAATGACACTACAGTTGTGGGCATTTATATACTGAGAGATGATCAACGGGTAAAAATCATAATCAATGAGATCCCTGATAAAGTACGGCAGTTTGAGGAGGAATTCATCAGCCTGTTGTCCAACATAACAGGGGCCATTGTCAATACAGATGATGTGCAGGTATGTTTTGTGTTAATGGAACACACGAATTTTCTAATAATTTGTGCTCTTGATCCTTGAGCTAAAGGAAAGCAAAATCTTTGCCAATTGTCTGGTTTTCATTTTCATCCTATAGTTCCATGTTGACAAAAAAGGCCGTGTGAATTTTGCCCAAACGGAATTGCTGATTCATGTGGTGAATCGGGAGACCAATAGGATACTTGATGTAGAACGGTAAGCATGTTGCCTTCCATCCTTCCGAGGTAGGTAAAATGAGGACCCAGATTGTTGGGGGCAATTAAGCTGACTTTGTAATAATGCCGCTTGGGGGTGTGTGTGAAAGCCCTAATAAGCAGGCATATACATAGAATGAAGGCTACTGCTAAGCTTGTAAGCCGCCCTGAGTCTTCGGAGAAGGGCGGGATATAAATGGAATTAAAAAATAAAAAAATATACATTGATAAACAGATCCCAAATTAGTTTAGCTTATGCCAACATGAGCAGACTCTTCTGATTGTAAGAAATATTTAATCAAATCACTTTTCAGGTCAGACAGTTACTTTTTAAAATTATTACCGCATTTCCCTGAAAGTAAGGCCTACCCCGAAAATAAGCCCTAGCTTGATTTTTGGGGGTGGGCCTAATATAAGCCCTACCCTCAAAATAAGCCCTAGTTTTGGGGTGAAATGCATGCCTAAAAATCAAGCTAGGGTGGAGGTGGAAGGGTGGAGCTAGTACTCGGCTGCAGAGGCCTTCTGGAAAGGCCTGACTGCAAAATACAGGCAGAGTTCCATTCCTACCTGCATAATGAAACTGCTCCTTCGGACGCAGAAGTGGACCAGCTGGGTGGGGCTGTCAGTGCCGGAGGTGACAAAAAAAAAGGCCCGGTCTTATTTTCAGGGAAACCCGGTATGCCTAGTTTAATAAAGAGAAGGACTAGGGGTGACATGATAGCAGTATTCCAATATCTCAGGGGTTGCCACAAAGAAGAGGGAGTCAAGCTATTCTCCAAATCACCTGAAGTTAGGACAAGAAGGAACAGATGGAAACTCATCAAGGAGAGAAGCAACCTAGAAATAAGATAAATTTCCTGACAATTAGAACAATTAATCAGTGGAACGACTTGCCTCCAGAAGTTTTGAATGTTCCAACACTGGAAGTTCTTAAGAAGAGATTGGACAATTATTTTTCTGAAATGGTTTAGGGTTGCCTGAGCAGAGGGTTGGACTAGAAGACTACAAGGCCCTTCCAACTCTTATTATTATTATTATTATTATTATTATTATTATTATTATTATTATTATTATTATTGTTGTTGTTGTTGTTGTTGTTGTTGTTGTTGTTAATATAACAACAACAATAATAATGGGTGCAATCCCAAAACAACTGGAGCACCACTTGAACACCATTGGCATTGACAAATTCGCCATTAGTCAATTGCAAAAGGCGGCCTTACTAGGAACTGCTTCCATCCTGGTATCTGTAATACCATCAAACATCCACATCTACCTATCCCATGCCCTTGGTAAGGACTCGATAGGTAGACAAAAATGCCAAATCCAGTCTGAACATCTGGCTGACTGTGCGATGATCAATAATGATGATGATGATGATGATGATGATGTTATTACTGTCTTCTGCACAAAATCTGTTCTCTTGATTTTAGCTGATCCTTCACCACGGATTTTCACTGCTATTATAGATTGCAAACCAAATAAAATCACATATAGATTATTCAGTCTATTTTTTTCTTTTGCAACTTAAATGAGTTTCTGCTTTTGAAGCCTATTGTGTTGAACTTTATAGAACAGGGATGGACAACTATGCCCTTCTACAACCTGTGGACTTCAACACCCAGAATTCCTGAGCCAGCCATGGAATTCTGGGAGTTGAAATCCAAAGGTTGTAAAGAGGCCACAGTTGCCCACCCCTGTTATAGGGTATATATCAATATAGGGTATACAAGGAGGAGATGGTTGATTGCTTGCATAATAAAGAACTTTTTATTTATTAGCCTTAATGATTGGTAAAAATTAAGAAATGTTTAACCATCTTTTCAGAGTCATACAGATGATTGATGAGAATAAAGAACAGCTAAAAAATCTCTTCCGAAATTACAATGTTTTAGATGTTCAACCAGCAATCACAACCCGAGCTTCAGAAGACTTGTCAACACTGCAGGTATATTAGTTAACTTTCTTTATATTACTATATTGTACACCCATTATAGTTGAGAAACTTTCATTCTTCCTTTATTGACATGTTTTATAGATCATAATGAACTTTTTTATTCTTGATTTTCTGCTCTCACATACAAAACTGTTTAGACTTTGACTAGCAGCAATTAAAATCAGCAAGCAGATAATTAAGGGTTGTAAATGTGGTACACTCACTGATCCCTCTATTTTAGTTTTCCCTATGGTTCGTAATTTCCTTGGTACTTGTAGATTTTTCCTAAACAACATGTGCCCTGTTGGGTCATCATTTCAGAGATATTTCCTGACCTAAACAGAGTAACAGAATGACCAAAAGGCTGTAGGAGCAGGACCAACTTCAGATTTCCTACTGGCTTCCCCATTAAGTTTCCCTGTAGAAAGCTTGCAGAAAGCGTTGGACATTTTCCTTCCTTCCTTCCTTCCTTCCTTCCTTCCTTCCTTCCTTCCTTCCTTCCTTCCTTCCTTCCTTCCTTCCTTCTTTCCTTCCTTCCACATTGTGTAAGTTAGCCATTTGTGGTATCCTATTTCAAAAGGTATTGCACTATGATGTGCCCTTTCACCCCATTAAAGGTGATGACAATAGTTGTGGTGGTATGTAGCTAAACATCTTGGTCAATTACTATAATGAACATGAACTGTGTCCTACCCTAAGCAAAATTTCAAAAACAATATTGAGATAATTAAATTATTATATTACTAGTGTGCTAAAAGTCACATATCTTTAGCATGAAGAAGCTAGAAAATATACAGCTTCAAATGCTAATGAAAGCTAATAGAAGTTATATGTGTAGGAGGTATCATCTTTATACATGAAACGTTTATACATCCAGGTCTTAACCCCATTCATATTCCAATAGATGATGTTAAAGGCAGAAGATGGTTAGATGAAACAATTCATACAGATTAATGGAATCTGGCACCAAATGATTAATTGGCCATACATTACGTTTCACTTTCCCTCAGTGTCTTGGAAGTATGATAACCCTCCAGTCAGGGCCATAAGGCAGGTGAAGTTTGATGGCCAAGACTTTTTCTAGAAATTCCAATCCCCGTTACAATGGTTTGCTTTGTTGTTTTTTTTTGTTTTTTTCCCCATTTCTTGTCATTTCTAGATGGCAATAATCATTCTGGCTATTCTCCTCTTCCTGGCAGCCATGTTGTTTATCCTCATGAATTGGTACTACAGAACTGCGTGAGTAGCCATCTGTCCCTGGATGGCAGAATATTTCAAATACCATATATCAAATGACACAATAAAAATAATAATAGTAATGATAATAACAGAAGAGCAAATTAAGCGTTCCCAGAGTAAAGCCAGGGCTTTCTGTGGGATATTGTAGGAAAATCAATATGGTAGCCACATTTCACATAACAAATAGGAGGAACTACAATTATTGCATTGTGGCCACGTTTTTATTATCAGGCTTTCAGGATATTCTTGAGTGGCTTCTTTTAGTGCTCTAACCTTGAAATAGTATTTTAATATTCTAGCCACAACTACTATCCCAGTCTTTTGCCAGTAAAAGGCTAAATAAGATTGGAGCCTACAAAGTTGATAGTTACTGCTCTCTGAAACAAAGTCATTACTGTAGCTGGATAAAGTTTGTGTGCAGTTGGAGAAAATCTTCAGATGTTGTGCTGATCTACACATGATTTTAAAATGATGGCTTTTAGAACAGTTGTGCTACACTAGAAATTGGGACACCATGAATTCTCATCACAGAAACCATCTGGGTGACTTTGGGCCAAGTTGCTCTCTCTGAACCCAACGCACATCAGACAATTGCCTGTTGTGGGGAAAATAGGGGGAAGCAACATGATGTACACCACCTTGATTTGTATATAATAAGATATGCATCTAGTAAATAAACAAATAAGTAAATAAGGACAGTCTTACCTAAAAAAAACTGCCAGTAGCAAACATTTTGTCCTTTTCTATTTTGGAAGAGAGCAGTGGATGAGAAGCCTGATAGAATTCATGTAAAGCTAGGAAGAAATATCATGATATTTATATTCTTGCCCATTCCAGTTGATTACTACTTTTATTTTTTTTTCAGACACAAAAGAAAATTGAAAGCAATTGTGGCTGGTTCTGCAGGTAAACAGTATTGAAAATGTATATTTTTCATCATGGGGAAAATGCTAATTGATGGATATCATAATTCATAACACTGACATAAAAGGATTCCACACTGTTTGTCTCTTTGGTTTTATTAAGCATTGTTTTTCCAACTTTAATTAGACGTAGATTTTCCACAACAATGTATAAAGTGCTGAATTATCCAGTAATACTTATCCTTCAAAAGGCTAAAACAGAATTAGAGTCTATTAATCAGAAATCCACTGTAAATATTGAATAACTTCACATTTGTAATTACAAACCTATTCTTCCCTCCAGGTGACTTGCGCAGCCATTTATTAATTGCTTGCTTAGTTTCTGTTCCTTGTAGCAGGTTTATTATTATTGTTTGTTGTTATTTTCTGTTTATCTGTTGGACAATAGAGAAAACACAAGAATGCAATAAATGTCACCAATATCATCTAGGTGGAGCAAAGTTGCACACTTCAGGTTAAACTGTTAGTGTCGAAGTAACTAAGCAGAGGTTGATCTGTGAAATTTCCTTTGACATCCTAAGAACTGGCAGGAAAAAGATTCACTACTAAATTTTTGGTGATAAGAGTCTACTTTTAAAATCATACTCCAGAATGCTCATATTAAAAAAAATACAAAGAGATAAAACTCTAAACTCTAAACTGAGTCCCTTTGGGAGAAGGGCGGTATAAAAATCTCAATAAATTAAATTAAATTAAATTAAATTAATTGACATAAATTATGCTTGGTAAATTCAATACATTCTGTTTTGCAGGAAACCGAGATTTCATTGACATAATGGATATGCCAAACACAAATAAATATTCCTTTGATGGGTAAGTTCATATTTTAGAAACAAGAGGCCCAAGTTAATTCTAATCTTTGACATATTATGTAGAAATAAGTTCAACTAATATCTTCTCAGCTTACTTGTTTCTGGACAAGATTTAACAATCTCATACAGGACTATTTTATGTATGATATGATTAGAGATGCAGGTGACCATCAGATCATCACTGTCATGGAATGGAATCCATTCCCAGTTAAAGAAATGCTGTCTTCAAGAATATTCTGAGAAAGAAAGGTACAATTAGAACAGGGGTCTTCAAACTTGGCCCTTTTATGACTTGTGGGCTTCAACTCCCAGAATTCCTCAGCCAGTGTGCCTGGCTGAGGAATTCTGGGAGTTGAAGTCCACAAATCATAAAAGAGCCAAGTTTGAAGACCCCTGAGTTAGAAGACATGATCTCTTGTTCTCATTAGTCACATCTCCTGAATCCCCATTAAATTTAAAGGTTCATTAATTGCCTAAGTTGCCTAGTGTGAGAAGGGGTTGAAGCAGAACATTTTGCAAAGAGTAATTTGGAATTTGCTGAGAAAACCCTGACTTTGCCGTTGACCTGAATTCTAGACCCCCTAAGCTACTATTTTTTCAACTTCGTCTGAAAGATAAGCCTCCATGGCAGGTATCTGGTAATAGGTAAAGGTAAAGGTTCCCCCGCACATGCGTGCTAGTCGTTTCCGACTCTTGGGGCCGGTGCTCATCTCCGTTTCAAAGCCGAAGAGCCAGCGCTTGTCCGAGGACGTCTCCGTGGTCATGTGGCCGGCATGACTAGACGCCAAAGGCGCACGGAACACTGTTACCTTCCCTCCGTAGTGGTCCCTATTTTTCTACTTGCATTTTTACGTGCTTTCGAACTGCTAGGTTGGCAGAAGCTGGGACGAGTAACAGGCGCTCACTCTGTTACACGGCACTCGGGATTCGACCCGCCAAACTGCCGACCTTCTGATCAACAAGCTCAGCGTCCTAACCCACTGAGCCACCGCGTCCCTTATCTGGTAATACTAGCCACAGTAAAGTTCCACATACCTCTTCCAGCAAAAGAAATGAAACATGTCAAGTGACTTGCCATATTTAAGATTGTTCTCAAAAATCAGTCTTGCTTGGCTGAGATTCGGCATGCACATACAACACCACCTCCATCCCACTCCCCACCCTGATATATATATATATATATATATATATATATATATATATATATATATATATATATATATATATATATATATATATATATATATATATATATATATGTTTTCTGAGGTTTTCGCGGGTGCCTGTATGTGGATCCTTGGTTTTTCGGGTTTTTCCCCGCGTAGAACTAAAGGTGTAGGCGCAACGTTTCGACGAAATCCCATCCGTCATCATCAGGCTAGTGGTTTCTGCTTCCTTCTTCTGGGAGAAACACGAAGGCAAACAAAAACAGCACAACTCACCAGCTCAGGTCTAAGGCTGGCAGCTGAGACCAGCCCATCCACTCAAAACACACCCCCACCCAATCAGAACACCCCCACCATTCAAAACACACTCCCACCCAATCAGAACACACATAATCCCCACCCAATCAGCACACTTCCACTCACGGAACACACCCCCTCTGGCAGTTTAAAAAAGAAAAACAAACAGCCACATACTTCTCCCAGAAGAAGGAAGCAGAAACCACTAGCCTGATGATGACGGATGGGATTTCGTCGAAACGTTGCGCCTACACCTTTAGTTCTACGCGGGGAAAAACCCGAATATATATATGTGTGTGTGTGTGTGTGTGTGTGTGTGTGTGTGTGTATGTATATATGTATTTATATATATGTATATATATATATATACATACATATACTTGTGTGTGTGTGTGTGTGTGTAAAAATTTTTTTTGCTTGCTAACAAAGAATAAAGGGAGACCGATATGATCATTTCAAACTTATTTGTTCTCATCAGTCAGCCATACCCTTCTGAGATTCGAACCTGGGCCGACTGCATCTTAAGCAGTTTTAACCCCTAGGCCACAGGCTCTTTGTCTCTCTCCCTCTGTCTGTTAGCTGAGAAGCAAGGAAGATATGTGTTAAATGTTTGTTAAGCATTCAGAATACACTTGCTTAGTCCCAGACACGGGACAAATCTTATTTCCTGTTTCAGCCTAGCCCAAGGCCATCTACAGGCAGTCGCCACAGCAGTGGCAGCTCATATATATATATAAATAAAAAATAGGGACCACTATGGTGGGAAGGTAACAGCGTTCCGTGTGCCTTTGGCGTCTAGTCATGCCAGCCACATGACCACGGAGACATCCTCGGACAAGCGCTGGCTCTTCGGCTTTGAAACGGAGATGAGCACCGGCCCCTAGAGTCGGAAACGACTAGCACACATGTGCGGGGGAACCTTTACCTTTTACCTTATATATATATTCATGTACTTTTAATACTATACTATATAACAAAATAACAGACTTGGAAGGGACCTTGGAGATCTTCTAGTCCAACCCCCTTCTCAAGCAGGAGACACTATGCCATTTCAGATAAACTTAAACTTAAAACTTAAACTTAAAAACTTACAGGGTTGGAGCACCCACAACTTCTGAAGGCAAGCCGTTCCACTGGTTAATTGTTCTCGCCCTTAAGAGATTTTTCCTTAGTTCTAGGTTGCTTCTCTCCTTGATTAGTTTCCATCCATTGTTTCTTGTCCTGCCTTCTAGGGCTTTGGAAAATAGGTTGACCCCCCCTTCTTTGTGGCACCCCCTCAAATATTGGAACACTGCTATCAGGCCACCCCCACTCCTTCTTTTCACTAGACTAGACAGACTTAATTCTCTTTATACCATTCTAACATATATTTATATATTTTCTTTAAAAATCCTGTTTTATTGGTGTGTTTTTTTAAACAGTGTTCCAAATTGACTAGAGTTTTATTCTAGCCTTCATCTGTCTCTGACAGAGCAAACCCTGTGTGGCTCGACCCGTTCTGCAGAAATCTGGAATTGGCAGCCCAGGCTGAACATGAAGATAATCTACCTGAAAACCTGAGTGAAATCACAGACTTGTGGAATAGTCCCACCAGGACCCATGTGAGATGATAGCTGCTTAGTATCAGGGTTTAAAAGCCCACCAGCCTAATGGCCTAATAACTCTGTCAAAAGTATCAATAGTAGGGAAAAATTGGACTAATGTGGGCATGAACACCTGTGGGGAACAAGGAGACACAATGTGCAAAATCACTATGCATATCACAATTGTTTTGTGCTTGTGTTAATCGTTGAAGACAACTACAAAAGGTGGAGTATTTTCATTAAAGTGTTATTTTGCACATTTAATCCTTTAAACAAAAACTCTATTTGCTGCAGAAAGTCATAAAGCAGGACTCTTCAAATTTGGCCCTTTTATGACTTGTGGACTTCAACTCCCAAAATTCCTCAGCCAGCATGCCTGGCTGAGGAATTCTGGGAGTTGAAGTCCACAAATCATAAATGGACCAAGTTTGAAGATCCCTGTCATAATGAATAGTAAACAAATTCTTTTTACTATTATACTATGATTCCATGCAATTTAAAATTGTCTTTCCATGTCAGACTTCACTATCCTGTTCTGTCAGAATATTTGTTATAATTTTTGTAAGCCTAAATCCTGGACCAAAGCAGAAGGGTTGTTTTTTTTAGTTCAAAACTAGGATAGTAAATTTAGACCACCTTCAGATCAAAAATGTTGGAAATAATAAAGTTGACTGTAAGATGATATGATGCTATATTTGCTGGGAAACCCAAAGGCTATACACCTCCTTTATTTTTATGTAATTTTATTCAACTTGCTGCAGGTCTCCTTAATAATTAAATTTGACCAAGGAAGTTGGCCGCTAGAAAGCAAGAAGGGATTTATGTGAAAAGTTTCTAACACTTATGGAACTGAATAGAATTCTGAGAGAAGAATCCGTTAGGATCTTTCTTTCAGGCCTGCTGAGACCACAGAAGTCCCTCTAATTTTCTTCTTTTTAGGGAACCTTTGGACGAGGTCCTTCAGCTTCCAAGCCAGAAGAAGACCACTATCTGAGGGCAGCTATTCAGGAATACGATAATATTGCAAAGCTAGGCCAGATCATGAGAGAAGGGCCTATCAAGGTGCGTACTTATGTCATTAATGATCTTAACATCAGAATCTGCAGCTTTCCAACAAATATCATCTGTTGCCGTGTAGGCTGTAAGAGACTTTTGCTTAAAAAGTCACAGGAAAAGAACTATTTTTTAAAAATAAATTGACTCCTCGACACTATTTGGCGTATATTTAGTATAGAACTTTTGAGTATAGGGGAACTTCTCATGAGGATTCCCTAGGCCAGTTAGTTTCAGGTTCAGTCCAAAAAGAGTCCAGTATAATGTCTCCCATTGCCCATCCCCTCCATTTTTCCAGGCATCTCTTTTAAAGGTAGTCTTGGATGATTACATGCGGCTGAAAAGACTGCTTGCTGAGCGGATGGTGCATAAAGCCACCACCAGCCACGGGGACCACTCCTCAGTCTCCGAGGTAGAGTCTGTGTGTGCATGGGGTTCAAGAAAATGTTTGCAGTGCCCACTGGGTTGGAGTGTCTAGTTTTTCAGAGCTGAATCCTTCTGTACATATTATACTGTATGGTGCTTGTAGCACTTTTCTCTGGAGTTCTAAGTTTCCAAGTGCAGAGGTTTGCCAAATATTAACTTTATTTCTGCTCTATTGAAGTCAGGAGTTCTTAACACTCTTCATTTGAACAGGTGAAATGTTATTTTCCGTGTGTGTGTGTGTGTGTGTGTGTGTGTGTGTTACCATTGGTTACCACACTATCCAGAGGTTTTTTTGTCTGCCATGCTAAAATGCCAGAAATTAAGAAGAAACCAAATTAGACAAAAGCAAATGTCTTTTAGATCTCAGTTGAGTGAATATAGGTAAAGGTAAAGGTTCCCCCGCACATGCGTGCTAGTCGTTTCCAACTCTAGGGGCCGGTGCTCATCTCCGTTTCAAAGTTGAAGAGCCAGCGCTTGTCCGAGGACGTCTCCGTGGTCATGTGGCCGGCATGACTAGACGCCAAAGGCGCACGGAACGCTGTTACCTTCCCACCGTAGTGGTCCCTATTTTTCTACTTGCATTTTTACGTGCTTTCGAACTGCTAGGTTGGCAGAAGCTGGGACGAGTAACAGGCGCTCACTCTGTTACGTGGCACTCGGGACTCGACCCACCAAACTGCCAACCTTCTGATCGACAAGCTCAGCGTCCTAACCCACTGAGCTACCGCGTCCCTTCCTTGAGTGAATATGCAGCCTGTCTTTCCCAGGGATTTATGCAACCTGCTGTTGTTCATGTATTGTAAATCTCACCATCCAATAATCCCAGTCAGTTGTGACAAAGGATTGTGGAACTGTAGCCCCAAATAGATAGGATAGGTGTTTTTTGGGGGGGGAATACCAAAATACAAACCTGGGATCTTGATAAAGGATAGAGACACTACGTCCCATTGGATAGAGTCAATATAGAATTGCCAGTAGTTTGAGCCAATGGGATAACATGAGGGCTAATTCTGCAGGTGCTTCATTCTTTGGAAAATTCAATACAAACCCTACGTTGCTGTGTCTTATACTGCTCCTGGATGTCTCATAAATCAACCTCAGAAATCTCAATCCCAATTGCTCTGAGTTGGCAATTCAACCAAGCTAGGCCTGATTTGTCGTTTCCTTGCTTCTGGTCCATCCATGAAGAGAAGGTAAATCATACTGGCTCTGCCAGTTCTGATCGCCTGATCTAATAGGACCAGCCTTTTCTTTCTGCTGATTGTTCCCATGTTTTCTTTTGCATTCCCAGATGCTTACACACATGGATGTCCTGCCCTCCGGCCCTTCCCACCTTATCTTCTTTGATATTTATTTTTCTTTCTTCTGTTTATGATACCAGCATATCAAAACATCCAAGGAACAGATTGCTCTTTTATTCCTGTTCCTCTGTAGGTCCACGGAAAGTGCAGCAAGGGAGAACTGATAGTTAAACTTCATAGCAACACATTAGCCATGTCCCTGCGGTGCTTTTATTTAAAAAGGGAAAGGAAACCTGTGGGCAGACAGTAAAAGCAGGAGAGACTGCTTCACACAGTTTGGAAAGACACCAAAAGGTTGTCTACTAGAGCTGGTTTTGTAGGGTTTAAAGGATAGTTTAATAATAATAATAATAATAATAATAATAATAATAATAATAATAATAATAATAATAATAATAATAATAATAATAAGAAGAAGAAGAAGAAGAAGAAGAAGAAGAAGAAGAAGAAGTAGTTGGAAGGGACCTTGGAGGTCATCTAGTCCAACTCCCTGCTCAGGCAGGAAACCCTAGACCATTTCAGGCAAAGGGCTGTCTGGGTCTCTTCTTAAAAACGTCCAGTGTTGGAGCATTCACAGCTTCTGGAGGCAGGTTGTTCCACTGGTTAGTTGTTTTAACTATCAGGAAGTTTCTCCTTAGTTCTAGGTTGCTTCTCTCCTTGACTAAGTTTCCATCCGTTGCTTCTTGTCCTGCCTTCAGGTGCCTTCAGCTTGTCTCCCTCTTCTTTGTGGCAGCCCCTGAGATATTGGAATGCTGCTATCATGTCACCCCTCGCCCTTCTCTTCATTAAACTACACATACCCAATTCCAGCAACCGTTCCCTATATGTTTTAGCCTCCAGTCCCCCAATCATCTTTGTTGCTCTTCTCTGTACCCTTTCTAGAGTCTTGACATCTTTTTTACATCGTGGTGACCAAAACTGGATGCAGTATTCCAGGTGTGGCCTTACCAAGGCATTGTAAAGTAGGGTATTATTACTTCACTTGATCTTGATTCTATCCCTCTGTTAATGCAGCCTAGCACTGTGTTGACTGAATGAGTTGGAACATCCTCCATTATTGTTGTTTTTTTAAAAAAAGAACATCACATTGACTGAGATGGACAGCTCCAGAAACTGAACAAATAAAATGAATAAATAAAAGCAAAGAACATAGCAGCTCAACCCAGGGCAGCAACCAGCCAAAGGGAAGGCTATGCTAGATACTGCTGGATCACCTACTAAGAGAGAACAACGTTCTAAAGAACATCCAAATTCGTGGGCCTAAAATGGTTCTGGTTCTGGTTAGTTTTGAATCTAATTTGAGATTAGTAAGGAGTATATTTGCAGGCTGAGAACGTGAAGAGGATATAGTACCCAGTCCTCTGGACTGGACTGGTCATGGGCCAAGTCTGGTTTGTTTGTGTTGTTCAGGCCTACCATCAGGTAGAGAGCTACGATGCAGGTTCTTTAAGACTGTTATGTAATAATTTTATAGGAAACAAGGTTTTCTTGCCTATTAAGATTTAAGAAATAAGTGCTCATGAAAAAACAAGGCAAAAACATGTTTAATAGATCCCATTGATGCATTTTAGTCGTATCAGTTGGAAACTCCTTGCTAGTAAGGTTATAGTACCGTATTTTCCGGCGTATAAGACGACTGGGCGTATAAGACGACCCCCCCAACTTTTGAGATGATTTTCAAGATTTTTCGTCTTATACACCAGAAAATCAGCGAGCCCGCGAAGGCACGCCCTCCCCTCTCACTGCGGAGGAAGCAGGGCAGGCTGGCGTCTGGCGGGAGCCGGCAGCGCAGTCCTGCGCACGCGCGCGCTCCCCGGCTCCTAAGGAGTCCTCGGGGAGCCATGGCAGGCGCCTCACGCTCTTCCCTCTTGAAGCAGCATTGGCGGAGCCGTCCGGCGTCGGGCGGGAGCCGACAGGGCAGTGCTGCGCACGCGCGCGCTCCCCGGCTGTTAAGGAGCACGAAAGGGGCTTTTCCTTCCACCCACCCTTTGGAATAGACGCAAGAGCTCCCGGGATCTGGCATTTGCAAGGGGGAGGGGAAGGGGCTGAGAGGCTCTTGGAGGTGGGAAGGGAGAGTCACATTGGAGGGGGGACTGGACTAAGGAGGCTTGAAATTGCTTTGCAAGAATGGGGGCGCTCAATTGATTTATGTACTATTTTCCGGCGTATAAGACGACTGGGCGTATAAGACGACCCCCCCAACTTTTGAGATGATTTTCATGGGTTAAAAAGTCATCTTATACGCCGGAAAATACGGTATATCTGTTTTGAAAGGAAAAGGAGGATCTAATTTTCTGTTGCTTTATAAAATTGCTTGAAGAAAGAGATTCACACTCTCTGCATGTGCAGAGATGGGAGGTACACCTTGGATTCTAGATATAACCAGGATTTTCAGAAATAGCTCCAGCAGGAGTCTATTCTAATTCACGTGGAAAGGCAATATTCTTACTGTTGAAAACAGTGGGGAAATTGAGCTTGAGGAAAAAACCCAAAATATATGCTATGTTGATTTCTATCCTGGTCTTTTTCCAGCTGATCCAGAATGATCTGGATGAGGAGGAGGAGGAGCAAAGGAGCCCTAGTCAAGGGAGCCTTCGCTTTCGGCATCAGCAGCCTATTGAGCTCAAGGGACCTGATGGGATCCATGTGGTCCACGGTAGCACAGGCACTCTCCTAACCTCAGACCTCAACAGCCTTCCTGAGGATGACCAGAAAATACTAGCTCGCTCTTTAGAGGCACTGACTGCTGAAGGTGGGTCCTATTGTGACAGAAACGCTCGTACCGAATCGGCCAAATCCACCCCTATGCACAAGATGAGGGAAGTGATCATGGAGAGCCCACTGGAAATCACAGAGTTATGACTAGAAGTGGCATCCCTGGTTTAGCCCTCCAAGGAATCCTGGGCCTATGTGGACTCCTGCAGCAGGAGGAGCAGCGGACTAAAAGACAAGAGAAGAAAAGAGGGCAGGGTCACCAATGCCAGGCCACCGCCTGTTCCAGAGTAAATCTAACCAAGATAAGACATTCTTTTGTTACAAGCGGTCCTGAACAGCCTAGCTCCAGGGATAAAGGTTCTCAGGACCCAGACGCTCAAAAGATTTGACTCGCTCTCTTAATTTTGTTTTCCAGACATATAGTGTTTCAAATAAAAGCTGTGGGAAGCCCTGGGATATAAACCTAAAGCTAGAATTGCAATAATCATGGTGCCATGTTCCATCAGTAGGGTCCTTGACTGGATCCATGTGTTCTCCTACCACCACGGTAGCAGGGAATGATGGCTACCGAGCGAATGCAGCTAAGATGATTCTACGACGATCCATTTGGTCTCACACAATAGTTGTGTGATCAAACTTCAGGAAGCTCCATAAATCTGTTCAGCATTAATCTGTGTTGTCATATTTCCCGGAAAAGAAACCTGAAGCCATGTTTTCATTTTGCTGGCTTACAAAAAGAGTTCAGCAACCAAGCAGAGTGACTAATTAAGGTTCTGGATGTCAGAGTGTTGGTGTGTAATTTTTTTTTCTTCTTTTATTTCAAACAATGATGTGTTGAGAGTTTTTGGAATGGTCTGTTAAAGGAACCAGAAATACATTACACATGAATTTGGTTAATCTGTGTGTACTTTTTTCCATCCCAAATGTCACGTTAACCATTTTGACATAGGTTTCATAACTACTTTAGACTGAATGCACACACCATGTCAGGTGAAAAATCAGAATGATAATTATATTCATCAATAAAAGTAACATATTCCTAAGACTACCAAGGAAAGGAATTAAAAGTGTCCCTTATGGATTATGCAGCAATCTACAGTATATATAATGAACTAACACCATTCTGATGTGAATAAATTAAATCTAAGGAAACCTATTTAACCTGATATTTACATGAATCCATTTAGGAGAAGTTAAGATAACACGACAATTCTGCATGCCCCAAAGCAAAGTTTGAAAAGAACCATGACAAGGTGGATGATCATAATGCATAGAAAAATAGCAATAACGATCAAGAGTGGACTGTTTTATTTGCTGGAATTTATGGGCAAGAAAAATCATTACTTACCATTCATATATAGTAATTGTATTCATAAAACATTTAGCTACAGTTGCCAGCCTTTGCACCACAACTGTTTACTGAGATTTCAATTTTGCTATGTCTTATTGGCTGAAATGGCTGCTGTTTTGGATTATTATCAGTAAATTTGTGATCTCAACAACTGGTACAATATAAGAGGATGGAAATAGTAGCTCCTCACAGGAAGTTCGTAATTGCCATTAAATAGCAACATGCAATAGTGTGCTGTCATGCACTTGCTAAGCAGGATTCTCAGCCACAGCTGTCAAGCATACATTTCCTGCTGAAGTAGCAAATTATCTTCTTTAGCTTCTAAATCTCCCTTATATGCTATCAGTTTTTCCTGAAATGTTCAGGTGACTTGAAATTAGCATTCAAAAATCAAAAAACAGTATTTTCAAACTGCTGAATTGTGGGTTTCTTATATGCTTACAGGTGGCTCTATAAATACTATAAATTTGCATAAGCCAAGTACAACTTTTGACACAACAGGCCTGTCCATTTCAGATGTGGTTTCTCCAGATGTTGATCTGGGGGAGAAAGGGTAGATTTTGCTCATGCCTAGTATTAACCCTTTGCCAGCACAATTTGACCGAAAAGAAGTCAGATATGTACACTATGATAGTTACTCTCCAGAGCTATAAAACTGAAATCACCAAGATTGGATCTAAGACTAACTAATTCTACTTAAAAGTAGTATTTAATCATTTTGAAGTTAGATTATGTTGTGAAAGGAAAGATTTAAAAATAACAGGTTATAAAAATTAGAATAAAGATTATATATATATATATATATATATATATATATATATATATATATATATATATATATATATATATATGTGTGTGTGTGTGTGTGTGTGTGTGTGTGTGTGTGTGTGTGTGTGTGTGTGTGTAATGAGCTCTTCGACCACATAGCAAAATTTAATGTTTTCTTCTTTTCTTAATTCATGTGTCAACTATAATACAAGAGATGCTCAAAACTAATGGGAAGATTTTGTTCATTTTTTTAAAAAATCAAGATTCTGTGTGAAGCTTGTATGAACTCTTTAATGTTTCTAAAGCCAGAAGGTTTGGAAAATGCACAGAGTAATGTTCTTTTGGGAGTATATTTTTCATAATATAATTTTTATATTGAATGATATCCAAAGTCATTTCTCTGTCTCTCCCATCTCTTTCTTTCTCTCATCCATCTATGTAAATCACGTGTTTACCAAGAAATTTACATTCTGTTGCTATTGTTTGTGCCCAATACTGTTTTTGATTCAGAGAGATCTTCTGGGCTTTTCTGGTGGGAAATGATTATTTTCACTTCAGCGTAACATGAAAAGGCAAACCTACTTTCTATTAAAGCAAGATACAGTATATAGATAATAAATGATGATAGATAGATAGATAGATAGAAAGATAGATAGATAGATAGATAGATAGATAGATAGATAGATAGATAGATGATAGATAGAGATAGATAGATAGATAGATAGATAGATAGATAGATAGATAGATAGATAGATAGATAGATAGATAGATAGAGCAATAATAGATGAGAGAGAGAGTTGATAGATAATAGATGTTTCAGTGCATACCAAAAATATGGCATCTCTACAACTTTGAAAGATCATTTGTTGAGCCAATTGAAAGAGGAGTTGTGGAACAGTGCAGGTTACATTCAACCACATAGAGGTGGAGCAGATCTCAATGCTCCCCAATTGTCAGGCACAGCGCCACTGTCATGAGGGCCACTGATTCAGAAGCTAGGATTCGGTAGGCGATGGATTCTACTCACAATGGGGAGTGGGAGTTCTGAGAATTGAGGTCCATGTGCCAAGCTTGGGAAACCCTGTTCTTGAGGAACCTGGTATCAGACACATTTTGAAACAATCAAACAAGCTTTGCAAAAGGCACAATTGTGTTAATGACTCAAGGAGAGAAGCTTTATTCATGGATCCATGTCATACAAAGTCCCTCTTTCAAATGCTTTGCACCCCCCTTACCAATTTTACATGCCAATGTTTGTATAGTTACAAACTGTAATCAAAGCCAATTGCTTCAGAACTTCTCTTTGATTGTGTGTTGCATAAGATTGAGACAAAGCATGTATCCATTAATTAGGGAAAGGCTTGGATGATGCTTCCTGAACAGTTTGTTTCTGAAATCTGCAGAATTCTAAGTGAAAGCTTTGCTTCCTGGATTCACTAATTAGCATCCCATCATATTATAAAAGAATAAGATGTTGCACTTATTCCAGGAAAGTGGATAAGAATTGCAGCTTTAATTAACAGAACCCAATACACTGAATTATTCTGATCTGAGAAAGGTTGGCATACAGATGGTTACTTCTGCACATACAAGAAAAGGGAATATATTTATTCTTGCTTTTCATATTCCTATATTGGTCTTCATCATAACAAACTTTGATGGTCATCCTAATTCTCACCTGTACCTTCTGAACTAGCTTGGATCACATTCAGCTGTATGCTATCAGAAAAGGACTAGTTCAGGGGTCTTCAAACTTGGTCCTTTTATGACTTGTGGACTTCAACTCTGAGGAATTCTGGGAGTTGAAGTCCACAAGTCATAAAAGGGCCAAGTTTGAAGACCCCTGGACTAGGGTGTGAACAATATTGATAGGAATATCAGGCTGGAAAGCTTTGTATCCGCAGTCTAAATTTCTGTTCATTTTGGCTTCTCTGGGATGTGGGCAAGTCTCATTTCTCTGGGTTTTTTCCCCCTACAAGTTTTAATTGAAAAAGAATTTTATTTGTATAAAATGCAAATCTATTAGTCTATTCAGCAGCTTGGCTTTCCAAGATGAAAGTTTTATCAAATTTTATACAGCCGCCCATCTCACAAGAAGTTAATCCAACATATGCATTGGTTCAAGGATCAAGGTTTTATTTAGCATCCAATCAGAAAATACAGGGTTTGTAAAGGTACTATTGCCAGTTAGATAGTCAATATCAAATAGATCAATTTTTTTTCAGCTGATACAATGTGCATAAGCCTTGAAGAGAAAGCCCCACTGCTTTACTCTACATTTCAAGAATAGCTATAAGGGTTAGCATTCACATTGCTTTAATTCAGAGCTTCTTGAGAAAAAGTAGGAGAATTGTTCCTTGACATTTTTTAAGAACACATTTATGTCCTATGTGAAGAATAAATGCTCCATTGGTGCAACACCTTTTCACATCCACTATCTTTGCAGCTGTCGTTGCTTTTAAACTGCTTTGATCAGCAACATCCTAAAGCATCTCCCCACTTAGGAAATCTTCAAAATTCAATATTCCTATTTATTTGAAAATCTCAGTGTAAATTACCTGTTCCGATTATTTTGACTACTGTATATAGTTGTTTCATCTTCCTAAAACTGGATATTGCTATTATGAACACAATCCCAAGAAATTCTTAATCCTTCCACCCGCTTCTTCTCAATTACATTCTTTTCTCACCATAACTCAAAAAAAAAGGGATTCAAGAACTCGATCAGCAAAGGAAACAGTGGCCTCCTTTGATGCCGGGAGCTTAAGGTGGGAAAGGAAGATGGGCTTTTGCCAAGATTCAGATTTTTCACATTTTTTTTTCCACCCAAATCAAGTTTCCAGATGTAATTCAGCGAACATCACAGCCAATGTTCTTCCACTGCTGGACCGCCTCCTCTAGTTCCATATGTGGTGTTTGCAGTATTCAACGGCCTACAGAAAAAAGGAGAGAACATCTATTTTCAGTTCATATCACAACTGACCATAAGAAAAAGTTGAGAATCTGGAGACGCAGCCAACATTTGAACCTCAAGAGGCATCTGTCAACTTGTCTCAGTTTTTAATCCATTTTCAATAAAAACGGAAGGTTCTTGGAGTGAACTACAGGTAGTTCTCGACTTACAATCGTTTGTTTAGTGACCATTTGAAGTTACAACAGCACTGGAAATCGGATGCTTATTTATTTATTTATTTATTTATTTATTTATTTATTTATTTATGTCGGTGGCAGTGTCCAAGGGTCAGGTGATCCCCTTTTGTGACCTTCTGACAAGCAAAGTGAATGGGGAAGTCAGATTTGCTTAACAACTATGTTACTAACAACATGCAGTGATTCACTTAACAACTATGGCAAGAAAGGTGGTAAAATGGAGCCAAACTCACTTAGGAACAGAAATCATGGTTGTAAGTCAAGGACTACTTGTTTACTAGTGAGATTTGCTCTGAAGTGGGATGAGTGAGACTAATTATTCAGATTTCAGTGAGACGTCATCCAGCTCTAAGCCTTTCCTATCAGAGAAGTTGCTTCAGGCAACTCTGACAGACCTGAAATTGTGAATATAATGCTTTCCCCTCCCATCTTTTTGATATGTACAGTATATGAATATAAAATAAGATTACTTTTCAAACAAGGGAACTGGTTCACTTGCATTGCGTAAAAATGTGTTGGCCATCTGACCTCTTCTAATGAAAGAAGTAGGAAAGCTATTTTGAACAAATAGAAAAGTTCTGTGTTTCATCGAGTGATCCCGTGCTTGGCACCTTATTGGTGGCTCCATAAGATTGTGTGTCAAGAAAGTGACAGTGAGTTTAAGAGGATATTATTAGTCCAGAAGCTCTTTCTATAAATGAATTCTGCTTTTTTTAAAAAAAAATATATATGCTTATGATCTTATTCTCCAAGTTTTTCTTTTATTCCTTCCTTGGGTTTTGATTTTTATATGACATTGAGTTATTTGTTGCTTTTTCTCTTTGCAGCAGTGTTTGGCTGAAGAAAGGAAAGCATTAGTTTATAAGGAACAAGAGTAAAAATCCATATTTCCCCTCAATATTATTATTATTATTATTATTATTATTATTAATAATAATAATAATAATAATAATAATAATAATAATAATAATAATAATTTTATTTGTATACCGCCCTTCTCCTGAAGGACTCAGGGCGGTGAACAGGGCAATACATATTGCCTTCTTTCTACTTGTTTTGAAAATGGATTTTTTTTAAATGAAATCCATTTTCCTTCCTTCCTTCCTTCCTTCCTTCCTTCCTTCCTTCCTTCCTTCCTTCCTTCCTTCCTTCCTTCCTTCCTTCCTTCCTTCCTTCCTCAATATTTTGCACTAAAGACTTAACCCTCTCCTCCTCCTCACTTTCCCCCCCATCCCCCGAATCGCTTGATTACCTGGCACTGCTCCGCAGTCTCAAGATTCTTGCACCAGAAGGTAGGGCCCCGAGAACAGGCCTCCATTCCCACAAGATGGGATTCAGGACAAATTCCTATTTTCTGTATGTCAAAAAGGGTAAAATATTACTTTCTTAGAAAGAGCTTTATAAAACTATTTCAAATCCACTCTTCTCCCCCTCCCATAAAAAGAAGGAATGTTTTGCTCTGTATGAAAGCTGTCTGGATGGGATTTCACAAGGCCATCTGACCCCCCCCCCTCGTCCTTTATGCTTTCTTAATGCATTTGCAGAGGGGTGGGCATAGCCACTACTATCTCCCCGCCAAACCCCCTTTCCTGCTTCCTCTCCTTCCGCTTCACCTTCAGTTTGTATATTGTGGAGGGAGAGTAGTATTTGGAAGCCTGAGGCTTTCTTTGTTATTGTTTCCTTTGTTTGATTTAGCCGCTCACATTCATTTTTGAGTCAGGTGGCCTCCAGAATTTATTGTTCTTCAAGGACTGGCAAGTTACAGAGAGTTAAGTACTGTGAAATGAAGAGTTCAATGGCACTTAAGGTTTTGCAAGAGCAGGGTTTAAACCGCTCACCCATTGAATATAAATCAATTTTACAACATGACTTACCACACATACAAAGGATGGTTGCAGGATTTGTATCACCAGACGGACAGCAGCTGGTTCATATTGGACCACCAGTTGATCACACTGTAATAAAGCAGAAGGACGTCAGACCAAGGCAGGTGCCTGGTGGGGTCCTCTAGCTTCAAAACCAACTGAACCTTTTATCATACCAATTAAATGAATTAATCTAAATCATGGTAACTAGAGCAACCTGCTTCATTCTGGTATATTCTAGATTATCCCCAATATGTTGATGTCCAGCCCAACTGAAGGACTATAGGAAGGAGAGAGTTGGTGTAGAAATAGTGCCTTCACTCCAACTCCCAAAGAATTTCACTGGTTGCCCAAAATCTTGTTGATCTGGAACCTCAAAACATTCCTTTCAACTTCTCAAAAGTGGTTTAAGTTCTGCCCAACTAATGTGAAGGTTCCAACCACTTGGAAAGTGGTCTGCAACTCTTCAGGAAGGTTATAACTCATAACTCCTTTTTTTCTACCCATCCTAACAGGATGGGGAGAGCGATAAACAATTGGATTTTCCCATTTCTTTTTTTTACTCTTCCATATCATATTAACTCCTTAGAAATTCATCTACAGTACTACTTACTGGATATACCAAAGCTTCGGGGAGTAGTTGGCATCCTTTAGCAAGGAAAGATCCAATGTGGGCTTGTGTTTCGTTCTTCTCCAGTTCATCATCAATATAATTAACAAGAACTACACACATGCGACATATTTGACTATCCTTGTCTTCTGATACTTTCTCAAGAGCTACTTTCTTTTCAGGAGCTATTTTCTCAAGAGCTATTTTCTCTAAACATCAAACAAATAAACCAACATTAGAGTGCACAGCTTGACTTAATGCTAGTTCTCATACATATGTGTGTAGAACAATTAAATTATTTTTAAGTCATTTCTGAGACATTCCTAATGCAGTACAGAATGAGCTCTAAATGAAACACAAAAGCCAGTAAACGAACCAAAATTAGAAGCAGTTGCAAGAAAGCAAATTTAAAGGTATGAGCAATATACAAAGCCTAAAAGCATCGTCTAGTTTGAAGTCTGTATCTGATCTTTAGAACAGGATTAAGCACATTTTAAAGGCACAAGGCTACAGTTTAATATCATCAAAAGGGACAACTTTTATTTCTTTGGCCCGTTTTTATGGTTTTAATTTGGGAACTGAAGCAAAGGATTTCTGGAAGGCAAGTTCCCCCATCCCTACCTAACTCACTAAATATTCCCCTCTAAAAGTCAGAAACCTATATTTTGCTTTTAAAAATGGACAAAAATCTGTTTCCCAGGAATTGGGTCATTTTGCCACCCAATTTCAGAAGCACAATCTAGAACTGCTTATGAGCAGAAAATGAAGTGGGGGGGGGGCAGGGAGAGGGCAGGGGGGCACATGGAACTCCTGAGTTGCTCATCCTTGGTTTAAAGACAATTAATTAATAGGCAGCAGCCAAGCATTCAGGAAAAAGTGATTCATAAATGGGATATCCCCTTCAGATCGAGAGATCTGAATAGTTAGGAGGATTGAGTTTGCGGATAATGATTGATTATCAATCCTCAAATGCTTCTCTGAGAGTCTGTTTAGCGTGAAAAGTCCATCAGAAAGATGAAATCGCTTTCAAGTCAACTTTGATTCTTGGAGACTTTGTGCGTATGTCTGCATGTTTGGCAACAATAATGAAATGCCTACTTCCAGGTTGTCGTTTTTTCAGCTTCTTAATCTACTGAGAGAGCCAGTTAAGGCATCAGGCTAGAATGCAGGAGACCATTTCAAGTCCCAGCTTAGGCATAAAGCCAGCTGGGTGACCTTGGGCCAATCACTTTCTCTCAGCCCTAAGAAGCAGGCAATGGCAAACCACTTCTGAAAAACCTTGCCAAAAAAACTGCATTTATCCAGGGAATCGGACATGAGCGAATGGGGGAAAAAAATCTACAGATGCCGGTAGGTGTTTCCTCATAAACTCCTGTTCATGTATGAACATGAACCAACCTTTCTGAGATTGGATTTTATGAAAGTTAGATATGTGCTACAGGATATGTGCTATAAATACAAAGTTAAAACCAATAAAATGAATTTCATTCCCATCCTGAAGGCAGATGATGTAGAACAAACAAAAACCTACTGGTGCTTAAAGATACATCTTTTGGGCAAAAATTGAGCATGATGCACACGGCTTCAGGCTTAGTAGCGTCCAACAGCATAACGAGAACTGCCATTCCATAAGAATTCACAAAGTCCCTGCACTGAGGAACGACTTCATGAGGTAACATGTAACAAAAATTCATCATCTGATGGACTATTTGCTCCTGAAACATAGAAAGATAAAAAAATAGATTAAAAGGAAATCAAGCATCTAATCTGCAGAGAGTGCAAATGAGGGAGAAGAGAGCCATTACATGTAGTCCTCAGCTTACAACAGACCCAAAAAAGGGTGCTTACAACTTGGATTCAAAGTTCCAATGGTCACTCCCCTATGGTCATGCGATCACATTTTGGTTACTTGGCAACTGGCCCGCACTGATGGCCATTTGCAATATCTGTAGTCAAAATGTTGTGGTTTTTTTCTGGAAACTGGTATTTACTTCGTGTTTCTGACAAAAAAACATTGTGAACAATGGGCTCATTTAATGACTGTAGCTTAACGAGTCACAGAATGAGTGGACAGCCATATACTTTTTCTTAAATGAAAATAAAATAAAATAAGATCATGGTGATTCACTTAATGACCACTACAAAAATATTGTAAAATTGAGTCAGGCACATGATGACTTGCTTAATGATCAGCATGACCTACCATTATATTTCTGAGCTCAATTATGGTCATAAGTCAAGGATTCTTTGGACTTCTTTATCCCAGTAACAGCAGAAATGAAAGAAGTGAAGTTAATTTGCTGAAATAATGTTCACAGGTGAAGACCATTTTAGTCATTCTTGAATAGCAAAGGGAAAGGTGACAAATGCAGGAATGAGAAATATGAGAGTATTTTTTTAAGTTCTCTCTGGTTATCTCTTCAAATGTTCTGCATCTTCCCTAAATCTGAAATAATTTGCATCCAGCCAGCCTGAATCCACATTATGATTGGACTAAATGGAAAGCCTCATAGAAACAAAAATCAAATTTTGATTTCGTTGCTCGAAGTCAAGAAAGTCTATGCTTTCGTCTTCATAATTTCTTTTCATAATTTCAGAGATGAAGACTTTGAAAATTAATTCAGTGTATAGAAGATCCCTTCAAGAAATTCTCCTCTATCACCATTTCCCGCAACATAATAACACACTAATTCACTGTTTCTTACTTCTGTGTTATTGTTCTCCACCAAGTTCTCTGCCACTTGTACGACTTTTTTGCAGATATCACAAAGCAAATGAGGCTTATCTGCATCTGAAATTGTCTACATAATAAAGTTGAGAGAGAGAGAGAGAGAGAGAGAGAGAGAGAGAGAGAGAGAGAGAGAGAGAGAGAGAGAGAGAGAGAGAGAGAGAGAGAGAGAGAGAGAGAGAGAGAGAGAGAAGAATTAAACAAAACAAATGTAATAAAATCATATTTTTAGGGTTAAGCAAAAGTAAAAAAGATATAACCAGGACGCATTGCTCTCATACTAAATTTTCATTGGCCAGACTTTAGACAAGTTTTCTTCTCAACTACAATAATTTGAGAAAATTTCATTGAATGAATTACAATTAATTCTCCTTTGCTAATGATCCTTAAATGGTGGTTACATTATGATTCTTAAATTTTCTAGACTCTTTCCATTTGTCACCTGCTTAGGGGCAGCATCAGTGGAAGTGATTAATGGCTAAAGATATCTTTTGTGGAAGCCATTGTTAAGACGATGCTACCTACCATATATGGGCTGCACAAATCTGGAAGACCCCCAGATGGAAACAAAGAGTCAGTTTCTGCATATTTTTTTTCCTGCCATTTAGTGATCATCTGCATTTTTTCAGCTCTTCACCTTAGGTCTCAGAGATTTTCCTTTTTCCTGATTTTCTATTGAACCTCTTAGCTGTTTCTTCTTCTATCTATGCTCTTACCAATAAGGTTATTTTTTTCCCCCATGAAATGCCTTCTCAGTTTTACCCAAGGATACATTTCACATTCTACTTGTTTTGGTTTTGAGCAAATCTCAGCCATTCTCCAATGGCTTGCTTGGACAATGTTATTAGCTTCTGTCCTTCTGCAGACCGTGCCTTTATATGTGTATGTATATATGTTTACATACCTTAACTACTGCTCCATACAGGTCAGAAATGTAGTCCATTGCCTTCAAAGGATAAAAAGGCTCTGATTTTGTAGTGTCACAGAATCCAGCTTTACCGCAAATTCCCATTGGTGGCTAGAAGAGTAAAATGTTCCATTAGAAGCTAATGTTTCATTTTTAAGAAGGCGATAGCATTGCATACTAACCATATCAGGATTTTTCGTTTGCTATTTTTGGTACTTGGTTGTGATACTCAGACGTTAAGACATGACAGTATGAAGTTAGCACATATGCATTTTTACATGCATCCCTTAAAGAGATAGAAAGTTGCAAAGGTCCCACATGTTGCTCCTTTGATGTAGGGCAGGGGTAGGCAACCTTGGCTCTTTTATGACTCGTGGATATGCTGGCTCAGGAATTCTGGGAGTTGAAATCCATGAGTCATAAAAGAGCCAAGGCTGCCTACCCCTGATAGGGAATAGTCTCCTTAAAGTGGCATGAATTCCATCTGAAACTGAGACAAGATTTTGCAACGCCAAGCCCCCTATTATCACAGCCTACAGACCCGAGATTGTCAGTGTTTCTTCTAACAAAACATTCCTGTCATTTCATTGAAGACTACAAAAAATATAGCATAAACCTTCACTGGAGGTGTTTAAACAAATGCTGGATGACCATCTGTTAAGTTAGCAATATTACTGGATTCCTACACTGGGAAGGCAGTGATGATTTCCAGGTTCTCTTGCGATCGTACAGTCTATGATCCTGTGATATTAGAAAAACGCAGACTTGATTCACGTTACGTGGGGATCACCATGTGGGCTTGTACAAGGAACTGAATTCCAAATTAACTAAACAGGTTGAAGTCATAATTAGCAATCCTAATCAAGGTTAGCTAAATTTTACAGGGTTTAGGTGATTGGCTTCAGTAAGTTGCACAAAGTAAAAATTTTAAAACTCTAGAACTTGCTGAAGGGAGGAAAAATAAGAGGAAAGATCTGAAGTTCCTGGCTTCATCCACATATGTCACATGACCACACCTATTAGTAGTTTTTCCCTGCCTGATGAAATTGCACTGATAGGAAGAGGTTGGCCTGTGGTCAGTTTTTCTTAAAACAATAAAAATTAAACCGTGCAAAGCTTTTTGGAGCTGTTTAAGTACCTGGGAGGTAAGAGAATCCAGAATCCCTGATTCTAGGAAAGGTAAGCTCACCATTCAGTAGGTTAACTCTGGTGTCATGAGAATATAAACCTATTTCTTTTTAAATAACTTTGGGTCTTCTATTTTTTTCCCCCAGTAAACTGCTCCAATGTTCAGACTGTTCACATACAAAGCTTGTGAAGGCTTCCTTTTTTACCTTTGTTTTGGGAACTGCAAAGAAGAAGTTTTGTCTATTGTACTTTCTAGGTAAAGGTAAAGGTTCCCCCGCACATGCGTGCTAGTCGTTTCCAACTCTAGGGGCCGGTGCTCATCTCCGTTTCAAAGCCAAAGAGCCAGCGCTTGTCCGAGGACGTCTCCGTGGTCATGTGGCCAGCATGACTAGACGCCAAAGGCGCACGGAATGCTGTTACCTTCCCACCGTAGTGGTCCCTATTTTTCTACTTGCATTTTTACGTGCTTTCGAATTGCTAGGTTGGCAGAAGCTGGGACAAGTAACAGGCGCTCACTCTGTTACGCGGCACTCGGGATTCGACCCGCCAAACTGCCGACCTTCTGATCGACAAGCTCAGCATCCTAATCCACTGAGCCACCGCGTCCCTGTACTGTACTTTCTATTTCCCTCCAAACCCCAAGCTCTTTTCAGTCAGACAATATTGTTTGCCATTGCTTAACACAAAAATGTTCAACATGAAAAAGTTTGAAATGGAAAAGCATACATACCATATCCTGTGGTCAAACAAATAGGGGTGAGGAGAAAAGAAAAGAAAAGACAATAAGACAAATATTCATAACTTAAATTCTACTGACTGAACAAAAACGCCATATATTAGCTAGGTGTCTTCCTTACTCCATCAGATTATTCTCTCAGATTCTTTTAATGTTCTGCCACCAGAACGTAAAATTAAAAGAATGTGTTAGAATCCTCTCTTAGATACAAATTGCCTTCATCTACTGAGAAGGATCACATTGGCATCATAATGGTGTAGGGTTTGATCACAATGAAGCTGAGCCCAGCCAAGCATGAGGCAGTGTGAGGCATAGCAGTGGTTGTCCTTCAGGAGGAGGGGGTTGCATCTGCTGACCAAAATGATCCCTAATCTGGTCTTCTACTTTCTGAGCATTTGCTTCAGGACATCACCCTGGTGGTCTACAGGTAAAATAGACTGTGGTATGCCTCCGCCACCTTTGAAATGAGATTTAATCACAATGCCATCATTCGTTACAAGTGGGGTGATGAAATGGACAATGCCTTGCCTTTTGACTCAGAAATTAGACCTCTTTGACTAGCCCTCTTATGCAACTGCTTCAGAATAACAGTTCACTGAACCAAATCTGGCCTACTTATCCCCCACCTCAAACCAGCTTATCTTGTCATTCATTTAAAGCAGGGGTCTTCAAATTCGGCCCTTTTATGACTCATGGACTTCAACTCCCAGAATTCTTCAGCCAAAATGGGTGGCTGAAGAATTCTGGGAGTTGAAGTCCATGAGTCATAAAAGGGCCGGGTTTTGAAGACCCCTGATTTAAAGATTACATTACTGTGATTAAACAACCTATCAAAATCAATCTTCAGTCATTTTTAATGATGTTATCGTTATTTATAATGCGAACTACTAGAAGCACAGTGATAAAGACTTCAGGATCGTAGAGAGAAGTCTTAATGCCACTTTTCTAGATAGTTAAACGTGATAAGGAAGACACAAAACTGAATGTTGTGATAGTCGTAAAGTAATCCCACATGATTGCTCACCTAACCACAGCTTTGCTGGGCCTTATTTTTCAAATACCATACATTCTATTGCTCAGCAACCAGTTCCTTAAACCTCCTGATCTCTGTATTTTAACACCAATGGTTCTTGCATTGGTTTTCCTCTTGTAGCACTCAAAAATAGGTAGAAATCTTGGTTGTGTCATTTAAGTTAAAAAGTTCAATCAATCAGAGTAGAGCAAGAAGGATTTTGGAGGTCTTCTAGTCCAGGGGTCCTCAACCTTGGCAACTTTAAGACTGATGGACTTCAACTTCCAGAATTCTTCAACCAGGTTGAGAAATTCTGGGAGTTGAAGTCCACAAGTCTTAAAGTTCCCACAGTTGAGGACCACTGTTCTAGTCCAACTCCCTGCTCAAGCAAGAGACCTATACCATTATAGACAAGTGATTGTCCAGATAACATATCTGCCTAATTTGACGATCTGGTATGCAGACTAAAGTTTCTGCTCCCCTAACAATTGAATATCCTATCACCACTAGTCGCCTTTTTTTAACGAGGGAAATCGGGGATACTTTCCTTTCTGTCATCGGAATGCTGGGTTTTGCCTCTTTTTTTAGAAACTATTGATGACTGCTCTTTTACAGGTGTCTTTCTTCCAGGGGGAGGCTATGAAGGCGATTGTTCAGTTCCCGAAGAACTTCATTGGAATGGACTAGGGTAGATAGTAAGGGCTTTGCTCTGGGTTATTGTTTTCTTCTAAAAGTGACGTGTTTCCATCAGTCTTCCTCTTTAGGTTCATCTATAATTTTTTTTTATGGAAGCTGTTTATTCCCTACTGTGTTCAATCTGGATGGATCGATTTTCTTCTTTAGGTTTTTTTTTTTTTTTAGAAGCTGTTCGCTTCCTATTGGGTTTAATTTTGGTGTCGTGTTCCTGTTCTCCCTGTGGTTTACTTAAATCCTGCCAGTGAGAAAAGGAAATGGCAAAATCCAGGATAATTGGAAGTAGGTTATTCAAACATTGCCAATGAGCAGTGACCTACACAAATTATACATCTTAAGATGGGTGATCGTGTCTTGAACACAGTGATTGTAAGAGCTAGGCAGGATGTTAGATTATATACTCTTAATACATTTTACCAATTATAATCAAATGTATGGGGCTCTGAAATTCATCCAGTGGTGGGATTCAGCCAGTTTGCACCGGTTCAGGAGAACTGGTAGCTAAATTTATCTGGCTTCTGGAAGTCCAGTCTAGGCCTCAGAGGCCTCCCAGGCCTAGAACAGCCCACCGGAAGTGCATGGATACCACTTCCGGAAGTCCGTTCTAGCTATTGGAGGTCTGGAGTAGCCCCAGGCCTGTATCACGTAATAGAACCAGTTGTTCAAATGTTTGAATCCCACCACTGAATTCACCCATACTTAAGTGCCATTTCCATGCAGTTTCCCTGGGCTACGCTTATTGATCAAAGGGCAAGGATTTTATGTGCAATGAAATTGTTTTCTATTTATTTTTATTTAAGTAAGTCTATAGTCTTGGAATCTTCTGCACTGGTAGGGATTTGTTTGCAGGACAACACATTCTAAACTGTTAGTCTTCTTTGTTACGTTTGTAAAAAGGTAAAGGTTCCCCCGCACATGCGTGCTAGTCGTTTCCAACTCTAGGGGCCAGTGCTCATCTCCGTTTCAAAGCCAAAGAGCCAGCGCTTGTCCGAGGACATCTCCGTGGTCATGTGGCTGGCATGACTAGACACCAAAGGTGCACGGAACGCTGTTACCTTCCCACCATAGTGGTCCCTATTTTTCTACTTGCATTTTTACGTGCTTTCGAACTGCTAGGTGGGCAAAAGCTGGGACGAGTAACAGGCGCTCACTCTGTTACGCGGCACTGGGGATTCGACCCGCCAAACTGCCGACCTTCTGATCGGCAAGCTCAGCATCCTAGCCCACTGAGCCACTGCGTCCCTGTTACGTGTGTAGCAAAGGTTGAAAAACCATATTTACATAGATATTCAATTAAGATTTTTGCCCATAGAGTTCTATGCCACTTAAAAGATTTCCCCAGCTCATTACAAGTGTGTTGTAACTGTTTAGGTATCTAAGAGTTTTAGTCCAGCTGAATTTTAAAAGAGTCTTGTGTCTAGAATGTAGCATTTGAAAAATTACAAAAATTTACTATCACAAACTGGACCTTAAGAATTTGTTTATAGATAAGAGATGGGATATGGAACAAGAGTTCATTTGTTCTATTTTAAGAGAAGGGGATAAGTTACTAAAGTTCTTGATATTATTTGTGATGAAGGGGGAAGTAATTTCTTCAGGTGTTTCTTTTTTCTTTACTATATTTTTATTTTTTTATTTTTAGCACTTGTGTTTTTTTCTTTTTCTTTTGTTTGCATTCATTTTTATATTTTTAATTGTAATCTAGGATAAAATTATTATCCACAATAAATTGGACCTTAACCATGCATTCTTGCTCGCAAAAGACACGAAGATGCAATCAACTTACCAAGAGAGACATGAGGAATTGCACAAAAGCATGTACGTATGCAGGGACATATTTCTTGCACTATAGAAATTAACAAAAAAAGACCAGCTTGAATAATACTCGAAGATTAACCCATGAGATAATAATCAATAAATTATTTGTGAGCAGCTCAGTTAATTCCGTTCTGGCTCCTCATTGAGATGCTCCTCATCCATCGTTACCAAGGTATGTTTCCCGTTAAGGGAAATGCTAACTGAATTACCTCATCTGCCATGTGGGTCCCCAAATCTTCACACTTCTGCTTGGCATAACCCTCCAAAGTCTGGATAAGGAAGGGGCTGTTCTTCAAGATTTCGTGTATTTCTACAGCCACCATCTTGCATTCATGACAGGGATCTACATTACTCTGCCAGAACTAAAGATAACAGAGGAGAACACAGGATTAACATACCTACTAATTTGTGTGGCCAGAGCTTATCTCATAAAAGGAGGTTTCTGCGGAAAGGGGCTAATACATTAACACCTCCAGAAACACAGTTGAGTTGGGATGAATAATTTTACCAAACAGTAGGAATAATATCCACCTTGAGTGCTAGCTACACCCCTCACAGGCATTTGGCGATCCCAAAATAATGCCTCCCATCCAACTACGTGGGCTGCTGAAGCTCCCACAAGAAACAAATAAAGTAGACATGGATAATTTCTAATCTGATACTTTCCCAACTTCTCAGCTACCATAGGAATTGCCCATTTCATCTGCCAAGAGTCTCAGAGAACTTTATCTGAAGGAGCCAGCCCTTAGAAGTCAAATGAAGATTGGTTCAGGTATCCCAAGCCTCTTAAGGTAGAATGGAAAGCCCCCCCAGGGCTTTTTTTCTCATAGAACGCTCAGAACGGAGTTCCGGCACCTTTTTTGGATGGAACCTTGTAGGATAGGCAAGGCGGTTTGTATGACATGTGTGAGTTCCGGCACCTTTTTGTTTTACAAAAAAAGCACTGCCCCCCCCTCGCAATTTCTTTGAGATCTTTCTGTCCTGTCCTGGTTGAGTGTTTGACTGGAGGGGACCAATCATCCCAGCTGTTTCCTCACCAAAGACTGTCTTTGGGGTTTATCTTGAGGACTGAAGAGAAGAGGCACATTAGCTATGAAGGGAGACAGCATGTCACGAAGTTCTGTTATTGCAGGCCATTCTTCTGATTTTAGTTGGTTCTGAAACTTCAGCGCTTTGTCAGGACTATCTGGCTGACTGCAGAGTAGAAAAGCACCACACACAATTTCAGGTCTATCCTAAAAAAAAGCCAAAGAGAGAAACCATTTCACAAAAGGAGCCTCCCAGTCTTTAAAATACAGGAAGTCTTCGTCTTACGAGCACAGCTGAGCCCAAATTTTCTCTCGTTAAGTGAGACATTTGCTAAGTGAGTTTTGCCCCACTTAACGACTTTTGTTGCCACAGTTGTTAAGTGAATGACAACAGTTGATAAGTTAGTAACCTGGTTGTGAAGTGAACCTGGCTTCCCCATTGACTTTGCTTGTCAGAAGATTGTGAAAGGGGATCACATGACCCCAGGACACAGCAATGGTAATAAAACAGGGACCAGTTGCCAAGCATCTGCATTTTGATGACACGATTCTGGAGACACTACAAAGGTTGTAACTCTGAAAAATGGTCATAAGTCACATTTTTCAGTGCTGTTGTAACTTTGACCGTTCACTAAACAAACTGTTGTAAGTCGAGGATTACCTGTAAAACACTGTCTTCCAGCTCAAAATTTAGCAGTCTTTATAGACATCCTGTTCATTTCTCAAAAGAAACTTTTGGTTTATGGACCAAATAAGTACTATTCAGCTTCAAAAACTGATGAATCAATTTCCATTTCTATTTCTTATGCCCTCGTTTCCCACCCCCCCATATTTTACGTTAGAAATCTATATCAAGGACTGATTGCAAAACAGCTAGGAAATATTTCACTTCATTACATGTGAAGTCTTCGCTTTTTTCCCCAATAGTTATTAAACAATATGAAAAAGATGAACACTAATGCAAACTTTAAAAAGTAAAACCAATAGAATGTGCAGAAAAGAAAAAAAAACAATGAAAAGAAAAATAGAAAAGAATAAAATAATATAGTAAAGAAAAAGAAAACAAATTTATAAAGAAGTAACTTCTCCTTTTTCACAACCATTATAAACAATTTTAATAACTTATCACCTGCCCCTAAGTTCCCATATCTTATCTCTTAGCTATAAACAACTATAAACAAAATTTTAAAGCCTTTTCATTCAGTCCTGGTCAGCAAAAGTCCATTAAGAGTTATGAGAGATATCTATTTTAACCTTGATCCAGTAAATCACCTTTTGATTCTTTCCTTTATTTCTAGCACTCTTGGTCTTTGATCCCTTCAGATAATATCCAAGAACTCAAAATCCACTATAGGAAAGTTATCTAAGTCACTCTTCTGATTTTTAATTTGTGTGTCCCTTTTACAATATCAGCTGATCTTCAGAATATCACTTTTTTTCCAAATCATGTTCATAACCTCCTTTTTAAATACACGTTCAAATCAATTTCAGTCTTGACCAGTAGAATTTGTTTCTCTTCCATAACATCATTAACCCCCAGTCTAACTTAAAATGGCAGATATTCTTTGTTATGTATGCAGGCACCTGCATAGCAACAGCCACCAGGGGGCGTTGGCCTGGACGGTTTCGGCGGGAAACCCAGTTTCAGCGGGAAACCTAGGGCCAACCCCATTGGCTGTTAGCTTACCTGGCCAGGTATATAAGGAGGCCAGGTAGCCCTCATTCCCCAGTTCACTACCCCCTTCAATAAAGAGCTGAACTCACACACCGGCTGGCGTCTCTTCCTTGCGTCGGACCCACTACACAATATTCTTAAAATTAACTTCTGACTCCATTGTTCGTAAATATCTTTCAGTACATCCAATGTTAAAGTATTTTAATCCATTCTTGCTAATAACTCAAATTAAAGTGTTCTTCTCCTTTCTGGTTCCCTCTGGTGTCCAGCCTTCAAAGTCCCATCTTATTACAACTATTTTCCAAATTCAAAACAAAACAAAACAGCTGTTTCCCATGGGCAGGATTCTTATAATCAATTTTAAAATCTCATTTCAAATCTATTCTAGACTCTTAGCCCATTTGTAACTTCCCAGAAACAGCATTCTAAACACTCTTTTTTCCTAAATCCTTAAACTCACATTTCAAACATCTTTTGCTAAGGACTGAAGGAAACTCAGCCAGTGAAGCCTAAAACTCGCCTTTTCAAAGATGCTTAGATTTTCAAAAGCAGCAAACAAGTAATTCCATAGACTATTAAGAAAGAAGGCTCAGCTCAACTTTATAAGGGCTACTTTACTGTATGTCTGTAAGCTTAATTGAAATTCCTAGACTCCCAGTCACTTGTTGGCTCGCTAGCCAAGAGCAAAAACTTGGGTTCCTGAAGTCTACTCACAAGGGATACATGAAGGCAATCTCACAATCTCTCCTTTCTCCAGATTTAGCAGTTGAGGATCCACCTTCCAGCTCCCGATCTCTTCTACTATGTCTTCCCCACTTTTTCAGGGACATCTAGCTCACCACGTGCTCACTGGAAGTCCCCCGCATGTGAAGTTTTTGAATGGAGATAGAACATTTCTCCCTTCCCCCCCCCCAAAAAAAATAAAAGGTAATCTGATATCATTCTTACTTATTGCATTGTGTATGCTAATTACATGGGTATTACCGGTCAAATGGGTTTTGCAGGTTTTTGTAGCAGTTCAAAAGCCTGGAAAACCAGTTTGATCAGATCAGATATGAAAGGGAGGTGGCTTTGGTGACTTTCAAATGCTTTTAAAAATAATTATCTCCAAACCTGACTGCAGAATTTTAATTTTAATAAAATATTTATTCTGCTCCAAACAATCAACTCTTACTTAAACGCACACATACCAGTCAAATGTGAGTATTTTCAATATTTCTAGAAAAAGAGGTCATCTTTTGAAATCACTGAAACATTCAACTAAAATAATCCTGTAAAGTGTTCTAGCTGGAGGACATCTAAGGGTGGCGTGCACAATCATGAAACAGAATCATATTTTGAAATGAATAGAGTGACATTCTGTAGTGTATGCTGCTAAGCATACACAGGAAATACCAGCACAGCAGGGGGCTGGACAGCTCTAGGCTATAACCGCTTTGGCGGGAAAGCCTGAATAGAGTGAGTCATTGACAGCCCCAGGCATGGTCAGCTCTGGCGGGAAGCCAGGGTTTAAACCTATTGGCCACCTGCACTGGCGGGAAGCCCAGGTTCAAATCTATTGGTCACCATTCACCTGGGCAGGTATAAGAAACGCCAGGTAACCCCCTTTGTCTCAGCTTCATTCCTGATCCAAATAAAGAAGTACTACCCAGCTCAAGTGTCCGTCTCTCTGTGCGACCACGCGACTTTGCTCATTCAATTCTTAGAGTACAGATGGATCACCATTTGGGTTTTTTGCTATCAGAGTCTCAGGAAAAAGGCAAAGATCTGGAAAATCATGAGTCTAGAATTTGCTGTGACTTGTGATCTCAGTCCTTCAACAGGACATACGTTCCTGGATATCATCACTCCTACCAAGAGCACACAAACTCTAGTCCTCTAGAAGTTATTGAGTCACTCATAGTGGAAGCACTACTGTAGAAGGCAAGACAAGAAACAATGAATGGAAACTGGTCAAGGAGAGAAGCAACCTAGAGCTAAGGAGAAACTTCCTAACAGAGAGAACAATTGACCAGTGAAATGGCTTGCCTTCAGAAGTTGTGGGTGCTCCATCGCTGGTGGTTTTCAAGAAGAGACTGGACAGCCACTTGTCTGAAATGGTACAGGGACTCTTGCTTGAGCAGGGGGTGGGACTATATGACCTCCAAGGTCCCTTCCAACTCTGTTATTCTTTTACTTAGATCCAATCAGCACAATAAGTGATTTTAGGGCCCAGACTTGAACAATAGGCCCTATCCAACAACATGAAATTTAATGTGGAGAAAAGCTAGGTTTTACACTTAGGCAGAAAAAAAAACCAAAGGTACAAGTACAGATTACGCAAAATCTGGCTCAAAAACAGTAACTGTGAGAGGGACCTTGGAGTCCTAGTGGATGATCACTTAAACATGAGCCAGCAGTGTGCAGCAGCAGCCAAAGCAGCTAATACAATCCTGGGTTGTATAAACAGTCATATAATCAAAATCACGCGAAGTGTTAGTACCACATTATAAAGCCTTAATAAGACCACATCTGGAATACTGCATCCAGTTTTGGTCACCATATTACAAAAAAGATGTTGAAACTTTGGAAAAAAAGTACAAAGAAGAGCAACTACGCTAAGATGATTAAAGGCCTGGAGACTAAAACATATGAAGAACAGCTGCAGGATTTGGGTTTGGCCAGTCTAGAGAAAAGAAGGACTGGGGGGGGGGAACATGATAGCAGTCTTCCAGTATTTGAGAGGTTGATACAAAGAGAAGGGGGGGGTCAACTTATTTTCCAATGCACCTGTAGGCAGGACAAGAAACAATGGATGGATACCAATCAAGGAGAGAAGCAATCTGGAACTAAGGAGAAACCTCCTAACAGGACAATTAACCAGTGTGTTGTGATTCAGGGTCAGCCTGTGGGTTCGGCAATTGGGTCGGACGACTCAGAGGAGGAGGAGGGGGTGTTGAAGAGCTTGCTGATGATGGCCTTGAGGCTCCGCAGAGCCCTCAGCCGGGCCCCTCCCACCTGGTCACGACGGAGACCCAGCTGTGTGAGCCTGACAGTGTGGATGAAGATGACCCACAGCTGGCCCTGTTCAAGGACGCCCGACGCAGGAGGCAGTCAATCAGGAGTAAACAGAGGAAGGCAATGGGGCACCTCGGAAGGAGGCAGAGAGAAGCCACGCCCTGAACTGTATTTAAGGGGAATGTGTGGGAGGGCTGGTTTGCTGAAGTTCCTGTTTCATAGCTCCTGTTTCATGGTTGGTGTCTTGTCTTGCTCTGTTTTATGTTAATAAATTTGGCAGGCTTTATTCCAGCCTCTTGCCATTTGTAAAGGGGTTGTCCCTGCTTTTTCTGCAGGGCCGGTAGCAGGCTGGTATAGAACAATGTGGAACAGCTTGCCTTCAGAAATCATGGGCGCTCCTTCACTGGAGGTTTTTAAGAAGAGACTGGGCTTATCTGAAATGGTGTAAGATCTCCTGCTTGAGCAGAGGGTGGGACTAGAAGACCTCCAAGGTTCCTTCCAGCTCTATTCTGATTGAGTGATGGGAGCTGAATTCCCCCCTTCCTGCTATATTACATTTTGGGGTGTGCGTTTTGGGATTTGGGGGAATTCATATTATTTTCTGTGGCCAAACAGCTGGGAGTCTGATGACCATTAGCTATTAACCATGATTAATAGTAGACCTCATTTTGGAATACTGCTATCATATCCCCCCCCCCCCCAGTCCTTTTTTTCTCTAGACTAGCCATGCCCAAATCCTGCAACCGTTCTTCAGATGTTTTAGTCTCCAGGCCTTTAATCATCTTAGTTGCTGTTCTCTGCACTTTTTCTGAAGTCTCAATATCTTTTTGTAATGTGGTGACCAAAATTAGGTGCAGTATTCCAGGTGTTGTCTTACTAAGGCTTTATGGTAAGCCAACATATTTAAGTGATCGTCCACTAGCACTCCAAGAACCCTCTCACAGTTTCTGTTTTTGATCCAGGTTTCGCCTAATCTGTCATTGTACTGTTGATTTTTCCTGCCTAAGGATGAAACCTTGGTTTTCTCCACATTAAATTTTATTTTGTTGGATAGGGCCCATTGTTCAAGTCTGTCAAGATCCTTTTGGATACTGAGCTTGTTTTCTGGAGTGTCGCCTATTCCTGCCAGTTTAGTGTCATCTGCAAATTTGATGAGTTCCCCTTCAATTCCCTCATCTAAATCATTTATGAAGATATTGAGGAGTACTGGGCCTTAGATGAAACCTTGTGGTACCCCACTGGTTACCTCCCTCCATGTAGATGTAGTACCATTAATGACTCATTGAGTATGGTTTGTCAACCTGTTACAAATTCACACTGCCATCTATCCCTTTTTCTAGCTTAGCAAGAAGTAGGCTGTGGTCTACTTTGTCGAGTGCTTTACTGAAATCAAGGTATACTATGTCCACATCATTTCATTGGTCTACTAATTTAGCCACTTTATCAAAGAATGAAATAAGATTGGTTTGGTATGATCTGTTTTTAGCAAACCCATGCTGGCTTCTACTTATAGCTTTGTTTCTAGATGTTCACAAATCTGTTTTTTGATTACCTTTTCCATTATCTTTCCAGCTATTGGCGTTAGACCAATTGGTCTATAGCACAGGTCTGCAACCCGTGGCTCCGGAGCCGCATGCGGCTCTTTCAGCCGTCTCCTGCGGCTCCCAGTCCTCTGCCATGTGCAGTCCAAAAAAAAAAAAAAAAGTGGGACTAAAAAAGTTCAATCAATTCAAATATGCAGGGTAGGTGCATATCTCACCTTGGCTCCACTCTTCAGTCAAACCCTGTTCTGCGCATGCGCGTATGTACACACATGCGCACACATTTTTTGCGGCTCCCAGTTTTTCCTTTTGTGAGGGAACCGGTTCCGAGTGGCTCTTTCACTGTTTCAGGTTGCTGACCTCTGGTCTATAGTTTCCTGATGCTGTTTTTTTCCCCTTTTTTGAAGATGGGAGCCACATCAGCTCTTTTCCAATCCTCAGGTAGTTCCCCAGTGTTCCAAAATTTTTGAAAGATATGGTACAATGATTCTGAGATAACATCTGCCAGTTCCTTTAGAATTCTGGGATGTAATCCATCAGGTCCCCATGATTTATATTCATCAAGAACAGACAGTTGTTCTGTTACCATTTTCTTGTTTATTTTAATATTTATTTCTGATCTATCTTCTACAGTTATGCTTTTGGTAAGCTGGGCTATGGTTTCTTTTTGCGTGAGCACTGACGCAGAGTTAGTTAAGCAGTTCTGCTTTCTCTATACTGCCTGTTATACTTGCTTGCCATCTTCTCTCCTTAGTGGACCGATTGTTTCCTTGACTTTTTTTTCTTGTTATTTATATATTGAAAGAAACTGTTTTTATTATCTTTGACTTTTGTTGCGAGCCTTTGTTCATTCTGAGCCTTTGCTTTTCTGACTTCATTTTTGCAGATTTGGGCTCTCTGTTGACATTCTGCCTTAGTTACGGTATATGTCCCCCTTTCCATTTTTTTTTGTACTCGTCCTTTTTCTCTTTCAGTTTATCAGAGAGATCTTTGTCCAACCATGCTAGTTTCAGACTAACGAGCAACCATGCTGGTCGCAGAGTAAATAATGAGATCAACTACCAGAAAATGGTTGACTTGAATCTGATCTATTATCAAAAGTCACAGTTAGAAGCATCAGCACCAACCAATTCCCACAGTATTTCCAAAGATAATTTACCTGAACTTGTTTACCAAGCTCTACAAGAACAATCACTCCAGTGTCCACCATCTTCTTGCATTTGACTGACCAGTCCTGGAAGGGAAGATACTGGCATCCTCTCTCAAAAAACTTAGCAAGTCTTTCCTAGAAAGAGGAAAAATATAGAGAAGGACATAAGTTGTTTTGTTTTGTTCTGTTCTGTTCTGTTTCAGATTCTTTATCATTTTTCCAATAAGCTACAGCAATCTGTGAAAACAGCATTGGGAGGAGTAAGAATGAAAAACTCACTTTGAATAAAGCTACGTAATTTAGTGCCATAAAGGGATCCTGAGAAGTTCATAGTAATGTTTAAGCCATGGTTAGTTGGATTACTATTTGCTGGTTAAGTCATAGGGGCCTAGTTCACATAGCATGCTAACTAAATTATTATTTATAAGCTACATTACTTTAAGTGACACTAAACAAGCCACATTATGGCTTAGTTTGATGTCTAAATTAGAATACAGCCCAGAAGATTTCTTTCAAATTTCTTAAAAACAATTCCTTCATTAATAAATAAATGAATAACCATGTCCCCACTTTTTTTTTTTTTAAATTTATATCCCTCATCTAACACTTTTAGGTATTACAATTCCCAAGCCTAAAGTACTTACATCTGTAGAATTGTCTTGAACAATCTTTGCCATCAAGACTACAATGAATTTACAAAAAGTACATTTCAAGTTTTTCTGAGGAAAAAAGAAAGAAAAGAGTGTTACTAGAAGAACATTTGTATTGTATTTTAATCCTTTGTTCGCACTAAATTAGTTGAAACAAAACTAAGAACTAGTTAGTTGAAGCTGTGGCACTGATTAAAATAAGAATCCTATCCAAATTATTTGCAATTTGGTACAATATTGAAAAGAAAGTCTCTACAATGGTAGAGAGAAGCAGGGTCATATTTTTGCTTTTCCCGTAAAGAGTAATAAAATGCTGCCATTGTTGCTAGGGGTGATGATATAATCTCTTACTGCCAGAAAAAAGATCATGCATTAATTACAACAAAGCAAGGATAGTTGGTTGGGGGCAACACCTTACATCAGAGGTCCCCAACCTTTTGGGCACCAAGGACCGGTTACGTGGAGAGAGGTTTTTTCCATGGACCAGAGAGTGCGTGTTTTTGTGAGCTGCCTGCATCTCGTGGATGGGGCTTTGCTTGTTTATGCAGACCAACCGCTGGCATGCCGCTGCCCAGTACCAGTCCACTGACCAGGGGTTGGGGACCCCTGCCTTACATAAATGTCACTAAGACTCTAATATATGGTAATACAGTGGCCCCAAAGCTTTTGGTCACCAGGGACCGGTTATGTGGAGAGAGGTTTTTCTGTGGACTGGAGGGTGTGTGGTTTTGTGTGCTGCCTGGAACTTTTTCCTTATGTAATAAACATTCTACTGTATTTCCAGAATTAAAATCTGCAAGGAATATTGGGAAGATGGATGGACAGAAATATAATTATAACTCTCATTCACATGACAAATTCATAATCTGGGATAATACTAATCTGAAAATGTAAGAGATTTTTTGTTAGTTTTGTTGCTCATATAGGGTCTGTTTATTGCCATTCAGGTTTGTTTGTTTTTTTTTTTAATTCTTGTTTTTGCAAGAATTTGGATTGTCTGAATTGTCACAATGGCAGTATATCCATTAAAATATATTTCAGTTTCATTATTTGGCCAGACAGATTGGAAGCATCTAAAACTCTTGAATTACTATCAGCAGTGAAATGTCTTATGAATAAATCCAAACCTATCCTATTTTCTATCTAGATCAGGGGTGTCAAACTCAATTTCACTGAGGGCCGCATCAGCATTGCGGTTGCCCTCAGGGGGCTGGGTGGGTGTGGCCTGGGTGGGTGTGGCCTACTGGGTGGGCGTGGCTAGAGTGCGTGTGACCTACTGGGTGGGTGTGGCCACCTCTACATCATTCGCATCAAGGGTGCCTATGGGGGCCTGGGCAGGAGTGGGACAGATCTGAGGGTCTCTGGCAGAAGGAGGGTCTCTGAGCCAGGGCCAAGGCAGAGGGGGCTGTTCCCTCACTGTTTCCAGGATGGCTTCGCGGGCCACATGAAACCACTTCGCGGGCCGGATCCGGCCCCCGGGCCTTGTGTTTGACATGTCTGATCTAGATAATTAAAAGGTGAGGTCAAGGCGGATATTAGTTATTTGCATCTCTTTGAATCGTAGGGCTGGAAGGTCTTCTAATCCAACCCCTGCTCAAGGCATGAGTCTTACACCATCTCAGATAAATGGTTGTCGAGTCTATTATCCTCCATTATCCTTCTCTTCGATAGGCTAGCCCAGGGGTAGGTAACCTTGGCTCTTTTATGACTCGTGGACTCAGGAATTCTGGGAATTGAAGTCCACGAGTCATAAAAGAGCCAAGGTTGCCTACCCCTGGGCTAGACATACTTAGCTCCCTCAACCATTCACCATACAATTTAGCCTCCAGACATTGTTGTTCTTCTCTGCACACTTTCCAGAGTCTCAACGTACTTTTTGTATCGTGGGGATACAAAACTGGATGCAATATATAAATGCTGGGTTCTAGTGGTGGATTAGTTCCAACTTGGATGCACAGCATAGGCTTGGCTTAGCTATCAATGAATAGTAAGTTAATGTATTTGAAATAAAATTAGTATTTATTTATTTTTTGAAAAAAAGTGGCTGAAGCTACAAAAGATTCAGTTCTATCTGAATTACATCTTGAAGAGGTCAAAGGAGAAAGACAAACAAGAAATTCCCTTTGCTTCTAACTGGGGACAGTGAGTGAGGACCCTAATTTTCAACTATTTCTTGCATGTACCCTGGGTACAAAGAGATGACTGCCTCTAGGATCGTGTTCTCAAACCAGTTTCACCGCAGGTGTCCCAACCAAAATTTCTAGTGGTCTCCCACTTTTCTGAGGTAAAAGTCTCAGAGGTCCAGTTGTTTAGCTATGGCACTTACTTAATGGAATATTCCTCCCCCAAGATACAATCAGGTTCCACTTTAGTGGCATTTTGTAGACTTCTTAAAACAGAATTATTTGGAAGAGTATTTGCAATGTGATTGCCCCCATCTATTTATTTATTTCACTTATTGGTTTTATTTTTATTTTTACTACACCTATTATACATTTAAATGTATGTATATTTGAAGTTCAATTTTATTTTACTATTATACTATGGAAGGTATCAAGTAATGGATTGAAAAATATTGTAAGCTGCTGATAGGCATTCAAATACAAAGGACATTTATTTATTTATTTATTTATTTATTTATTTATTTATTTAAGTAAATGACGCAGTCTTCAGTGCATACACAGACACAGATCTAACTATATGAGGAAATCTGGGAGCTGAAGTCCACACATCTTAGATTTGCCAGGTTTGAAAAACACTGATCTAGACCTTAGATACAGTGAAATGGAAATGTTAAGAATGAAATGGAAATTTTATTATAGTGTCATGTATACTCACAGGGCTATTAACTTGCAGCATCTGATAACAGCGCTCCAAACTTCCACACTTCAGAGCTGTACCAAAATCCTGGCACAATATTGATGGATCCTCGGTACATTCTTTCTGTAATGTCACAGGAGTTCCAGCAGCTGCCCACAAGGAGAAGAGAGGCAATAGATGTCAGATGCTCAAGAAAAAAATAGCTTTATCTCATATAGTGAAACCAAGTGCTACTTCCAAGCATGGATTTCAGCCCTACCTGGATATAGATTTGATCCAGGAAGAAACTTTTAGAACCACAAACATGGCCTCAAAACCTAATTCAGCCATGCAGGAACCACATGGAGAAAGAAACCCACTTCTAATGCCCACTTGGTGATAATAACAGCACTTAGACTCATATACTGCTTCACAGTGCTTTATGGCCCTCTCTAAGTTTACAAGGGACGTGGTGGCTCAGTGGGTTAGGACGCTGTGCTTGTTGATCAGAAGGTCGGCAGTTTGGCGGGTTGAATCCCGAGTGCCACGTAACAGAGTGAGCGCCTGTTACTCGTCCCAGCTTCTGCCAACCTAGCAGTTCGAAAGCACGTAAAAATGCAAGTAGAAAAATAGGGACCACTACGGTGGGAAGGTAACAACGTTCCGTGCGCCTTTGGCGTCTAGTCATGCTGGCCACATGACCACGGAGACGTCCTCGGACAAGCGCTGGCTCTTTGGCTTTGAAACGGAGATGAGCACTGGCCCCTAGAGTTGGAAACGACTAGCACGCATGTGCGGGGGAACCTTTACCTTAAGTGGTTTACAGAGTCAGCACATTGCCCCCTAACAATCTGGGTCCTCATTTTACCTACTTTGGAAGGATGGAAGGCTGAGTCAACCTTGAGCCACTGAGACCCGAACTGCTGGCAGTCAGCTCAAAATGGGAATAACAATAACTGACTGCATAATGCAGTAGGAAGTGAACACAAGAAAGAAAGAAAAGCACAGATGATCTATAAACACAGAATGTAAAAGCCAGCCAGTCATCTAAAGATCATGGTGAGAACAGGGAGATATAACGTAAACTTGTTTTATCACGAATGCCAACCAAATCTTGCTTTTTTAATAACGGTTTTTATTGTTGTAAGCTGTCTAGAGTCACCCCTGCTAAGGGGCAAATAAATAGATAGCAAAAGAAATTAACAAATAAATGTACTGTAAATAGCCACCTGGCAGAATCTTAGCCACTAATAGTCAAACATGCACTAAGGGTCAACATTAACTGGTTTTAGAGTGTACATGCCAAGTCAGGTATTGTGTTATGTTTTTTTCAGGTTTGATGGGGGTCTATAAACTGTAAGAGATGTTTTAAATTCTAAAGTCCCATGTGAATAATTTTATTCTTTTATTTTTCAAATGTGTGTCTGTGAGATGAGTTGGGTTGAAAGAGAATGCCTGGCTCAGCTGGCCTTGATGGCTAGAACTCACAATCTCCTGGTTTCCTGGCCAGTACCTGAACCATTACATCAAACTGGCTCTTTTGTTCTTTTAATTCAGCTGCAAAAAATTCTGAAAAATATGCAGCACCACGAGTGGCGCTTTATGAGCAAAAGTGGCTTTATCCACACATAGATCTTCTGTGCATTATTATTGCAGAAACAGAAATACAAATATTTGAAAAGATCTGAAGATAGTCCTTTGGCAGCTGCTTACTACAGATTAAACTGCAATCGGTGGGGCCAATCAATGAGTGAAATTAACTGTCTGACACAACATTCTTTAGTCCAAGAAACAATATATGATATAAATACTTAATACAGTACAAATGACTTCCAATCAGAGATGAATTACAGGTACCGGATTTGAACTGTAAAATTCCAGATCACCACTAGATGGAAGCAAATGGTTAGTTTTCTGTATCACTCTACTGCCATCTAGTGTTCATCTGCATACATTTTTCTAGCTCAAAAGCCCACTTGCTTTCCCCTACTGTCCTTATTGCAGCCACTCTCCCACAACTTCCATAAATGGCCCAGTCCTTCAAGAACAGATATAGAAGCAAAAAAAAGGGGCTGTAAAAGTTATGGGGAGCGATTAATTCATTGCTGTCATCAACATTCATTGTCATAGTTGGATACAACTCTGTGGTGTTTAAGTAGGTTCTTGCAACATATTACACACTATTTCTTGAGTATGAAGGAGCTTCTGTCTAGATTCAAAGTTTGGGAGAAGATAGTATAGCATCTCTTTCACAATTTCCACTAATAGCAATAGAGTATAACCATAAGACCAAAAGAGATGGTCTGCAGGTGTGCACTTATACTTCCAATCCTATATATCCATGTGTGGTTTTTCTACACTGTGGGAATCAGCTGAATCATCGTTTTTATTTCCAAAATTCTGCAGGTTTTATATACTGCAGAATATGAGTTCACATTTCTATAATAATGTGCAGTGTGACTGCTATCTTTTGTCAGTTCAAACTCTGTGAGAGACTGATGCAAATACTGCGTTTAAAACCTGCAAAAGCTAAGCATGTGGGTTTCGCCCCCCGTTATTTGGAGTATAAGCAAGAATAGGAACCGTTGCAAGAGCTGTTATTATTTTGACAACTAAACCTTTCCTGGGAAGGTAAGTGAATTTTCCCCTCTGATGTACTGTCTCCTAAACAGCGTCATTACTGTAGTTTGTTCGGGTATGCAACTCGGGAAGGGGAGGAGAGGGGAGAGAAGGAAAGGGAAAGGTGGGGAGGAAAAAACAGGGGCAGGGAAGAAAAGGGAAAGAGAAGAGGGAGGGGAGGGGGAAGGGGAGAGGGAGAGGGAAAATTTCCAATGCTTATGCCACCTTCCCACAAAAAAAAAAACTCAGTGGGGAAACCAACTGGAAGTTAGAAGTCATTTCCACTCGTGATAATTCTGTTTCTTTATTTAGATAAGGAAATATCTCTGAAATGATGACTCGTTAGATCATAGGTAGTCTAGTGAATACTAAAAGGGGAGATTCCATGGAACAAATAACTAACTTTGAGGATAAGTAACCTGCTGTGCAGCTTATAAAAGTATACTTCAACTGTGTATCAACTTTTGGAAGATGCTGACACCAGAAGAGCACAAACAAGATTTTCAAGCTCTAATTATATTTTACTCTCTTATAGATTCATGCATATTGTACATTTGCACAGTGTGTCTTCTTTCCTCTGCTGGCAGTGCTCAAAATTAGAATTATGGCATTGTCATCCATGTAACGAGGGCAGTGGAAGAAGTTTTAAGAAAATACATTAAAACAAAATAACATTTGGTTCTATTTACCAAGTACAGAATGCTGGTTTTGAGGGGGAAGGAAGTAACAGATAGGATGAATCCATGCCCAAGGTGCCATCTCGGTAGAAGATTTGATTTGGGCCTACGTATCTCTTTAATTATCAAGGGAGAGCAGATGCAGAATTATTTTTGTGATTTTGAAAGAACAGAAAAGTCCCAGCTGGGACAATGTACATTCAAGTCAAATATGGCAAAATGAAAACCATTTCAGAGAAGCATATTGTAGGGCAGGATTGTTTTGAGAGCAGTTAATAGCCTTTGCAAGAGGCACTTGTGTAAGTTGTGTCTTTTATGCCAGGCTAAAACAGGTTCAACAACAAAAACATTTGTTACCTCGGATCCTTATATATGCCCAGGGCAAATATTCACTTTGTTAAAGAAATTTCAGCAGTACCTTCCATTTTGTAAATAAAGGGGAAAAAAACCACCCTTGCACATTAAGCACTAGCTTAACACTGAATGGGCATGCATGGTTAAGAGTATTTGAAAAGTTGTTGAACTTCTCTGAGTACATATAAATTCTTTGGGATCTTAAACATAAAATATGAATCTTTAAATCATGCTATGAGGCCACACACACACTCACAAACACCTCTATTTATTACAGGTTAAAGCAGGTGGAAAGTGTGTCGAAGGATGACAAAAGATTGGTTTAGCATAGCATAGTTTTCATACCTGTGTATTAATACACATTTTCTTGAGATTTGCATATGTAAAATCATGCTCTCAGTGCCTGACATATCCAATAATATTTCCCATACTTTTCAGAGATCACTCTGTATAATCATTCTGCATAAACATTGAACAAGGAATTCATTATCCCATCCCATTTTCCCATCACTATTCCCATTTTCCTATTACCCTATCATAGCCTCTCTGTATTAACCTATTATCCTCCTACAGTCTCTCTCTATTATCTTAACTCTGGGATAGACTTAGAATAAGAAATGTAAATTAGTTTCTACCTCACTATCCATTTGTTTCTTAATCTCAAAATCTTTTTTTTTCATTGATGAAATGCTTTTTCTTTGAAGATTTTCCCTACATAATTCTCCACCCTACTTATCTACACTTGTGTAGGTGGTGTTTTCTTTATCATAACACCCCAAATCTCTTTTTTTCCCTAAAGTTTCAGCAATCTGAATTATTGAGACATAAGATGCTGTATATCACAATCGGATTGTTTCTGTTATCTGTTTCAAGGCTGGTGTGGTTTTTTTTTTAATCCCATTTATATCCCGCCCTTCTCCGAAGACTCAGGGCGGCTTACAATCTAAGAAGCACAAATCAATGTGCTTAGCAATAGCCTTCCTTCTATGTATATGCCTGCTTATTAGGGCTTTTGCCCCCCCCCCAAGCGGCATTATTACAAAGTCAGCTTAATTGCCCCCAACAATCTGGGTCCTCATTTTACCTACCTCGGAAGGATGGAAGGCTGAGTCAACCTTGAGCCTGGTGGGACTCGAACCTGCACTAATTGCAGGCAGCTGGTGTTACTTAAGGAGGCATTAGCCCACTGCTCCACCAAGGCTCAGATTGTTCTGTCCAGCTTACAAAATTAATATATTCAGCCACAAGCCATTTAAAATGATTACATTCACACAACTGAAGCTTGCTATATAACTATATATTTACTGTATATAACACTATATATAACTTTATACATAACAGCAGACATAAAGAATCCAGAGAGCTGTATTCAAGTCAGGCTGTAATTCAGTTGCAAAGCAGGAAAAACAAATATTTTTCAAAATTTACAATATTAAAAAAAATCTCTTAAAATGTATACATATACATATTTTGCTAATTATTTACTGGGTTTTTGTAGTGTCCACATGCAAGACACTATAATATGTACTGAGCTACCCAGCTTTTACAGGCCAAAGTCATTTTCTTGGTTTTTCTTTTTCTTCCTTTTTGCTTTCTCAGGAAGCAGGTATGCATCTGTGTGTTTGATTTGTTCTATAAAAATGGTCAGAAAACATGTATGGATTGATTTGTACGCACGCACATACACACTATGATATGTGATGTGAGATGTGATATACACTTCTCCCAGAAAAACAAAGCTGAAGTCACCAGCCTGAGGATGACGGATGAGATTTCGTCGAAACGTTGCCCTGATACCTCCAATTCTACGTGGGGAAAAATCCGAATGACAAAAGATCTACACACACACACACACACACACACCCCTAATGCAGTACAAAGATTATTGCCTCTCATTGCTGGAATAAAGACAAAATAGGAACAGAAATGTATCTGATCCTTAAGTCTATTTCCCTGAGATGTAAGCGTCCATAGAAATTTTGCTTCCAAAGCTTACTTGGGTAAGAAAAATGATTTCCAGAAATATAGCAGCTAGAAAGAACAGGACTAAATTCTCACATATACAGTATGGCAATTCCTTCTGAATCAGCCACCCTCCTGGTGTTTCAATTAAACATAGGAGGTAAAATAGATTCCTTTAAATTTAGAAGGAAGTGAACATTAAAGAGTTTACCAACTAAAGAATTATGCAAGAGTTAAAATAATTATGAGGATTTGCCTTCTGTCGACTTAAGCATACCCTGATAATTCATATAATGAAGAGGAATAATTTTAATGCATTTGTTTTATGCAGGAATGTGATGTATTCTGTATTTTGATGGCTCAATCATTCTCCTAAGGAGGAATCCAGTTTGATATGGTAGAATCACAGGCTACAGTTTTAATGCTTAGAGAAACAAATTCCTAGGATAATCCAAATGCATTAATTTTGGGATGTTTGAACCAGGGATAAAATTTATACAAATAAGGTCAATGCTCTCTACATGGGGCTTCTCTTGAAGACTACTCGGAGGCTCCAACTGGTACAGAATGCGGCCGCGAGAGTTGTCTTGGGAGTTTCCCGGTACTCCCATGTTACACCTTTGCTCCGCGAGCTGCATTGGTTACCAGTTGTCTTCCGGGTGAGGTTCAAGGTCTTGGTTATGATCTTTAAGTCCTTACATGGCATGGGTCCGGGATACCTCGAGGACCACCTGCTGCCGGCGTCAACTCCCCTCCGCCCTGTGCGTGCCCACAGAGAGGGCCTCCTCGGGGTGCCTCCGGTCAGGGAATGTCGACTGGTGGCCCCCAGGGGGAGGGCCTTCTCTGTGGGTGCTCCGGCATTATGGAACCAACTGCCGGTCGAGCTCCGGATGGCATCGGACCTTCGATCCTTCCGTCGCGGGCTGAAGACCCACTTATTTGAATTAGCTGGTCTGGCCTGATGGGGGAATATGGGTTTTTTAATTGGTTTTTAGTATTCTATCATTGTTGTATTTTAATTGGGCATTGGTTTAATTTTCTTTTAATTTTTGTACTGCTATTTATATATGCCCTGTGAACCGCCCTGAGTCCCTTGGGAGAAGGGCGGTATAGAAATCAAATCAAATAAATAAATCTGTCATACTAGAAGCCTGCTCAAAATTTGGGGATGGAGGGTTAAAAAGACTCCCCAAACAAGTTATTTGTCTCATCCTGATGAAGGATCAAATAAAAACATGGATCCTTTGAAAAGAATAAAGTTGGAAATGTGGAAGAGGAAGCAGCTGGAACTTGGAGAATATTTTTTCCCCTGGAATTATGTGGGTTCCATTCATCTTGCTCCAGCAGTTCTACTAGTTGGGAAGGGCTCACACCCACTCCCATTGAGCCACTGTGTTCCTGAGATTACATTTTCCTCCACACTGTGTCTTGTTACATGACACACCCGTCTTGGAATAAAGAAGAAAAGGGCCCTTAAAATGAGGATGCAGGGCTCAAACAACTAATGAGGGTGTGCTGATTTTGAAGAATAGGCCTTTCACGTCTTCTGGGTCTGCTGAAAACCTGTGCATAATAGGTCACCATAATAAAGTTTACCACAGTAGTTTTCCCCATTGGTGGCCTGGTTTCTCGCTTCATCTTTAATGGATAAGGGCGTCACGTCTTACTCCACAGAGAAATGAATGTTTGATTATCCATAATTTTCTAGGTTAGAACATAATTTACTTGCTCCACACCTTCCTTTCATCTCCCTGTTTTTTTAAAAAACAACCGAGTTGCACATTTGAAGCATATTTAGACCTAATTAATTTAGATTCAGTATAAATCATCGAAATGGAGATGAGTCAACTGAATACAGCATGTACAATATTGTATTGTGCACAGGAAGGAGAGTGTTTTCTTCTTTTGCCCTTGCCAAACTGCACATCTGAAGCATAGATTATAATGTAAAAGTAAAGGTTCCCCCACACATGCATGCTAGTCGTTTCCAACTCTAGGGGCCGGTGCTCATCTCTGTTTAAAAGCCGAAGAGCCAGCATTTGTCCGAGGACGTCTCCATGGTCATGTGGCCGGCATGACTAGACGCCAAAGGCTCACGGAACGCTGTTACCTTCCCACCGTAGTGGTCCCCATTATTCTACTTGCATTTTTACATGCTTTCGAACTTCTAGGTTGGCAGAAGCTGGGACGAGTAACGGGCACTCACTCTGTTATGCGGCACTCGGTATTCGACCCGCCAAACTGCCGACCTTCTGATCGATAAGCTCAGCGTCCTAAACCACTGAGCCACCGCATCCCCTAGATTATAATATATAAGTAGGTAATAACTATGAATAATAACAGGACAAAGATATGAAATAATTCAAAATCATTTTTTTCTGGAGAGGTTCCATGTTGTTTTAAGTTGGTGTCCTTCTGGAGAATGGCTAGCCAATAAGTCTGCTTTATTCCTCAACAATACTCATCTGAAATTTTTCCACTGGCTCTGGAATGACTGTTGATTTCCTTTTATTGGTATAACTATACTATCCAATAAACATTTTATCTAGGACATACACACCACCATATAACAAATTAGCTAGTAAAAACACAAACATATGACCTTAGTCATGTAAAACATGTAAAAAAACAAGAAAAAAGTTAAGGAAATGATTAGTCCATTAGTGGGGAAAAGTGGCAATAAGGTGACAAGCAACAGGGAGAAAGCAGAACTACTTGTTTTTTGCATCCGTGTTTACACAAAGAGAAAAAAACAGTCCAACCTATCAAAAACAGTACCATAAAAAACAGATTAGAAACACAAGTTAAGATAGGCAAGAAAATGGTGAGCACCTGTCCACTATAGACAAGTTCAAATCACCAGGGCCAGATGGATTACACCCCAAGGTTCTGAAGGAACTGGCAGATGTGATCTCAGAACCACTGAACTATATCTTTCAAAGATCCTGAAGCACTGGGGAACTAGGATTGGAAAAAAGCTGATGTTCCCATCTTCAAAAAAAGGGGAAAAATGGATGCAGGAAACTACAGACCTATCAGTCTGACCTCAATACCTGGGAAGATTCTGGGAAAGATCATCAAGCAACAGCTTAGTGAATACCTAGAGGCAAAGTAAGTCATAATCAAAAGCCAACATGGGTTTGTCAAAAACAGATCATACCAGACAAATTTTATTGCATTCTTTGACCAGATGACAAGATTAGTGGACCAGAGGGAGGCTGTGGATATAATTTACTTGGACTTCAGTAAGGCATTTGATAAAGTAGACCACAACCTACTACTTGATAAGATAGAAAAATGTGGGTTAGACAGCATCACCACCAGATAGATTCGTAGCTGGCTGACCGGCCATATTCAGCATGTGGTCCTCAATGGAACTGCATCAACATGGAGGGAAGTGTGTAGTGGGGTGCCCCAGGGCTCTGTTCTGGGCCCAGTGCTCTTCAACATCTTCATCAACAATTTGGATGATGGAATAAATGGGGAATTCATCAAATTTGCAGATGACACCAAGCTGGCAGGAATAACCAACACTCCAGAAGACAGGCTTAAGATACAGGAGGATCTGCACAGACTTGAACACTGGGCGCTATCTAACAAAATGAAATTCAATGGTGAAAAAAAGTAAGCCAGCAGTGTGCTGTAGCTGCCAAAAAAACCAACACAGTGCTAGGCTGCATTAACAGGGTAGAATCAAGATCAAATGACATGTTAATACCACTTTATAATGCCTTGGTAAGGCCACACTTGGAATACTGAATCCAGTTTTGGTCACCACAATGTAAAAAAAGATGTTGAGACTCTTGAAAGAGTACAGAGAAGAGCAACAAAGATGATTAGGGGACTGGAGGCTAAAACATATAAGGAACGATTGCTGGAATTGGGTATGTCTAGTTTAATGAAGAGAAGGATGAGGGGTCACATGATAGCAGTGTTCCAATATCTCAGGGGTTGCCACAAAGAAGAGGGAATCAAACTATTCTCCAAAGCACCTGAAGACAGGACAAGAATCAATGGGTGGAAACTAATAAAGAGAGAAGCAATTTAGAACTAAGGAGATATTTCCTGACAGATAGAACAATTAATCAGTGGAACAACTTGCCTCCAGAAGTTGTGAATGCTCTAACAGTGGAAGTTTTTAAGAAGAGACTGGACAGCCATTTGTCTGAAATGGTCTAGGGTTTCCTCTTGAGCAGGTGGTTGGACTAGAACACCTCCAAGATCCCTTCAAACATTATTATTATAAAACTTTGATTCATAAAACATGAAACTCAGTCAACTGAACACTCAAATTGACTGGCACTAATGGTTGACACGGGTTGCTGCCAGCATCCTAGGTATCAACCAGGTATCTCCTTAAAATGTAAAATGTTCCGAGTAGTGCAGTTTTTTGTAGCTTTGCTGGAGTTATTGCAGGAAGCTGCAATTTCTTGATGTATTTTGATGTATTTATATTATTATTATTATTATTATTATTATTATTATTATTATTATTATTATTATTATTATTATTATTATTATTATTATTATTATTATTATTTTGTTGATGATAATGATGATGTTGTTGTTATTGTTATTATTATGATTATTTAAAAAGGTCAAGAGATGTTCAATCAAATTTCCTTATGGATATTATAGGTCCTCCAAGATGCATGGCCAATACAACCCCTGAAGCTAAATAGCTGATTAAAATCTTACTAAACTCCAGTGGTTTACTGTCACTGTTATTACTGGATAAATATAAAGATACTTGGCAATTAATCTGCAAGAAAAAGATTAATATCTATAGATGTTCAATTGAATTTCTAAATGACATGGGTTAGGTGGATGCTGTGAACAGAGTCAAATCATGGAAAGCTGACATGGGATTGCAGAAGGGTTTACAAAAACTCCCAATTCTTGCTTCATGTTTATAGAAAGCCTTCTTAGAACTTCTGCTAAATACCTATATAATTTAGCTTGCTTTAAATAGAGTTGGACTTTCTCCAAGGCACACAATAATTCCTTTCCTTCTGCAGTAACAGAGGGCAAGCACCACAAAATATGTCTATGAAGATTCTCAATCATTCAGATCATAGTTGTCCCAAAGCTGCTTACCAAAAGGCAAAAGAAAGAAAAAAAAGAAAGTCCAGTTGCCTTTTGGAAAAGCAGCTTTGAGACTACCACAAGATACCACAAGTTGCCATTTTTATGAACAAGTCCGAGAATTGCTCCATTCTTTTTTTTATTGAAAAGTTTTTCAATACATTTTATCTTTAACAACCCCTCCCCCCACCCCCTACCCAGCCCTTCTTTAACAAGTTCTGTTTCCGAGTCAATTTCTATCAATGCAAGATATATCCGTTTGATATGTGCTGGACCCTGATTTCTAATTTGCTTTACCAGATTTCCATCAGTCATTGAAAAACCAATTTTCTGATCTTCTTTCCACCTGGCCCGTAATTGCCCATATTGAAACCAGGTTTGAACAATCTTCTCTTCTCGTAAAAAATTGTACGGCTTCAAACACCATACATTCCTCTCCAAACTTAAGATTTCCTTGTATGTAGTCACATCATGTTTGAACCCAACATTTATGTTTTCTATTGCATGTTTTGGTATTGCCCATAAAGGTATCTTGTAGTTTAGCTTATGTCTGTACTTTTTCCAAACTCTCAACAAAGCATGTCTTAAAATATGCACCTTAAACACATTATCTACCTTCTTATCATACAATAAATATGCATGCCAGCCAAATAACAAGTCGTGGCCTTCAAGATTTAATAATCTCCCTTGTGTTAAGTTAATCCAGTCACTTATCACTGACAACGCAGCAGCTTCATAATATAATTTAAAATTGGGCATTTTAAGACCACCTCTTTCACGTGTATCCTGCATAATCTTAAATTTAACTCATGGCCTTTTCCCTGCCCATACAAATCTATTGATACCCTTTTGTCATTCTTCCAAATTTGAGTCCTTTTTAAGAATAGGTATCATTTGAAATAAAAATAAAAATTTTGGCAAAACATTCATTTTCACTGCTGCAATTCTTCCCAATAAAGACAATTGTAATTTTTTCCAGCTCTCCAATTCTTTTTGAATTTTTCTCCATAACTTTTCATAATTATTTTTATATAACTTTGCATTTGACGGTGACTAATTGCTCCATTCTTTACTGAAGGTGAGCTCTCTTAATGTTACAGCTCAGATGGTGAGATTTTGCTCAGGGATTATGCAGAAGTAAAAGAACGTATTCCAAAAATAGCACCAAAACGTAGAGATGGACGGTGGTATCCAAAATTAAATTGTTAGGCTATTTTTGAGGGGTGGGTGGGGTGGGAGAAGAGTCACAGCAAGAACTGATGGGCTGGATGCCAAAACAAAGCAAGATTCTGGCATACACTTGAAAGGAGATTAGGAAGTCTGTAATTGGAGAGTTTGGCAAGAACAAAGAATGCTTATTGACAGGGAATATGCACGTGTAAAGCTTGTAACAATGAGAAAGTTGATAAAAGTAACAAAGACTTAGATATCTTGCAAATTCAGCTAGAAGTTAGGAATAGAGATGGCAGGAGCAAATAGGATGTGTATTGGATAAGTCCTGAAGCATTCATTAGCCAAGGCTTAGGAATAGGGGACAGCTAGAGACCAATGAAAGGGACGCGGTGGCTCAGTGGGTTAAGATGCTGAGCTTGTCGATCAGAAGGTCGGCAGTTTGGCAGGTCGAATCCCGAGTGTCGCGTAACAGAGTGAGCGCCTGTTACTCGTCCCAGCTTCTGCCAACCTAGCAGTTCGAAAGCACGTAAAAATGCAAGTAGAAAAATAGGGACCACTACGGTGGGAAGGTAACAGTGTTCCGTGCGCCTTTGGCGTCTAGTCATGCCGGCCACATGACCACGGAGACGTCCTCGGACAAGCGCTTTACCTAGAGACCAATAGGATCATTGTTAGATCATTATTGGAATGTTTATTAGATGATATTTCTTATATATCCCACCTTATACCGCCTTCTCCCTACTGGAAATGTATAAAGGTAAAGGTAAAGGTTCCCCCACACATGAGTGCTAGTCGTTTCCACATCTAGGGGTCGGTGCTCATCTCCGTTTCAAAGCCGAAGAGCCAGCGCTTGTCCAAGGACGTCTCCGTGGTCATGTGACCGGCATGACCAGACGCCAGGGTGCATGGAACTGTTACCTTCCCACCGTAGTGGTCCCTATTTTTCTACTTGCATTTTTACGTGTTTTCGAACTGCTAGGTTGGCAGAAGCTGGGATGCATAACAGGCACTCACTCTGCTACACGGCACTCGGGATTCGACCCGCCAAACTGCCGACCATCTGATCGACAAGCTCAGCGTCCTAACCCACTGAACCACCGCGTCCCCTCAAATGTATAAAACTTCCTTAATCCTGTGGTTCGAGGTTCCTTGGCATTTTGGCCAGCTTCCCTTTTCTTCAATAAAAGAAAAGAAAACCTTGTGTTCTTCATTGGACTCAGCACCAGGCTCAGACCAGAACTGGGGACAACAGAACCATGTCAAACTATTGAAAATATAAAATATCCACCCTCCCCTCCTTCTGTTTATCTCCTCCTTCTCCTCCATTTCCACCCTCCCCTTCCCCATTTTTTTATGAATTTGACCAAACTGAGAATGATGACTCCCTTCTTTGCTTCAGTGAGATATCTGGATTTATAACTCTAAAGAAATGTAAAAGTTATATCCAGCCCTGATCATCCTCATGTGCTCCATATACTGAAACAGCCCCCCCAAACCTAGCAGAGAAATCTCTGCTCAGAAAGCAGCAAGAAAAAATGCTCTGTTTCACCAAATTGGGGGGGGAGAGAAATCCAGCCCCTCCCTTCCCTGCCCAGTCACCCACACCCACCTGGCAGTGTTCAGATGGACACGCCTACCCAGTCATGCCCACCTGGCTGCAATGATTCCTCCCATTTCTCAACAAACCTCCTGAGATTCTCTAACTAAGTTAGTTTCCCAACATCATTGCCCCTAGCCCTATGTTGTTCCTTCCGATGGCTAGGATGATGGGACTATAGTCCCCTAAGCTGACATGGCACAATCATGGGAAACACAAGCACACAAATGATCTCCCAGAGGCTCCATTTAAAAAAGTCAAAAATTCCAATAAAGGGATTTTTCTAGACTTGAATTGCTTTACCTTAAGGAAAAGGGTGTTACAGTTTTATGTGACCTAATTTTGGGGAACAATTCTTTCAATGATTGCCTCACTGTACAATAATTTCTTAACAATGAATCTCTCCTTCATTCAAAGATTGGATAATTGAGTCTATTGTTTTGATTAAATTTTGTAATGGCATGATATGCAATCTCAGTATGATTTTCGCTTCAATAAACTAGCATTTTCATTCCTTCGCTATATCTCTGCTGATGACCAAGGCTCAATCACCCTTGCTTCCTAGATAGCTACAACATAAATCTGTAATTAATAAAGAATAATAAAGATGTGGCACGATTTTAATAGGTCTAATTATATGTATTTAAAGTACTATTATTATGCACCTTTTTATTTATATCCTACCTGTTTGGGTGATAAACCCAACCATTTCACCCACATCTGTAACTATTGAATCCCCTAGGACAGGGGTAGGCAACCTTGGCTGGCTCAGGAATTCTGGGAGTTGAAGTCCACAAGTCATAAAAGAGCCAAGGCTGCCTACCCCTGCCCTAGGAAACTACCTCATTGCAACATACATGAGATGTTCTGTTTCTTTTAATCAAAGGAAAACAAGGTGTATTTGGCACCAAATACAAAAGTAATTAGAATTTTTGATAACTGAACTACCATATCATAAAATCCGGAGTGAATAGCTTTATTGAATGGATTTATGGATAGTTGATGAAGTAGATGAATATATTTTTTCTATGAAACAGAGCCTTGCTGTAACATGATGATGTGGAACAAGGGATATGTACTAATAATGACTTTAAACACCTGCATGCTTTCAGCAAAATCCAATAAGAATTCAGGAAGGTCAGGAGCAACGAGATGAAACTTTTTGTGACCACCAGTGCAGAGATCACATCTCCCAAAATAATCAGACATTTTAATCTAATTATTTGAGGGTGTCATTATTCACCCAGCACATTTCATATTACAATTCAGGAAGAATTTTGGAGAAACTCAGGAAAAGATCTCTGATCTTGGAGAAACAGTTGAAGAAGTCTAGCTTAGCAAGATGGTTGAATCATCCTGGCGTTCATCTATTTTGCTTAAAATTTTGGACAGCTACCTCAAATTATTTACAAAGTGGCTAAATGTGTTCAGAACGGATCTGCCAATTTAAATTTTCACATAGCACAGTTTAATCAGTGGCGTAGCGTGGGGGGTGCAGGGGGGGCCAGCCGCACCGGGCGCAACATCTGGGGGGCGCGCTCGTACTGAGCTGCTCAGGGAGCCCCAAGGGCTGAACAGAGTCGGCTTGGCTCCGCTCTCGAGCTGCTCTTTCTTGCAAAGCGAAACGAGTCCGGCAGGTGAGATGGGCGGCCACATAAACTGAATAAAATAAATAGAAGCGCCCAACTCTCCGCCCAGGCTCAGGCCAACCGCAAGCGCCCCGCAGGCGCCCCGGCAGGCTTGGCCGAGCAAAGACGGACCCGCCGGCTGGCCGGCCTAGCTTCGTGCACATGCGTGGCTTTATTTAGCGGGGCTCACGTGCGAGCTTGAATGCAACGGCTCTTGCAGGTCGGAGCCCCGCCCAGCCGCCCTCAAGAGGGACCCGGAAGCATCCCGCAAGCGCGCGACTCTTATTGGAAACTCTACACCGCTGTGGGGTGCATCTTTTCGGCGGTGCCGTGACGTCACCGCCCGCCCGCCCCCACGGGTTAGGGGGCGCAAATTACTTGCCTTGCCCCGGGTGCTGACAACCCACGCTACGCCACTGAGTTTAATATGGCTCAACATTTATTACTTTTTTTAAAAAAATCATCATACTGTAAGTATAAGACCTAGGAAAATCTGCCTGCAGACTCCTCTTCAAAAAACAAAAACTGGTATGTTGAGATTATTATCTGTTTTCAGTAATTTACTTCAAAATGCTTCCTAGGCTGTGAACACAGGCTACATCTGACAATGACTCTAAAAAAAACAAAGTTGGAATTGTGATTTTCCTGTCATACCTTAAAATGATTTTAAAGCTAGTGTCATGGTTCTGATAGACAAGAACAGTAAAAACAGAACTCCAAGGCTAGACTAAAGGTAAAGATAAATGTTCCCCCGCACATGCGTGCTAGTCATTTCCAACTCTAGGGGCCAGTGCTCATCTCTGTTTCAAACCCGAAGAGCCAGCGCTTGTCCGAGGACGTCTCCATGGTCATGTGGCCAGCGTGACTAGATGCCAAAGGTGCATGGAACGCTGTTACCTTCCCACCGTAGTGGTCCCTATTTTTCTACTTGCATTTTTACGTGCTTTCGAACTGCTAGGTTGGCAGAAGCTGGGACGAGTAACAGGCGCTCACTCTGTTACGCGACACTCGGGACTCGACCTGCCAAACTGCCGACCTTCTGATCGACAAGCTCAGCATCTTAACCCACTGAGCCACCGCGTCCCTAAGGCTAGACTAGGTTTCTTTAAAGAACATATTTATTGGTTACAAAGTATTGCCACAATCAAAAGTGAAACCAAGACTGAAGTTCCTTCCCAAAGGTTACAAAGTATCAAAGTTGAACTTCTCACCCCAGTAATATGTTATTAATCATATTCCCCTAATAAACTACCTTGGCGGGCTTCCTAAAGGAAAGCTCTGCCCGCCAAAACCCCAGCAGCAATGACCTTGTTTTCCACAGGACAATTTATTGTTTTGTCTAACGTTAAAAGCACACATTCCTTCCCCTTCAACTGTGGCAACCGAAAATGAAGTTACAGTGTTGACAGCTAGTGGGAATTAGGCAGTGGTGGGATTCAGCTGGTTTGCACCACTTCAGCAGAACCAGTAGCTAATTTTTTGTTGCCCAGGCCCAGAATGGACTTCTGGAAGCGGCATCCACACAGAGAACCGGTTGTTCACAAATTTGAATCCCACCACTGGAATTAGGGCTTTGTGAAAAGATGGGGATTTCAACAGAATCTTCAACACTAGCACAAAAATATTATCCCCTTAATTTAAAGAAAGAGGGGGAAGGAAAGGAAGATGACCATGCCTATTATTTCAGGTTATCTTATGCCATATTTCTTATACTGAGGAAGTACTATAGACCAGGATAAAGGCTGTTTCCCAAATGTTCGGGGGGGGGGAGCGGGAATCCATATTTAATCTTTGGACACATCAAAATGCACAAAGAATTCTCTACCCTCTTTATGCAGCAACTGGATGAGTCATAGGCATTTTGCTATCATAAGCAAAGAGTGAAATAGTATTTCCTCTATTTGCTGTACAAAGTCTGAATCTTATTTCAACAATTTGAAGATGGGCAGCATCATAGATTAAACTGCTAGCACTATTCAACATTCTTGAAATCTTTATTTAAGATGGTTATGTGGTCTAACGGTAAAGACTGCCCTAATATCCAGAGAGTAGGCAAATGATGAAAGCAATGTTGTGCCATTGTGATGCAAACTTTGTCTCTTTGTAAATACTTTGTAATATGATATTCTTGTGATTTGTGTAATAGAAGCATCAGATCCTGTGGTTGCCTCTGGTCACCATTATGAAATAAATGTATCTGGGAATAGCACAGTTGCAATCTGAGATATACCTGTAGTTAAGAGAGCAAAAACACTCAATATTTTTCTAAAATAGTTATGTTTGTGGAAAATATTTTTGCTAACACTGAAGATCAAAAAGTTGCATTGAATAATCTCTAACATGGCCAAGGAACTGATTATTTTTGTATGTAACAACAAGGAAACTAAAAATCAGCAATGGGGAATTCTTCAGCATTCACTTGTTTAAAGATTTTCCATTGTTAGATGTAAAGAAATAAATTTGAAGATGCTGATATTCAGTAACTAAAGGAGAGATTAACAGGGTAGCTAATGATCAACAAGACCTAAATGCCTACCCCTCCTTCTGTCCCCATTTTCTTTTCATCTCTAATGTTCTGAATCATAGGGCACACAGCCATTTGACTGAAATAGTATAGGATCTCCCACTTGAACAGGGAGTTGGACTACTAGAAGACCTCCCTTCCAACTCTGTTATTGTTATTTCATTCTCTCCCTGTCACTGACTATGTCACTGTTTTTCTTCCTCAACCCCCATCCTCAGATGTATATTGGAGCTAGTGTGGTGTAGCTGTGAAAGTGTAGGCACAGGAGACGTAGGCCTAACTCCATCCTCCATCACTGAACTTCACTGAGCAACTTCATGGTTGTGATGAGATCTGCAACAACCAATTTTCCTCCACATAAGATATGATATAAGCATCATTGCAAATGTTATTTCTTAGTTTGTATTGGCACGGGGACAGAGATCTACCCCGAGGCCCCTCACTTATGGGGTGCCTCAGGGGTCGGTTCTCTCCCCCCCTCCTGTTTAACATCTATATGAAGCCGCTGGGTGAGATCATCCGTGGCTTTGGGGTGAGGTATCACCAATATGTGGATGATACCCAGTTGTTTATCTCCACCCCGAGCCAACCCAGTGATGCCCTTGACGTGATGTCCTGGTGCCTGGAGGCGGTGTGGGTCTGGATGGGAAGGAACAGGCTCAGGCTTAATCCCTCCAAGACCGAGTGGCTGTGGATACCGGCATCTCGTATTGTCCAACAAGTTCCATCTCTTTTGATGGGGGGGAGGTATTGCCCCCTCAGAAAGGGCTCGCAACTTGGGTGTCCTCCTGGATTCACAGCTTAATTTGGAAGATCATCTAACGGCCGTGACCAGGGGGGCCTTCGCACAGGTTCGCCTAGTGCGCCAGTTGCGCCCCTTTTTGGACCGAGATGCCCTATGCACAGTTACACACGCCCTCGTCACTTCTTGCCTGGATTACTGCAATGCTCTTTACGTGGGGCTGCCCTTGAAGAGCACCCGGAGGCTCTAACTGGTGCAAAATGCGGCCGCTCACGTGCTTATGGGAGTATCTCGGTACTCCCATGTTACACCACTCCTGCGCAAGCTGCATTGGCTTCCAGTTACCCTCTGAGTGCGATTCAAGGTGCTGGTAATAATCTTTAAAGCCCTACATGGCTTAGGCCCAGGGTACTTGCAAGACCACCTGCTGCCATTGTCAACCTCCCATCGTCCGGTTCGCTCCCACAGAGTCGGCCTCCTCAGGGTGCTGTCGGCCAGGCAATGCCGGCTGGTGACCCCCAGGGGGAGAGCCTTCTCTGTGGGGGTGCCGACCCTCTGGAATGAACTGCCCCCGGAGCTGCAGACTGCCCCTGACCTTTGGTCCTTCTGCCGTGACCTGAAGACCTGGTTGTTCCAACAAGCGGGCCTGGACTGACTACGGTTTTTAATTAGGCTTTTTACTGGGTTAAATTGTAATTATTGCATCTATTGTTTAATTCTTTTTTAAATTTTTTACTTTATGTTTTTTCATTTTTATTGTTGAGCCACGCTGAGTCCTCAGGGAGAAGGGCGGCATATAAATTTAATCAAATCAAATCAAATCAAATGTTATTAAATGCATAAATATCAAGGGAATGGATGAATACATTCATAGCAGAGGAAGCAACACTTGCAATCATGGGAACACAGACAATATGGAGCATCTCCCCAGGGAAGGAAGCAGAAATAAATATGCAGGCTGACCTCGCCCTGAATGGCTGGATGCTCTTGTAAGTTCTAGACGATTGCCTCCTACTGCAGTTGAAGCGCTGAACACACCATACTCTTGATATATGCAAGCATGTTAATGTTTCCACATTAGCCTCGGGGCAAAAAGTAACTATTGGCTCAAGCAAATAATATATTCAGATTGTAGATAAAATGATATACCGCCTCTGAAGTGGTTTCCCAGCTTTGTGTGCATCCATGCAACCGTTTGGCTCTAACCTAATAAGAACGCATCATCTGAATTGCAGCTCTTTAGTGCGGGGGCGTGCGTATTTGTGGTCACCTGAATAAGTACACCTTAAATCTCAGGGAATCGTCTTCTTCTAAAATTAATTCTATAAAAATTAACAAGACTAGAGAACTTTCTCAGTACAGATAGTCCTTAACATGCAACCATTTGAAGTTACAAAAGCTACTTACAACCCCATCTCAAAGTTATAGCCACTGCAGTGTCCCCATTGTCATTTGTCCTTTATGACCAACCATAGGGACACTGTAGCAGCCCCCCACACACACAAATCTCCCCTCATGCTGCCTCGCCAGGGCCCTACAGGTCTCAACCGGCTTTCACCTCCACCCGGCCCTCACAGGCCTTGGGCCTGGTTCTCACCCCATCAGGCCCCAAAACCAGCTTCCCACGTCCCATCGCAGATCAGCCACTGACCTTTCAAAGATCTCTGGAGCTCATGTTAAGGAAGGAGGCAAGCCATTCCATCCCCTGGTGTGCTAGGCCAGAGGTCCCCAGGGACCGGTTACGTGGAGAGAGGTTTTTCCACGGATCAGAGACCACGTGGTTTTGTGTGCTGCCTGCATCCCGTGAACGGGGCTTTCCTTGTTTATGCAGACCGGTTGCTGGCACGCCGCAGCCTGGTACTGGTCCACAGACCGGGGGTTGCGGACCCCTGTGCTGGGCCATGTGGCTGCGGTCTGGAGGCAACGGTCACTTTCCGAGCGGCTAGAAGGAATTGTGGCTGCTCCAAATATGGCGGCTACTTTCATGGGGCACCAATGTGGCCTAGGAATAGTGCAGTCTGCTCTGCTTCCCTGGAGCTTCAGAGATTTTTGAGAGGTAAGTGGCTGATCTGTGACAAGGGGTGGGGAGGAGGTGTGGGCTTCAGTGGGGTGAATGAAAGCAGGCCCCAGGCCTGCAGCAACCTGGTGAAAGGGAAAGCAGGCCCAAGCAGAGCAAAGGGTGCTTGAAGGACTGTGGGGAGGCTTGGGGAGGCCTGGGATAGGCCAGTCTGGGCCTATGCTAGCTGTCTCAGATCCAAAGCACTCTATGCATTCGGAGATCAGGGGTGGGATCGTAAGCGAAACGGCCACAAGGTAGCCCTGTTTAATGACCCTTACAACTTATGACCAAAATGGACGAGCTCTATTATGGACTTAGGTTGAGGGCTACCTATATATATATCTCCATATTAGCAATGGCAGAAATTGCAGTGGGTTTAGTTATTGTTTGGAGTTTAGAGGGAATCCATGTGCTAGAGATCATCCACAGATGTCATCCTTAGCAACATTTGAAGCATGAGAGCTATAATGGGGTAAAATACAGGTGTGCTTTTTTAAAAAAAAAATTCGACCCAGACAGATGAATCTCAGTGAAAGACAAACTGGAGATTTCCTAGACAAGAACATAGAACCACTTACTTACTCATTCCTTTTCATCAGTGTAATTGCTCTCAGAATTAGTATTTTCATACTGCCTGAACTATGCAGAATTCAATATACATATGCATGTTATAAATTTGAAATGAAACTTGTATATTTATTAAGGCCGGAGGAAAAAGCCCTGCCCTCTTGCAAGCCTACACATATGAATTATACAAATGCATCGCAACTGTTTTCCCTACTTACATCACACAGTTTTCTGTCTCTTTCCACTCTTGTCAAGTTAGTCTTTTTCTGCTTTCAGATTACAGGGACCCTCAAAATCATATACTAAGAATTTAGATTCTAAAGATAGCAGCAAAGAAGTGAGCTTAGGATGATGAGCATAAATTCACCACATATGATATGAAAGACAACTCATCAACCAAGGCTTTTACATTTTGGTAGAAGATGGTATGAGCACTCCAAACATCCTGATAATTCCTCCCCCCCCACAAAAAAAGAACTATTCTTGTTGCTGCTGCTGTTCAGATTGCAATTATACAACTTTTAGCTTTCATTATTTCATTTTGTCAAGCTTTGTATGTGCATATGAAGAGTCCTGCGGGCAAGGACAAGTCTCATATGGCTTGTAAGCAATGTATCTGACTGTGATGCAATAATGTGGGGGTTGGGGTGTGCCTTCTGTAACTCCCAGGATCCTAGGAATGACTATTATATACACTTCCTACTACAGGTCTTCCTCAAGGCAAGTTAGGCGTGAAAAACTACTTGGTATAATTTCCTGCTTATGCTCCAGAGAAGAGGGTGGCAGTATTACAGAAGACTTGGTGTGATTCATTAGATCTTGAAGATAGATTTTTTTTTTGGGGGGGGGGAGACTAAAACTGAACTATGATGCCAACTTGAAGGTGTCAAGAATCGCAAGTCATGTGTTGTTCTAACTTTTGTTGGTAGAAAGCTAAATCATTAAAGATGACTTCAGATCCAATTTGGCTTCATTCAGACAAAGGAGATTATTACCTTGTCAGGCTGTTTAACCAATCCCTTGGGGTTCTTTCAGAAAGACACAAGGAAGGGCCTGTGGTTCCCCTACCAAGCATAGAAGGGTAGGGTCTGTTATGATGTGTGAATTTTGAGAAGCCAAGGGAAGCAGTGGGCTAATGCCTCCTTAAGTAACACCAGCTGCCTGCAATTAGTACAGGTTCGCATCCCACCAGGCTCAAGGTTGACTCAGTCTTCCATCCTTCCCAGGTAGGTAAAATGAGGACCCAGATTGTTGGGGGCAATAAGCTGACTTTGTAATAATGCCGCTTGGGGGGGGGGCTGAAAGCCCTAATAAGCAGGCATATACATAGAATGAAGGCTATTGCTAAGCACATTGGTTTGTGCTTAAATTGTAAGCCGCCCTGAGTCTTCGGAGAAGGGCGTGATATAAATGGGATTAAAAAAAAACAACAGAAATGAACAAGCAATGTAAGGTCCAGCTGAAATGATAGGAAACATTTCCAAAGCTAAGGGCTGTGAGCAGTGGTGATGGTGAAGGAGCTGTGTATGTCCATGCTTACCTGTAAGTCTCCTCTACTCTTTCGAATGATCTTACTGAGCCTAAGATTATTAAGGAGCGAAAATTAATGGTTCCTGCTTTCTCCTGACTAATCAGTATTTGAATCATAGCTAATATTCTGGAAAGTTTATGTTTTGCAAGTGACTAGTGAACAATAAAACCACAGGCTGTCCTAAATTCTATACCGAGCAGACCTTATGGTCACTGGCCATGCAGGAAGAAATCAACTCTTTAAAGTTCCAGTTCCTTGCATGACCCAGTAACCTTATAGAAGTGACAGCACGGGATACAGGTTTCTACATCATTATGAGGCGAGATGTGATGTACTCATCATCTTCAGATGCTGTGTTCTGACCCTCTATTTTCCATCCATTCAACAAGTTTAGAGTAGTTTCACAATGATATAAATCCTCAGGTTATCAATCTATACAGCTTAAGACTTCATATAGCTATTAGCTTTACAGTTACATGTGTGGGACACAGTGCTTTTTTTGTAAAAGAAAAAGGTGCCGGAACTCACACATGTCATACAACCTGCCTTGCCTACCCTACAAGGTTCCATCCAAAAAAGGTGCCGGAACTCCGTTCTGAGCGTTCTATGAGAAAAAAAGCCCTGGGGACACATATCAGAAGAGGGCCCAAAAGAAAGTCATTCAAAGCATGAATCAATCATGTAAATTTATGGAATAACATAAAATTTTCCCCACCATTGAGTTCAACATTGTAGCCTATTAAACAAACTATTGCCATCAGCACTTTCACATGGGAAGATTATAAATCTTCACCCTTGGGGGACTACCAATGAGTACATGGCAAATTGAATATGTCCCTGAAAAAAACCAGGGACTACATTACAGCTAAAATCTGCAGACAGATGCAGGATTCAGATTAGCAAAATCTCTCCGGAGAAAGAAGAGGTCATGAGATATTCCATGTGTACTTTCGACAGTTGCTCCTCATTAGTAAACTGAAGGAAAAATGTTTTTGTAGTCAGATCACAAATAGAGTGGCCAGGAGTCAAGGGAGTACATACTAGTTCATGGTGGCAATCAGCCTTTAAGGACTCAAAAGCGTGGCCTATCCTCTTTTCTTAATCACTTTGAAATTTTTTATTGCTGTTTTCTATTGAGAACATTTGAAATGGCAAGTATTTATGGACTTCATTGGGTTAGTTTCCTTCAATCAAGCAGTATAAAGTATGTGTTTAAGGATTTATATATATATTTAATTAGCAACAAAAGGATGTTTAGAAAGTTATAAATGAACTAAGGATCTAGATAAATTTAATAAAGTTTGGAAATTGATTATAAGTCTCCCGTGGGGAACTGTTGATGTTTTTGTACTTGGAAACAAAGTACCATGTGAGACTTTGAAGAGTGGACACAAGAGGTCACCAAAAGGAAATGAAACAATGGATGTATTAAGATATTTGTGAACAACGAACTCACAAAATAGTTTTAAAGATTTCTGCCATTATCAATATAGATGGAAGAGAAACCAATTTTACTGGGCAAGACTGAAAATAATTCGAATGTGGATTTAAAAATGTCAAGCTACAAGAATGATACAGAAAAAAAACAAAATATTGAATATACAAATGAAACTGGTTAATAACTAAAAATAGTAATAGGGCATAAATACGCCATAAGAATAAACTGTATATTTTGGATTTAGCAAAGGAATTTAATGATTGCCAGTGATTTTGTGAGAAGAGACAATGAGAAAATGAAAAGAAACCAAGTGTTTGGGCACTATTTGAAGAGACTAAAGATTAAAATTGCTGGGAGCAGGGGCAAAGAACATAAAAATGGTTTATTTGACCAAGATTAAAACAGATGGGTTACTTCTGGAAATATTTAATGCATTTTCTTTGGCCAGGAGTGAAAGATGATGCTTTCAGGCTTTGTTTATAAGGAGTTCTAAGGGCAATTATTTATTTGCTGCATTTTAAATTAACTGATTAAGGTTAAAATAGGTATGTCTGGTAGATTTTAACATAAAAGTTTGAAAGATTAGCTTAATAACAGAAAATGAGATATAAAGGTAAAAGGAAAGATTTCATTCGTTTGTTTCATTTACAAGTTACTTCTGGTAAGCCTTAATGGACGTTATTAGAATGGGCAATGAGATTTTAAACATTTATTTATAAAGAATGATATATGGGACGTGGTGTCTCAGTGGATTAGGACGCTGAGCTTGTTGATCAGAAGGTCAGCAGTTTGGCGGGTCGAATCCTGAGTGCTGCGTAATAGAGTTACGCCTGTTACTCGTCCCAGCTTCTGCCAACCTAGCAGTTCGAAAGCATGTAAAAAATGCAAGTAGAAAAATAGGGACCACTACGGTGGGAAGGTAACAGCGTTCCGTGCGCCTTTGGCGTCTAGTCATGCCGGCCACATGAACATGGAGACATCCTCGGACAAGTGCTGGCTCTTCGGCTTTGAAACAGAGATGAGCACCGGCCCCTAGAGTTGGAAACGACTAGCACGCATGTGCGGGGGAACCTTTACCTTTACCTTATATGGTGATGAAGGGATTAAGAGATTGTTTTATTTTAAGAAATAGTGATAACTTGTTAAAAATGCTTATACTTGCTGAGAAGTTATTTTTTAATCTTTTTTTCCTGCCCTTATTTTCTTCTATCTTTATTTTATACTATTAGTTTTATCTCTTAATCTAATACACATAATCTTCAATAAAATTGTTGCAAAAAGAATCCCTTATCTTTGCATATTCTTAGAATATCAAATGATCATTTACTATTGGCATGTACCAATAGTAATACAGACACTGAAGGAGTATCATACACACATTTTATCAGATGATACACCTAAGTTGGTTGACGTACACGCATTTTGCTCTGAAATGAGAATGCTTTGTAACTCTGAAAACAGGTTCTGCAAGAATAGTCTTTAGCCAAGAAATTCCTCATATTCAAAGTATCTGTCTGTTATAGATTCAAAGTCAACATCTATTCTACAAGGAATAAAAAGGGATATCCCGTCCTCTAATGGTCAAGCGAATAGAAGATTGTTAAATGCCAGGCTGTTTACAATTTACTCTTATTCTTTAGCATTGTTCCTAATGGCTACACATCAGCTATGGGTCAAGCAGCAGCTCTGAGAGAAATTAAAAGATTTTTGGAGAGTTTAATCTTGCGGAACTGGACTACACAGGAAGAGTATAGCAGATGTTACAGTGGCCCCATGCTTCAAGAGCTAAATGCTATTCCCATTTCAATAGTTAGTAGTATCATTGCTTACAGTTTGCACAAGATGCGGTATTTAAAAAAATGCCACCAGCTCACTTGTTGGTCACCCCAAACAACAAAATCTACACAGGAAGAGTAGCCCAACTTATGGCTGATATTCAGGCCTCCATATTTAGCAACTCTGTCTAGGTCACAAAAATTACCTCTTTTGTCACGAGACCATGAAAGGGTTAGGGATTAGGACAGGATAACAATTTTACATATAAGAAGGAATGGGTTAGCTTAGACTTTAAGTGGACTTTACCAGAGTCCCAGTTTCAGAGTCTTTTTCATTTCTCCCTAGCGATACTTCTTTGTGCCTTTTTTTCTCCTAGTATCATAAGCACCTCTGCTTCTTTTCAAGAATAAAACAAAACTCTTGTTCTTTACCTTGATAGAAAGCCAGAGAGAACACCAACAGCAATACCCAACTCTTCCACGAGCCTTCCATGGTCCTGGCGTCAACCATCTCTTCGGTGATGGTGCCTGCCTCTCCTCTAGAACAAACAGCCCCACAAGAAGCTACAAGATGGGGAGTACTTAACACCCACTAAAGCTTTCACAAGTTGCCATTTACCACACCCATGTAATTAATTTGCATCATTTGTAAGTGCAGGAGTACTCCCAGCTGAAAGAAGCAACTCCGGTTTCTGCATAATAGCCTCTTTGCTGACAGCTCATAAGGATGTGCCCCTTCTTCCCTTTCTCCCTGCTACAACTGAGGACTAAGGGAAGGAAAATGATTCAAGAAGCTATGTGGTTATAGACAGGTTGGGATTCCAATTTATTAGGTGTTGTCAGACCCCAAAAACCATTGTTCACATCATAAAAAGCATTAAACATGATAAAAAAGGGATAAAATCAGCATGCAAAATAGTCAGTTTAAAAATACAGTAAATGGAGCAAGTAGTGCTGGCAACCATTTACCCTCCAGATGGTCTCTGGAACAGCTTTGTCCTCAACAGCTTCTGGAAAGCCTACAGTGAGGCTGTTGATCCACATTAAGTTTTGGAAAACACCGTGAATCTGGTTCTTCATGGTCTTATAACAAAATGTCAAAAGATTAATGAAGGTACTGCAACAGATAATTCATGGTGATCAAACTGGGTTTATTAGTGGTAGACAAATGAAAAATAACGTGAGGCATATAGTTGACTTGTTGGAATTTTTGGAAAGGAACAACCAGATCCCTGCAGCGCTGATCTTTTTGGACACTAAAAAAGCCTTTGACCAACTGGATTGGCAATTCTTGATGAAAGTATTAGATAAAATGAATTTTGGGGATAAATTTTTACAACCAATTAGGGCATTATATCAGTAATGCCCTAATAGTATAATAGTATAATAGTAAATAACAGTATAATAGTAAATAACAGTCTGACTGAAGTATGTAATATTGAAAAGGGCACAAGGCAAGGGTGTCCGTTATCACCTCTATTATTTGTTTTAACATTGGAGATATTATTGATTAAAATACGGAATTCAGAAAAAATTAAGGGAATTCAAATAAGAGATCAGGATTATAGATTGAGGGCGTTTGCAGATGATCTGGTTGTTACGGTGAACCAGCCAGAAAATTCTGTTGTGGACCTGGTGGAGATAATAATGCAATATGGGAAAGTTTCTGGATTCAAGGTTAACATACAAAAAACTAAAATATTGGCTAAAAACATGACAGTATTACAAAAGGCTGTTTTAGAAGGGTTAACTGGATTTGAAATTGTCAAAAGGGTTAAATATTTGGGGGTTTATTTGTCACCCTCAAATGCAAAGTTATATAAAAATAATTATCAAAAGCTATGGGGTAAAGTTCAAAAAGAATTGGACAGCTGGAAAAAGTTACAATTGTCATTACTGGGAAGAATCGCAGCAGTGAAAATGAATGTTTTGCCGAAATTTCTGTTCTTATTTCAAATGATACCCATTCTTAAAAAGGACTCAAACTTGGAGGAATGGCAAAAGGGTAACAATAAATTTGTATGGGCAGGGAAAAGGCCACGAGTTAAATTTAAGATTATGCAGGATACGTGTGAAAGAGGTGGTCTTAGAATGCCCAACTTTAAACTATACTATGAAGCTGCTGCGTTGTCAGCAATAACTGATTGGATTAATTTAACACAAGGGAGATTATTAAATCTTGAAGGCCATGACTTGTTATTTGGCTGGCATGCATATTTATTGTATGATAAGAAGGTAGATAATGTGTTTAAGGTGCATATTTTAAGACATGCTTTGTTGCGAGTTTGGAAAAAGTATAGACATAAGTTAAATTACAAGATACCTTTATGGGCAATACCGAAACACGCAATAGAAAACATAAATGTTGGGTTCAAACATGATGTGACTACATATAAGGAAATCTTAAGTTTGGAGAGGAATGTATGGTGTTTGAAGCCGTATAACTTTTTAAGAGAAGAGAAGATTGTTCAAACCTGGTTTCAATATGGGCAACTACAGGCCAGGTGGAAAGAAGATCAGAAAATTGGTTTTTCAATGACTGATGAAAATCTGGTAAAGCAAATTAGAAATCAGGGTCCAGCACATATCAAACGGATATATCTTGCATCGATAGAAATTGACTCAGAAACAGAACTTGTTAAAGATTGCATGATAAAATGGGCTCAGAATATTCAAGAAGTTATTACAATGGATACTTGGGAAAAGATCTGGGTGAGAAACGTAAAATTTACACAAGCTCAAAATTTAAGAGAAAACTTTTATAAAATGTTTTATAGGTGGCATTTAGATCCCAAAAAGCTTGCAATTATGTATCCGAACTATCAGCCTAAATGTTGGAGGTGTGGTGGCGAAGACGCAACGTATTTTCACATATGGTGGACCTGTAAAAAGGTTAAAGCGTTTTGGATTAAAATCTGGTGGAACATACAGAAGATATTTAAGAAAAGGATAAGGTTTTGTCTGCAATTGTTTTTACTGGGCATAATTACTGATACTACTGTTGTGGACACTAAGCTGATGTTGAACTTAATTACGGCAGCAAGACTCTTAGTAGGTCAATATTGGAAGAAGGAGGAACTGCCGACTATAGAAGAATGGACTTTAAAAGTGTCTAACCTGGCGGAAATGGCAAAGATCTCGGCGTATTTAAAAGACCATTCGCAACGTTATATTACGGAGTGGAAAAAATGGATTGATTATATCCAGAATAAATATGGGACTAAAAAGTTTCATTTAGCATTTGAATAAGTATTGATGTGATATTTGTATTGCTTGTAGTCACTCTATAAGAGCTAAAGTGCGATAGATTTAATAGTTTATTGTTGTTAGCATATGGTTGTTTATGATTGTTTTTACTTTTATACCTTGTATTTAGCTCTGGGAAGTTGGGGACGGGGGGGGGGGAAGGGGAGGGGGGAGGGTTGGGTAGGGCTGGGAAGGGGGTGGGTGGGGAGGGGTTGTTAAAGATAAAATGTATTGAAAAACTTTTCAATAAAAAAAAACAAAATGTCAAAAGACAAACATAAAGTGTTTTTCAACCTTGGCAACTTTAAGATGTTGGTATGCTGATTCTTGGGAGTTGAAGTCCATGCATTTTCAAGTTGCTAGGTTGAAAAACACCGGTTTAGAAATTAAAAATAGCACTTTGAATTGTAGGTGGTAACCCCGCAATAACCGGTGGTCATGCAACAACCATAAAACATCTTTATGACTACAGCAAATTAGGAACTACTCTTTTGCAGCTTGCAAAATAGGTTTGGATGAGAGTGGTACTGCAATAATGGCGAATATCTGTAGCTCGGGTGTAGAATGAGGGTGAAGATTTGCTCTTAAGAGCTTGTGGGTTGTTTTCAAATATTCCATTACCAGGCTACGTGATATCTTCAGCAGAATTTAGGGATGTCAGGTTTTCTTCTGTTTATGAGGACTTTGTGTAGAAAGTCTTGTGATGGTGAGGTCACGTCAGGGGAGGCTCCCATCAGGTCAGGGTCTTGTGATAAGTCAGGTGTGAGTCACCAGTGTCTTGTGATGGCTCTTATGGTGGGTGGGTCTACAGGTTCGCATCCCACCAGGCTCAAGGTTGACTCAGCCTTCCATCCTTCCGAGGTAGGTCAAATGAGGACCCAGATTGTTGGGGGCAATTAAACTGACTTTGTAATAATGCCGCTTGGGGTGAAAGCCCTAATAAGCAGGCATATACATAGAATGAAGGCTACTGCTAAGCTTGTAAGCCGCCCTGAGTCTTCGGAGAAGGGCGGGATATAAATGGAATTAAAATAAATAAATAAATAAATCAGGTGAGGAACATTGGGAGGTGAACTGCTGATGTGGTGGGGTAGTAGTACTACTACTGAGAAATAGGCTTTTGGAGGTAAAAGGACATGACCCGACATTTGGATAACATGGATATTTGTGCTACAAGGTCAAGATAAATGTGGCTTTAAACATTCTTTGTTAGACATGCCATATTGAGAGTAAGAAATAGATACCAAACCCGGGTATCTATGCTTGAAAACACTTTTGTGGCTTTAAAAAAGCACAAGAAGCATTTTAAGAAGAAATGTTGTTGTTGTTAGCTGCGAAGTTGTGTCCAACCCATCGTGACCCTATGGACAACGTTCGTCCAGGCCTTCCTGTCCTCTACCATCTTCTGGAGTCCATTTAAGCTCACGCCTACTGCTTCAGTGACTCCATCCAGCCACCTCATTCTCTGTCGTCCCCTTCTTCTCTTGCCCTCAACCTTTCCCAGCATTAGGCTCTTCTCCAGTGAGTCCTTCCTTCTCATTAGGTGGCCAAAGTATTTGAGTTTTAGCTTCAGGATCTGGCCTTCTAAAGAGCAGTCAGGGTTGATCTCCTCTAGGACTGACCAGTTTGATCGCCTTGCAGTCCAAGGGACTTGCAGGACTCTTCTCCAGCAATGTGAAATAAAATCAAAAGAACTGGTGGCAGAGGGATATACATGTCATACTAATAATGTCTGAAATAGAACCATAAAGTAGAATTGTGGACAAATTATGAACACACAATTGCTAAAACATATAAATTTTTATTAAAATTTGAAAAAAAGTCATATATGATAAAGTGGGGTAAAATTTTGGGTTATAATATAAAGCTGGAACATTACATTTGCATTAGGTTAAAGAGAATTTTTATCAAATGTAGCGTTGGTGTAGGTCACCAGAGAAAGCATCTAAATATATAAAGGTACTTCTAATTATTATTAAATGTTCAAATTTGTGGAAATGTGAATAGACATTTTTAGTGTTTGGTGCATATTTTCTTCTAGCATGTAAAAAAGCTAGAAAATTCTGGATTTATATACTTTTTCAATGAGGTAAAATAGAAAAGTTGTAATTATAAAGGGTAAATTTATAATTTTACTTATAAGTACTGTAAAAGATTGCAAGCTAACTTTGTATCTTTTTTTCTAATTTCATTTTCTCTTTTTTGTACTTTCAGCTTTTTTATATTTTTATCGTGTGTGTGTGTGTGTGTGTGTGCGTGTGTGAGAAAAGTAAGACCATGGTGACTATGATTTGTTAACATATAAGCTGCTGTTTCATACCAATTGCAATTTTTGCATAGCCTTCAAAGGAACACACACATAAAGCATATTACAGTACCCCAACAGATGATAAGCACAAGGCCAGCTTGGTAAGTCTTTTAAATTACATATGCAATTTCTTTAAAGTCAATTTCAGTTCTTGAAAGCGGGAGAATTCTTCCTTTTGTGACTCCTGCATTTGACTGCTGGCAACTTGCTGATACATTAATGTAATTAACAGTAAGACCAAAATTAGCTGCCCGATCTAACTAGACTGATTTTTTGCAGTTCAAGCCAAGTTCAGCTAGCTGCTGGGCAATTACATAGCAATAATCAATGCAAACCTGATTCACATCCAGAATTAGGTGGAATGCAGTCTACAAAAAAACCCCCCAAGGTAATTTTCTTCAAGGACAAATGGATGTGTACACCTTATTCCCCAGCAGGAATGTCTGCATGTTACTCATGAAAAATAGAGCTTTCCTGATCAAATCAGATATATGCAACATAATTGCTGTCCTATATTTTGCTTAAAGAGTTTGTGCTTACCTGAAGCCTATTATGAAGGAGTGAACAACATAATCTTTGAGATACGACAGGCTGGTTCTTCTGGATCCCTTGACTCAGCCTTTCTCCCGTAATCCCTAATGTATCCTCCCACATGCCAGAGGAAAGCCTATTAACAGGCTCCACCACTTTCCCCAAAGCATCTCTCCAATGATGAATTATTCAGAAATAGGTAGAATGGGTGACTTCTCCCTCTTTCTTTTTCCAGTCTAAGCAAATGGAGAGATGTGTGTGTGCTAGGCTCAAAATCTTTTAAAGACAATTCCAATTCAGTAAGAGTTCACGTTCTTATTATGCCAATCACCTCTGAGGGAGTTAGGAAATATGAAATATAAATACGTTGTTACATGAAGATCGTATACTATTTTGGCAATGGTACAGCTTTAGGCAGAGTGTTGTTTTGTAAAAAAAAATGTGGTTATTCTCAAACAGCTTCTTATAATAGTAAAACAAATCTGTGATAAGCTTGCAAAATAGAGTTTGTTCTGACTGCTTTGTCCCTCTGCCCAAGGAAGACTGATTGGTTTTGAAAAAATGACCCAACTCTAGGCTGTTCAGGACCTCCCACCACCATCCCGCCCCCAAAACCTGGGTATCCCTAACCCCCAATCTGCAAACTCCCTGTACTGAGGTGGGAGAAAGTATATTGGGTTGAAATAAAAAGGCTAAATAAGACCATATCCATTTCTTTTCATTCAGAAAAGAATGCAATGGCATTCAAAGTATGCCATTAAATTTAAGTAGTAGTGTAAGCCTGGAGGAATCCTAGAAGAACACAAAAGACTGAAGTACAACACAGTGCTTAATATTTTTTGTGCTTGCTAGAGCACTATTTACATTTGTAGAATCAGTTTGCTCAATTTGTAGCGTATCCATAGATTAAGCTTGTAACTTCAAGAAACGTAAGCACTCAAAAAACCCATTGTAACAAAATGAATTAGTTCAACTAGGAATAGGGGGAAAAAACTCAAAGAAATGCCAGTAGTAGAAAAATAATCATGACCCAGATATTGTAAGTACTTGGTATAGGTAGGAGCAGAAGGCAATATTCTTGTCCAGTGGCACATAGCTATATTGCTGTTTATAATTCAGTTATTGTCTTGCAAAATTCTGATTATAGAAAAACAATAGTAGAATTGAGAATTGAGAAAAAGGGAATTTATAAGCTATATGAAATGATTTAATTGTTCACATGAATTGGGGCTCTTCAAATTTAATATTTCAGCTTTACAAATAGGGAGAATAGTACATTAAACCCACCCTATGTGTTTGGAGAATAGGGAATAGGGACCATATTCAAAAAGAGTTATAACATTATACAGGAGCTCTAGACATCCCTCTTCATTTAGGCTACTCTTTAAAATTTCCAGGATATGGCTCTACTACTCACAAATTATCAACATTTCAACTTTTATCTCTCAATATATTAGCTTCCAAGTTAACAATTAAAATAATTTTAAAAAAATACTGACGAATGTAGTTACATATTTATTGAATTACAGAAGCTTTAGTGCAAAAAAAAAAGAAACAGAATAGAGTGGTTTGTTAAAGCAGCTGCTTATCTTCCCAGCTCATTTCTGAAGGTAAAGACATTATTCTGCACATCATATTTACATTAAGTTGTAAGAATTTGTCCAAAAAGTATGAAATCGTTTCGTATCAGCAAGAAACTGGATTCTATACATAAATGTGTTTTACCTCACAGAATGCCATTTTTCTTTTATAGGGAGTGTATTATAATTTCCAGCAACACGTTACAATCTCTTACAAAGGAACTATTAAGTACAACACTACAGAACAAACATCTATATTAACTTGCTGTTCTTTTTCATTATATACTTATTTCAAAGCAGCAAGAATTTGGAGCCAGTAGCAGGCAAAACAAAAAATTATCAGTCTGAAGAATTCAAGTCAATGCCCTCAAAAGTGCACCCAAGATATATAAAATTTAAAAAAAAATATTCCTAACTGTAACAATAATGCTGAAGTTGATTATTTTAGGAATTCCATTCTACAAATCTGTATTTTAAACCAAGTCAGAAGTTTAAGGGCTTTATGGTTTGTTTACCTATGTTCAAGAAGCGGCACTGTTTTTGAGTCTGTGTACTTGCTCCCCACCCCAACCCAGCACACCCCAGCTGTCTTCACGTAAAAGTCATGACTACCAGTTAACATTTTGCTCATACGTGGTTCTGATTTATTCCCACTACAATCCAAGAAAATGTCAACTTATGCAAGTAGAGGTAACACTGAAGAGCAGTGGTCCCATATCTTTACTTGGAAAACAGTGGGCGCGTGGAGCTTTGTGCATGAACACGCGTGGCCCCCACTGCTTGCGCGACCTGGGGGCCACAGCCTAGGGTTGTGGGGACCTCTTCTGTAGAGGGATAGGTTGTTAAGAAAAGACAATCCTAACAGATAAATGTACAATCCAACAAGAAAACTGATACTCAGCCTGTTTTTTTCTACCAAGCTTTTTTTTATTTTAATTTCAGAAAATACACCTTACCAAAATGGAGGGAAAGAGCTCCATGCACTAGATGTCTAGGTGGGCCAAATGAAATGCACCTCTTGAAAGAGAAGCTACTAAATTTGTTTAAAAAAAATAATGGGCTGATCATTCGTAAGCATTTCAAACTTGCACTATCAACTAGTCCTGCCTGCTCCTTACGTTGTGAATGAACATTCATTATTAGCTACACAGGCATTGGGACTTAAGACTTTTAATTATGACACAATTGTGGGCATACCTAAGTTATCCCTTCGGAAGGAACGGGATTGCCTCTGTCTATATAGTTTTAAGCCAGCAATTAAGAATTTATTTGGAAGATTTGTCTACAAAGTTAACTGATCACACAAAAGGGTATCAACAGCTATTTCAGTAGAGAGCACTGCAGTCCCACATTTTAGGTTTAATTATCAGCAAGAATGTCTTTTAAAAAAATAATAATTAAAATCCAGACACACCAGCACTGTCCTTAGTTTACTTACATTCACACACACAATATTACTCCTTCTCGGAAACACTGAACCCAATTGACCAATGACTGGCAGTATGTTCTCACGTACCGCAAAGGCCTACAACTGGAATTAGAAGTATCAGTAAGTCAAAACAGTGGATCCTTCCAAGATAGTAGCACTGCTACTAAGCAATTCATAAAAAGGTACTTGAAATGGAGTGGGAGAAGATCAAGACACTAAGATTTAGCTTTTACTAGCTGAACCCTTGGCTTCCATTTTCTTCCAAGAATGAAAAAAAAGAACTGGCCAAAATGATGTATCTTCCTAGTTCCACACATGACGCTTGCAGTGCTCAACAGCCTGGGAGAGAAAGAGAGAAGGAAGGGTGTGTGTGTGAGAGAGAAAGAGAAGAGATATGCAAGGCATAATCAGAGGAAACATGATTTATATCAGGGTTATGCAAAGTGTGCCTGGAAGCCATTCCCAAAAATTTCTGGGATTTTATAAAGTTGCTGCTTATTGAATATTTACAACTTTTTCAACCAACATCATAAGTTTTAGCTGGCTCAAAACTTCAGTTTGCTAAATCTAAACTGGGGAAAAAAATCTAGATAATCATTAGATGGCAGGAAAGAGAGATAGAAACCATAATGCTTTGATGCCATCTAGCGGTCTGAAAATTTCTCACAGCGCAGCTCTGACAGCCTAGCTCAGGGGTAGGCAACCTTGGCTCTTTTATGACTCATGGACTTAAACTCCCAGAATTCCTGAGTCAGCTATGCTGACTCAGGAATTCTGGGAGTTGAAGTCCATGAGTCATAAAAGAGCCGAGGTTGCCTACCCCTGGCCTAGCTACAACTTGGGCTCCACCCAGCCTCCCACTTACCTTTCCTGCTGTACTCTGAACTATGATTTCCAGTTTGTGCTATAATAATCACAAACTAATAAGGTTGACCCCTTATGAACAATCCTACTCGTGTTAGCCTAAACCAGGGGTAGGCAACCTTGGCTCTTTTATGACTCGTGGACTTCAACTCCCAGAATTCCTGAGCCAGCCATGCTGGCTCAGGAATTCTGGGAGTTGAAGTCCACGAGTCATAAAAGAGCCAAGGTTGCCTACCCCTGGCCTAAACCATGAGATTTACGTCAAAGGGGGAGGGAGCTGTTCCAGAGGTTGAATGAGGGCCATTTTATTTCATTTTTTAATTTTATTTCACGTTCCAGCCAAATGTGGCACAGTAGTTAATACGTTTCAAAGTGGAATTAAAAATTTCTCGAACAAAAAACGTCTGCTTGCCATACAGAGATAACAAAACAGGCACAAAGGAATGCCTTCCTAGGGAAGATACATATGGCATTGTGCAAGACAGTACCATTCCAGGTAAAGAGGTGCCAGGTAACCAGTACAGCATCCCCTCTTTTGGATACTCACTCCCTAGATGAAATTAGGGTAAAGCATTTTGGCCTGCCGTACTGTGACCAAATAAACAAGTCATAACATTTTCCTCATTCATCCACAGTTTGACTTGGGTAGGATTAGCTTGCTAGTACAATACTAAAACAAATCAAGGAATTGCAAAAGGGAACTGGCATTGTCTATAGAAATTATTTTACTCTCACCAGGCTCTCTCTTCCATTTCCGTGTCATTCTAGAATGTTTACATCTGGTATCAGGCACTTGGGTTCTGAGGGTTCACTGCCCATCCTGCTTGACTACCCAACTGACAGAAATGAGACTAGATTTGATCTTCTCCAGAACATCCAAGGCAGGACTGCCACGACTACAGCAATTTACGACTTCGTGGCCTATCCCCAGAAGCTAGCTGATTCCAAAGGATGCTGGACAACTTTCCAGCTTACATGCAGGTGCTCCTTTTGGAAGCCCGAATTAAAATCCATGAAGCCATGGACAATGGGGAGGAGCTGGCCATGTGACATGACTGATTCTGGACATTCTGCATTCTCTTCTGCTATGCACAATCCATTCACTTCCTTAGTATATCCCTCCGCTGACAACAAAGCAGGATTAGGATGCAGACAGAAGAAAACTCGTGTCTGAGGGAATAGCTAAGAGCTCATTACTGAGCTTATTCAGTACAGACAACGGAAGAGAAGCAAAAACATTTCATTCTTTCGCTATTGCATCCTGCTCTGATACTCTCTCATATTAGAGATGTGATGGACAAGCCTTTTCAATGGCAAGCTTAACCTTTTGGAATGAACTCTCCAGTAAACATATCAGGGTCTGTATTTTTTTTTATGTGGTCAAATAGGTTTTTAATTCTCAAAGGCATTTTAATCCACCAATGTGTTCATTTTAAACACCTTTGTTGTTTAGAAACTTTAATTACTCAGGATTCTCTATTTACTTGTTTTGGTGTTACAGCCTCCTTCAAAAAGGCAGAAACTATAGTTTTTTTTTGTGGCATTCACCAATCCCAAATGGTGACAACTAATTTTAGGTGCATAAGCTGCACCCCTGCTGTGTCACTGCAGCATGCAGTGGATCCTGCTCATGCCTTCTAGTGGGTGCTCTTGCTTTGTAGAAAACCTCTCCCATATTAGCTGGCATAAGGAAATGCTGCTTGCTGGGTTTCTGTCTCTATCTACATGTCTGCTCAGAAGTACACAAAAATACTTACATTACACTGAGCTGCAGTTTCCATGTTCTTACACCAGTACCCTGGTCCTCGGACACACAATTCCGATCCCAAAAGAGGTTTAGTGGATGCTGAGCAAACTCCAAGTTTCTGTAAAGTGAAAGGCAGTAACTGCAGTTTAACTGTTTCACTGTAATAAAAGTGTGATCCGTCCGTTCACTTATTAGGATTTCTACAAAGAATGCTAAAGGAACCAAAGAAATCTCTGTCGTTACAACGGACAAGTTATGTTATGCCTTGGTTGGGTCAGAAAATAAGATAAGAACAAACCCCAGCTTTTCAAAGGGCATTTTAGCCAATGGAAAAAGTGACTTATGACCGTTTTTCATACTAATGACCGTTCCAGCATCCCTGTTCACGTGATCAAAATTCAGATGCTCGGCAACTGACTCACATTTATGACGGTTGCAGTGTCCCAGGGTCATGTGATCCCCTTTTGCGACCTTCCAACAAGCAAAGACAATGGGGAAGCCAGATTCTTATTCTTATTTTTCTGCTTTAATTTTGGATTAGATAAATCCAGAATAAATAAATCACTTTAAGATAAAGCATTATTGAGTTTTCTTTGGTACCTGCTATCCATAAATAGCTTTCAGTTGTGACAGTAGGTATCTACAGTGAGGGGGAAAAAATATTTGATCCCCTGCTGATTTTGTATGTTTGTCCACTGACAAAGAAATGATCAATCTATAATTTTAATGGTAGGTTTATTTTAACAGTGAGAGAAATAACAAAAAAAAATAATCCAGAAAAATGCATTTCAAAAAAGTTATAAATTGATTTGCATTTTAATGAGTGAAATAAGTATTGGATCCCCTTATCAATCAGCAAGATTTCTGGTTCACAGGTGTCTTTTATATAGATAATGAGCTGAGATTAGGAGCACTCTTTTAAAGGGAATGCTCCTAATCTCAGCTTGTTACCTGTATAAAGGACACCTGTCCACAAAAGCAATCAATAAATCAGATACCAAACTCTCCACCATGGCCAAGACCAAAGAGGTGTCCAAGGATGTCAAGGACAAGATTGTAGACCTACACAAGGCTGGAATGGGCTACAAGACTATCGCCAAGCAGCTTGGTGAGAAAGGGACAACAGTTGGCGTGATTATTCACAAATGGAAGAAACACAAAATAACTTGTCAATCTCCCTCTGTCTGGGGCTCCATGCAAGAGCTCACCTGGTGGAGTTTCAATGATCATGAGAACGGTGAGGAATCTTGTCAATGATCTCAAGGCAGCTGCGACCATAGTCACTTAGTAAACAATTGGTAACACACTACGCCGTGAAGGACTGAAATCCTGCAGAGCCCGTAAGATTCCCCCTGCTCAAGAGAGCACATGTACAGTCCCGCCTGAAGTTTGCCAATCAACATCTGAATGATTCAGAGGAGAACTGGGTGAAAGTGTTGTGGTCAGATGAGACCAAAATCGAGCTCTTTGGCATCAACACAACTCGCCATGTTTGGAGGAGGCAGAATGCTGCCTATGACTCCCCAAAACACCATCCCAACCGTCAAAAACAGAGATGGAAAAATTATGCTTTGGGGATGTTTTTCTGCTAAGGGGACAGGACAACTTCACCGCATCAAAGAGATGATGGACGGGGCTAAATACCGTCAAATCTTGGGTGAGAACCTCCTTCCCTTAGCCAGGGCATTGAAAATGGGTCGTGGATGGCCCAGCCAGTTTCCAGACCTTAATCTCATAGAAAATCCGTGGATTTTCACTTATTAAAATGCAAATCAATTTATAACTTTTTTGAAATGCGTTTTTCTGGATTTTTTTGATGTTATTCTGTCTCTCACTGTTAAAATAAACCTATCATTAAAATTATAGACTGATCATTTCTTCGTCAGTGGGCAAACATACAAAATCAGCAGGGGATCACATAATTTTTCCCCTCACTGTAACCATTTAAATGCCAAGCCAATTATTTATTTAACAGTACATACACTGAAGTGTAGTTCATAAGTAAATATTCTAATTTGCGGTACTTACATTGCACACAAAAGTAGGATCCATCATTTCTGCCAGAAGTGCCACAACTGTTGGCTCATAGTCCTTCACAAACTGGACACACTGTTTATAGCAAATAAAGCATCAATGAGAAATGGAATAGGATCTACTAATTGATTATGTAACTTAGATGGAAACTTTTGAATTTAAGAGCCTTTTGTTATACCAAGTGCCACCTAGCCAAAGCTACTATTGATTTCAATGAGATATTTGATATCTGCTAGATTTTTCACAGTTAAGTTTGCAGACCTAATCTAACCACATAACTTATTTGTTACAAAGTTAAATAAATCCTCTCATTTAGGGACCGGAATCTGACTAGATGGCGGGGAGCGGAAGGATTTATATTGCTTGCAGACAGATGGTCATATGAAATGGTTGTAAAGGAACGTGTGTGTGTGTGTGTGTGTGTGTGTGTGTGTGTGTGTGTGTATGTGTGTGTGACAGAGAGACACAATGAAGACTGCTAGTTGCTGCCACCTCATTCAGATACAAGTTATTTCATACTGTGTCCTGTGCCTGATCCATTTTCCCCTTTTTTTTTTGCAGGACAAAGAGATGGCTTAAACAAGCTAACTTTTCCTTAGCCGCTTTTCTCCACTACATAGCATTTCCCTAAAAAGTAATAACAGCAAGTTTAATAAGCTCAGCTCTGTGACTGCAATTACGGGTAGACCTTGTATAACGTTCAATGGTGGTTAGAAGTTATGATGGCACTGAATCAGGGGCATTTATTGACCTGTCCTTATAGTTGCAGCTGTTGCAGAATTCCTACATTTGATTATCATCTGCAATCTTCATTGCCAGCTTCTGATAGGCAAAGTCCACGGGGAAACCCAGTAAGAGGTCAAAGTGATGGTACAGGGTTTGCCTAACAATGGCAACTAGAACTGCCAGATCTGCCATTGCACATGAGTGAGGTCATGTGACATTGGCCTGTAGAACTATGTTGCTTAGGAACAAAGTTCCACGTCCAATTACTGTTTGTAAGCAGGATGGCCTGTGGGTGATTAGAACATTGGCTCCTGCCTGAAACTGACTAGACCTCAATTGGTTTCAAGCTGAAGGCTTTTGATAACAGGCCATGAAATCTTGATGGTACACCCTGCATCAATTCTGAGTTGTATTGTTATTACTGTCATAATCACTAAGCAGGGAATGACTGTGTACAGAATTGGTATAGAAGTAGATAAATTAAAATGCATCCACTGATTCTTGGACACAAATCCACTGGAGTATCATATAGACAGGTGAAAAGCAAAGGAATATTTCAAATTCCTAAGCATCATGCTTGTAGCTTGCAACTTCAGAACAGCTTATGTTATGAAATACAAACAGGACCTCACTTACTCTACAGTACATCAACTTCTTTTAAAGCACAGAAGTGATCTGCTCCTCAAAGAAGCAACCCTAACATTACAGCTCAAGGCAACTGTTTCCTTATGTTAAGTGTTAAATTTTGAAAATGTCATCATAACAGATGCAAGCTAACCCAATAAAATGGTCTGTTTTCACAACACTAGGCAATGATTTGAAAGAACCCAACTCTAACATGCTGGAACCTAAAGTGTCCAGCTTTGTGGAGGTCATTACAAAGTAGCAATCATTTGTAACTGTACTCTTTCTGCTTTCACAGATTAAATTTTCAGAAGAATTCATTCACAGCACTGCAGTTTTAACACACAATAGCACATTAATTACCTGGTCACTAACAGACTCTGGTAAGTAGTGGCAGACTCGTTCCAGAAACATTTCAATCTCCGCAGTGGTAGCATTCTTTGCTAGTTCCTTGTCTGCATAAGCAACGATCATCTTGCACACATCACAGACATTTCCCAATTCTGATTGCACTGGAACAATTTCTTCTGAGGGTACACAAAGCAAAGGTCTTTATGTCAAGTTAAATTTCTATATTTACATAACTGAATAAAAAATAGCAATACGGGCAAAGTAAAATCCAAATCAAACACAGAAGCACTGATTATGTAGCAAAGGATTATTCCAAGTTCTCACCAGGTGGTAAAATGTTATTTTTGCAGCATCTCAGCATCACACACACCATTTTAGGACTAGTAGCTTCCAACAGCATGTCAAGAATAGACTTCCCATAAACTTCCACAAAGTCCTTGCACTCCTCTCGGCTTTTTTCCGGTAGCACTAAACAGACTTTCTCCATTCCATGTATCATCTCCTCCTAAGTACAAAGACAATTACTTTGAGACTTAACACGTTTAATCATCACAAGGCCTCTAAGCATCTGGTCAAATTAGCAACATGCAAACTATAGTACGGTTCAATGGCACACTGAAATGCAGCCTTAAAAATCGTAATTTACAAAATAAGCATGGGTTATTTATTTGAAGTGAATAAAGTAGATATTCATTTTGTACGGCAAGAACATTGCAAGATGAGCTCCTCTGGTGATCCTTTCTTTGCCACCGCAAAGGAAGCCATTTTGTCAGAAGCCACCTGTCACCTCATTTGATCAAATTAGACAAAGCACAGCTCGTGGAGAGCAAACTGTATTATATAACAGGTAATATTAGCAGTCTAATATATTTCGTGGAAGATGCATACCTCCGTCTTATTGCTTTCCAGAAGGCTGGCCACCTCTTCTACCATGATAGTACATACTTCACAGAGAGAGAATGCTTCCTTGTGACTCGGGTTGGTCTATACATTTCAGCCAAAAGAATTATTTGCAGTAGTTATTATTACAAAAAAAAAAACAAGACATCCACAGCTACAGAAACATGAAACAGTAGTTGGACGTACGCTGAAGTATATTTTGGGTCACTGGAAATTGGACCTGACTAGAAAGAGTTAACTCTATCTCACTAGTTAAGAAGGCAAGGCTTAAAACTTCCTGCTGTCACCTGAAGGAACCTCTCTACTCATATTCTGACTTCAGTATTGGATATTCAATTGTTCACCATAAAATTAGCAACTACTGCGGCATTTGTACAATGGTTAGCACAATGCAGTAAAAACAAAAAAAACTTAGCTGTCAACCCTTGGGCTACTTCATTTCTTTCTAAATTAGGGTAGGACTGCAGACCCTCTCCTTCTAGCGTCCAGAAACGTTAATTCACATTAACCCAAGTTTCCATTCTCACTCATTTCAACATGAAAAGAATATTACAGCAGCAATCTTTCCACAATGGGCCAATATCATAAATCACGGCACTCCCTGTAACTCAGGGAAGATAGGTCCAGGCCCAAAGGAGCAGACATTTATCTATTTGATAGCGCTTTATAAGGATTTGCATTACAAATATCTATTAATGGTAACTATTATGGCTGTTGACACAAGTTCTACATTTATGGGGTATGCTGTCAATAGGAAGGAAGGGCTGCTCTTCCTGGCTACACATGCCAGGGAATTCTTTGACACTCTGCTAAACAGGACAAAAAAATCCTTTGGTTTTCTTCTTTGGAAGAGACAAACAATTGACCCATTATCCCTTTGAGGTACTTTTAGGGTATGTTCTCAGAGTCTTATTGCAGCCCCAGCTTGAGCCAGATGCATTAATTAGAGAAGATTTGGCTTGAGCAGTTCGGTAGCACGCTCTTTTGTGCTAGATGAAATGCGGATCTGGCCCGAGTTTAAAGCAGGGGGGAATCTGGCCTTAAAACCACTTCATCCAGGTGCAGCATGAACAGATCCCCACCGGAAGAAACCTCTGGAGTCCAACTTTTCAAGTCAAGGTTAAGGGTAGCAAAATGGCTACCAAGAAAACAAAATATGATTTTTTTAAAAAAAAATGATACGAATGGTCAAGACCCGCGTAAAGAAACTAAATCACTGCAAGCGAGAGGAGAGTCCAAGAACGCCAAGCCACCATAGACAGTGTGCTTGTTCATACAGTAGTTTATTTTTCCGGGCCTTAGGAACCCTCAAAGTTCAGGGATCCTTGATGCTGGTGCCACTACTTTTAGTTTTTGCATCACCAGAGGGTTAAGTCAACTGAGATCTTGATGGCAATGATTTTGGGGCCAAGATGGTCTCAGTGGAAGACTAGCCAAGATTAGACTCTTATTAGCCCATAAGAGCCATTCAGAAATTGTTTTGTTCAATTTTTCAGGCTACCATGAGTCTAAAGTGCATTAATGAACTTTGGGACAGGATGTCCAAGCATCTGTGATGAAAATTTTACGTTCCTGGAGCTTTTTGTTCTATATCATTTTATTCTAACTTATCAGGAGGTTCCCTCTGTCACTGTCTCTTAGATTTTCTCTCCTTTACCATCTCCAGGCTTCTGATCTCTCACTTACATCCATAAAAATAATCACATAAGTTAGAGCTTTTCACTATTTACGACGCTCATCTCCTTCTTGCTTCTGTAAATGACATTCAGATAGCTATGTACTAAGCCTTACCTCAACTGGGTCCATCTTTGCTGTAGAGATAACTTTAGCAGGCACCAGAGCTTGGAGGGGTATAGATTTCAGAGAAGAACAAAATCCTATTGTATTACAAATAACCTGTGGTTGCTGAAGACATAAAACACCAATGTAAGTTACTTCTATAGTCTACAAGGTAGCAAATTAGTTTTAACATCACTCTAATTTCAGTAATGTAAAAGCAACTCAAAGCACCATGCAGAATAGTAGATATTATTATTTGTACATGAAATAAAAAACGCATTTTCTTTCAAGCCCAAAACATGGTGTGTCTCTGAAGTTCTGCCAAACTGTTCCAGACAAACGGTGGTTCCGTAGAATCAAAAGATAGAAAGCTTTGGTTGTTTCAGGTTTCAATCAAATCAAATCCACATTGGTCTTACAAAATTGACTAATTTTTGCTTCTTTCTCTTCTCTTTTCTATGTGCAGTCAAAAAACTGACCTCCCCGCTCTACTTAGTCTCTTTCCTTACATCTGTCACCCATGACTGAGATTGTTCTTGCTTTCTACCTCTCTCAAACATTTCTCTTTTCAACATGATGCTTCGGTATATATCCAAAAGAAAAAATGCATGCTTTTGTCTGGATATGGACCATCCCAAAAAACTGGTTCACATACAGCTTGTTTAGTATATCCTCAAATGTTATGTATGTTTTCAGGTTGAATTTTATTCAATTTTGGCACTTCTATTCCACAGCAGGACAAGTTATTTTTAAGTTTAATCAAAGAACTTATTTCAGCAGCTTACATGTGTCCACAACTGATTTTTCTTACAAAGCTAAATACTTTAGAACAAATAGAAGTGTAGATTATTGTGTTCTTCCTGATGTCTCATAACTGTCCATTAGTGCATATTAAAAAAAAAATCAGAACTTCAATGAAACATGAGCGTTCTACAAGATACATGCAGTCATTTTATTAAATTCAATTTGTTGTTGTTAGCTGCGAAGTCGTCTCCGACCCATTGCGACCCCATGGACAACGTTCCTCCAGGCCTTCCTGTCCTCTACCACCTTCTGGAGTCCATTTAAGCTCATGCCTACTGCTTCAGTGACTCCATCCAGCCACCTCATTCTCTGTCGTCCCCTTCTTCTATTGCCCTCAATCTTTCCCAGCATTAGGCTCTTCTCCAGTGAGTCCTTCCTTCTCATTAGGTGGCCAAAGTATTTGAGTTTCAGGTTCAGGATCTGGCTTTCTAAAGAGCAGTCAGGGTTGATCTCCTCTAGGACTGACCGGTTTGATCGCCTTGCAGTCCAAGGGACTCGCAGGAGTCTTCTCCAGCACCAGAGTTCAAAGGCCTCAATTCCTTGGCGCTTGGCCTTTCTTATGGTCCAACTTTCACAGCCATACATTGCAACTGGGAAGACCATAGCTTTGACTATACGCACTTTTGCTGACAGGGTGATGTTTCTGCTTTTTAGTGTGCTGTCTAGATTTGCCATAGCTTTCCTCCCCAGGAGCAAGCGTCTTTTAATTTCTTGGCTACAGTCCCCATCTGCAGTGATCTTGGAGCCCAGGAAAATATAAATATTATTATAATTTTTAGCGGTCATTCATCTATCGGAACCATGACACATTCAGTGCCAAATCCTAATTTCCTTTCAGTTAGTATTTCACATTAAAAGTGTTTAAAAACAGTCTCTAATTTATAACCCTACAGCACGGGTGTCAAACTCGCTGTGACACGTGACGTGATGTGACGTATCGTGACTTTTTTCGCATTGCCGGAGCTCAGGTGGACGCGGCCTCTGCATGATGCAACCGGCTTATTAAACAGGACTTATGAAAGACATGAGAACCAGTTTTAATATAAGTGATTAGGTTTTAGTCCCGCCAGTGGGATGACCTTGGGCCAGTAACTCTCTTCTAGGCTCAGAAAGAAAGCAACGACAAATGCCATCTCTACACAGCCCAAGAAATATCCTCCTTCTCATTTCACTGTTTTCCTCATTAAGGCATATGAAAGTTGGCAAACAAAACACCACAGCTCGAGTTATAAATACATGCAACATGCAATTGACAACCAAACCATGACAGGTGCAAGGTCCAAAGAGGTTTATTTAGGAAGCTCAATATCTCTTCCCAAATCATATCCTAAAACTATCTTGATCATTATGGCTACAGGCTTTGTAATATTTTCTGTGCATTAATTTTAGTTTCAAAGCCATGTGGGTCAAGCAGGCCCCATAATGTTTCAGAATGGCCAAGGTTTCATTTTAGACTCAAAAATGATTCTTTCCACAGCCACGCTATCCCTTGAATCTGTCAAAAATATCACATTTGTCAACTACATTAGCAAGAGATCAAGCAACACTCTCTAAGTGAGGGAGGAGGTTTCTCACATACCTGCTCTTGCTGTTGACAGGATAGAGAAAAAGAAACACAAGAGAGTTAACAATTGGAAATCAATCAAGTATCTAAATGGTTCACACCACAACTTTACATGCAAGTGGGAAGGGCCAATTAACAATATAATGATTATTTTTACAAAATAAAATTAGTTCAATGTTTATATATTCCAAATGGACATTAGCACAACTGAATGCCATATGAAAAATGCTGTGATGCAGTCAACCCTGTATGATTCCCAGTATGAATATTATTTTGTCCTTACTACCATATTCCTATAGGTATCTTCAATATAAATAATTTCAAGAATTAAAAAAATGGAGCCTGGTGGTACAACAGGATTAGCCAAGATAACTTTTGATGCTATCAGACCTACTTTTTTATATTTTTGGAGCAAGATAGTAAAATATAAGCAATGTTAATCTTACCATTTGCGTGATCATCTGAATTGCCAGGGAGGAATATTCAGAAATGTAGCGTTTACACTATTAAAAGAGGAAAAGAAACATTAGGGATGGATGTTATTACTGTATTTCTTATGTAATGACTTCTTCAAATACATATTTGGGATATATATATATGTATATGTATATGTATATGTGTGTGTATATATATATATATATATATATATATATATATATATATATATGTGTGTGTGTGTGTGTGTGTGTGTATATATATATATATATATATATATATATATATATATGTATGTATGTATGTATGTATATATATGTATGTATGTATGTCTTGGCGTGTTCAGATATATATATGCTTGTGCGAGCAAAGAAGCATGAAGCTGAAGACACCAGCCTGAAGATGACGAGTGGGACCTCATCGAAACGTCGCCAAGACACTCTCAATCTTACATGGGAAAAGACCTGAATACGCCAAGACCTACATACCTGTACCCGTGAAAATCTACGAAAACAAATTTATTTTTATACATACACATACACACATACATATAGTGTGCGTGCACGCACACGTATGTATACAAACACACTTTTTTATATACAATATGGAGGCAGGCATACATAATTGCCATCTTACGTTTCTCTCGTGACAATGATGCTATTAAAAGGTGGGCACTCATCCAGTTATTCTGTAATACAAGCTTTGATTCAAATTTACACAATCCCCTTAAAGTTGCCCTTACATATTCTGTACAGACCATAAAATTTACTTCATAGTCAGAATCAGATTTTTCATTTATATTGCTTTTAAAGATGGCAACTTAATTTCTAAATTGACAAAGCTGAGGAAATTAAAATGCCAAGCCAATGTACTTTATTTGCCACTAATATTAAATTAATAATACTAAGTAAAAAATTACCACTTCAGACATGGCAGGGGCGAAATGTTCACACTCTTCCTTGGCATGTTCAATTAAAGAACTAACGAAAGTCGAATTGTTTCTGACAGCGTCCTGAAGATCCGTTACCAGCTGAATACAGTCATTACACACATTTCCACTTCCCTGTAGGTTAAACATGAAGCAAATCTTAACCATATCATAATATTGCAACATCAGATGGATGGCTATATAATTTTTTTAAAAAATTAATGTCTTACACACTCCATGCCTTCAGGCACTAGAAAACATCTTCTGTAAAATCTGCTGACAATTCACTGCTGGTGAGATTTTGGATGAATCTAGTTACGTTGAGTAGTCTAGACAATTTTACCCTGCAACATTCTGACCTGGGCCGTTACTTTTTCCGTATCACTGCATCAGGTAATTTTAACCTAACAAGATTTAGTAAAGGTATACTGGGAACAGCAACATGCTTTTATTCAGAATCAACACTAGTAAGATTTCCAAAACAAGAATCCAGAGGAAAAGCATATAGTCTTGTTGCACTTATTCATTTACCTCTCAAAATACTCTTTGAGTTAACCACAATTGTTTATACTTTCTTGAGTTTTCCTAATGTTACAATAGCATCCTTTAATTGGTTTAGTTAGAATGCATGATAAAGTTTAGGAATAAAGAATCATAGTTTTTATATTAACATCACATACATGATTAAGCAATGTATTTGCATATTGAAAGTTTCTTCTTTATGGCTTCTGATTAAGGTAATGGGTTTAGAGGAAAGTTTTAGCTTTGGATATTTGTGAGTTTCTTTATTCAACTGTCAGCAAGATTAAAAGTTAATAGCAACTACAGATGTTATTATAGATGTTATTAGCAGCCCTAATAGCCCATTTTCGGTTTTAAATTCCCACCTTAGTTTCTTTCTTAGGTTTATCCTGAGGATAAAGAAGTAGTGGCACATTAGCCATGAATGGAGATGCCAGTTCAGAGAAATCTAGTTCCGGAATTTTGTTGGACTGAAGCTGGTTTTGTAATTTTACTTCTGCCAGGTGCTTCTGAAGAGACTGACATAGTGTGAGTGCACTGCATACAACTTCAGGATTCTCCTAGAGTAGAAAAGCACACAAATTTACTTATTTTTATCTATGCTAAATGCGGTAAAAGCTAAGCAGCTAAGTACCCCTGAAAACCAGAAAATCAAATCTTCCAGAAATCATTAGACTTTTTTTTACTATTCAATGTTTCCCCAAGATCCCTGCTGCAGAGAATTCTGGAATATTGAGTTAAGAAAAATGTAAAACCCACTAATTTTGTCCAGTTTATTAAAAAAAATTATAAAATCAGCTGCTTTGGTAGCATTAGTGAATACTTACAAGTTCTGATCTGACCATATCCAGAATACTTGGCAAGTAAGATTCCACTATGTCCTTGCACTGCTCTATCATGTCTGATTCAGGAAGAAATTCACACATTTTGTTGAAATATTCATCTATTTCTTCCTATAATAGAAGATAGGTATATTGGTATAAACATAGAGGAACATTTTCCCACCTTTCTCATTCAGGAAGAAATGCTCAATTCCTAAATCACATTAGAGAGAGATATGGGCAACGTTTTGGGTTGGATGTCACTATGCCTGCTTATTGGTCAGCAGGACACAAGAAGTCTTCTAGCAATGTGACACATGAAAAGAACAGGCAAGACTGTACATTTTCAACTTTAACATAATTTCGAAAAAATTACACCAAAGAGTTGCTTTGCATTTCCATTCTCATCTTTCAAACAGAAAATGTTATGCCCAAACTGTTTGTTTTGCCATTAAATTTTGGTTACGTGATTTTAGCTATATATTACCCATCTCTGCTAGATTCTATACTAGGCGGAATTAGTACTTTCTACAAAAAGTAATATTATATACACTGTGAAAGTAAGCATAGTCAAACCTTTACAAAGCATCACATAAATATTCAGATGATTTAACTTCTGTCATCAGAGGAGAAGCAGTGAGAATTTTGTATAACTGATGATCAGTCTTTTACTATGCAATGGAAGGATTTAAAGGATTTTTTTATATTGTATATCTGATTAATATCTTTCTAAGGCATGAGCTCATTTTTGTACTAATATGAAAAAATATAGGCCTAGAAGCTCCCACTAAGAATAAACGCAATCCAATATTGGCATTTTAATATCAAAATACCTTCAATTTTAGGAAATACGTTCATGGTAAACCTTGGTTGAAAGGCATATTTCAACATAGCAGTGGCTCCCATTTTTAGATCCTGCACTTTGCTTCTCGATTAAAAATATTGGATTTTTTTAAAGAAAAGAATTCTTACCATTGTATCATTCTTCTTTAAGAGTTTTCCTACCACTCGTACAATTTCTTTGCACAAGTCACAGGGAATACTCTCCTGAGGGGAAAAAAGACCATTTTGATAAATAAAATGACATTTAATTTTTAGACAGATAAAAGTATAATCTAATGAAAATGCAGTTAAGACAGTCCTGCTGCAAATACTACTTAGGTTTACAGTGTTATTAAAATTTTCTAGTTCACATGCTGTACAAATACATTAAATTTGTTCCCAACCTTTCTAGACCAATGCTCCAGATGATATTGAAAATGTTATTTAGTATAATTTTTATTAATGATTTATAAAAGGAAGAAAAGAATAAATGCAAACTAATATAAAGTAAGAAAAAGAAAATAAAAAGAAATCAAGGAGAAAGCTAAGGGAGGGGAAAGAAAAAAAAGAAAAAGTAGTTCCGAATCTTCTTTATAGCAGTTACAAGTACAATGAAAAATTTACCTCTTACTCTATGGTTACAGCATAATTCTCTGCTTTCTATAATTGATCCTATTTAATCAACAAAACCATAAATCACAAGTTCATTTTTCCTATTTTACACAAATAGTCCATAACGGGTGTCCAATCAGCAATAAACATAGATAACGCTATTTTCTCTGATCAAAGAAGTGAATTTAGCCATCTCAACCATTTCTGTCTTCTTTGCCAACAATTCCTTCATTATGGATTGTGCTAAAAATGTTCTTATGAGATTGCCTGTTCAGAAAATGATTACTAGAAAATAAAAAATTGTATTTGAAGGATGAGGCATGAGAGAAGAATTTAAGAGCTTATTAATGTTGCACTTGATATGTTTCTAAATCAAATATTCTGCACAACTTTAAAAAATAAAATTCAAAACACAACAATAACCAGAAGTTATTGTGGATTTTTTCACTGTCTTGCCAGATAAATCTTGTCTAATTTTTTTCATTAGGCAGCTTACTTTGAACTTTGTGGAACTGCAAATTGACGGACGTAATAACTATTAATTTCAATAAAATGTCTGACAAAATATTCCACATTCTGATTAATAATCTAATGAAATGGGGTTTAAGCTGCATAATTGTCTCAAGAATGTATAAAAGATGGAATAAATTAAATATTCTAAGAATACTGTAGTGTCTTTCTACTATTCTTGTTAACTTCCTTTTTGAATTTTGTACCTTTATTTTTATCTTTATTTGGAAATTTAACCTTTTTAATTCTGTTCTTAATATATGCTTTTATTCATGTATTGATAGGTTTTATTATGTTGTAAGCTGTGAGAATCATTATGTGAGATCGGTGATGTAGAAATTAATAAATAAAAAAAAATAGAACTTCTTATATTGGCACTTAAAGGAACTTTAAAGAGCTTTGAAGAGCCTTGGTGGAGCAGTGGGCTAATGCCTCCTTAAGTAACACCAGCCGCCTGCAATTAGTGCAGGTTTGAGTCCCACCAAGCTCAAGGTTGACTCAGCCTTCCATCCTTCCGAGGTAGGTAAAATGAGGACCCAGATTGTTGGGAGCAATAAGCTGACTTTGTAAAAATGCCGCTTGGGGGGGACCGAAAGCCCTAATAAGCAGGCATATACATAGAATGAAGGCTATTGCTAAGCACATTGATTTGTGCTTCTAGATTGTAAGCCGCCCTGAGTCTTCGGAGAAGGGCGGGATATAAATGGGATTAATTTTTTTTTAGCAATTATGCTGATTGTTATTTTCCACAAAGAAGAGCTGATACATATTAATGTAATTGTACCAGCCCTGGCCAGGTTCTCTATGTTACACAACCTGGCTGAAGTTCACAAGTTCTTTAGAACAAGGGTCCCCAGCCCGCAACCTAGTGCTGGGTCACAGCCCATTCGGAACCAGGCCACAGAAGTGGTGGGCGACCACAGAAGTGCATATGCGGCTGCATTTGTGAAAGCAGCGTGTGCACATGAAACCATCCCCCCTCACCCCTCCCTCGCCGATCTGCCAAGCTGGAAAGGTTGGAGACCACTGCTTTAGAACAAGTTTTCAGCTGCCTAGATATGTCTCATGTGCTATTTTATGATTGAAGTTTGATCTTCAAAGCATGAAACAAGAGCTTGGCTAACAATTAGCAACTATTAGTTGGGGGAAAAAAAATCACTTATTTTTCTGGCAGCTTTCAATCTAGCTGAAAGCATGCCACATCTCTGTAGTTTTGCTCCTTTTCACTTATCTCTATTTTCCTTGGGCCATGAGCAAGCAAAAGTAACACTAAGAATTGAAGATGTAGCTAACCAGACAAAACTAGGGTCTCAAACAGGGGAACTTAGGAGGGAAGTTGATACACAAAGGGCAAGAGAGAGCCCTGAAAGAGCCTTGGTGGAGCAGAGGGCTAATGCCTCCTTAAAGTAACACCAGCTTCCTGCAATTAGTGCAGGTTCGAGTCCCACCAGGCTCAAGATTGACTCAGCCTTCCATCCTTCCGAGGTAGGTAAAATGAGGACCCAGACTGTTGGGGGCAATAAGCTGACTCTGTAATAATGCCGCTTGGGGGGGGGGGGCGAAAGCCCTAATAAGCAGGCATATACATAGAACGAAGGCTATTGCTAAGCACATTGATTTGTGCCTTAGAATTGTAAGCCGCCCTGAGTCTTTGGAGAAGGGTGGGATATACCGTAAATGGGATTTTTTTTAAAAAAGTGCCCTTTCCTAATCACAGAAGAGCATTCACTCAAGAGATTTGATAAATATTTTTAAACAGATCAGGGCATATCCCAAAACATCTTTTATAAGAAATGCAAGCATCTGCACTTATGGGCTGGAATAAGAGCAAACACTATCCACTGTTTCTCTTACAAAAATTACAGTTCCTTCTGCATCAATTTGACCAGAGAAATTCTGTATCTGTCTACTGCTAAAAAAAACAAATACTATTTTTACTACATACAATGTTGCAAAATTTCGTGTGATAGCCCTTTAAGCCATTTCCATGAACTGTTCACTGATCACAATATAATTTTTGTCTGCCCAAGTCTTTTTGTAAATAAGTCTGTACAGCCAAAACATATGGCTGCATTCTTTAGTAAGCAATTTGCTTTTTTCGGTGTTTTCCATTAAATATTTTACATGAGTCTTTGGTTGTAGAAAAAAAATCTTCAGTATCCATTTGATTCCAGTACAGAAGCTCTGATTAGTTACAATTATTTTGTATTAGATTTTACACACTGTTTTATTAGTTCTTATAGAAGCTACGTTACAATTTTATTTTCTTATAAAATTTAAAGTATAATATTGTACATAACTATATTAGTAATATTAAGTTTCCTGAACTGTTAAATCTGCAATCTTGTATTCCCATATTTGATGTCAGAAATCACGGAAATAATTAACCTATGGACTGGATGCTAACGTTGAGAACCATGAACGCTTCAATGGTGAACTCTGCTTTAAAAACAGGGGGAAAATATTATACTGAAAACTAAGGGCAGAATCTGAAATATAGTCCTCATTTAGCAAGTACATTTGGGACCAGAAAATTGGTTGTTAAATGAAGCAATCACTAAGTGACTCTACATCTCTGCTTACAGTCTCACTGCAGCTAATCTTTGCTTTACAAACCTGAAAAAGTTACAAAGGATGAGGTTAGTTGCAAGGTTACTTTTTCATCACCACTGCAACTATGAATAGTTGCAAAATGAGGCAGTCACTGAACAAGGATGACTTATGTCCGTCAATAAAACTACATCTTGATAATTCAAGAAGGATCAGGTTCTTTGGCTGCTGCCAAGAACCATGGGGTGCTTTCATCTCTGCTGGAGTTAATGTTTGAAACTAAACCCAGAAAATCTTTGTATCAAAAACTAAGGAGTACTTTCATCTTCACCACTAATGATATTTTTAAATTATGGATTAAAGAACCGGAACAGCTGGTAACAGAACATCAGTGATTGCAGGTCTAAAAAAATGTCAAATTGATTTTACTGAATTTAAGATTCAAGTTAATTCATAAAAACATTCCATTCTGTTCGAGTCTTCTTCTTGATACCCCAAAGAATTTATCTGAAAGGATGGCTCACGGATTTTCTTGCTTACAATGAAAAAAACCTACAATATTTGGAATAGTATTTTAGCATACACACATAAGCACAATTATGAGGAACCCTTTCATATTAAATGTTTCATTGTATCCCAAAGTTTTATAATCTATTTCTGAGGAATTATGGCTACACTGAGCGTGGGGTAGCACAGGTAGTCCTCAACTCTAACTCTATTCTTTAATTTATTTTAATTTATTTCAAATTTTTATTTTTAATTTACTGTACAGAGACCTTTAAGTTCTGTTGTTGTTAGCCGCCCTGAGTCCCTTGGGAGATAGGGCGGGATATAAATCCCATTAATAAATAAATAAATAAATAAATAAATAAATAAACTTCTGTTAACTGAGCACAGAATCTCAATCGCTTAGCAAAGCCGTTAAGCAAGATGTCACGTGACTGAGTCAAATGCAATCCTGGCACTCCTGGTTGCAGTTGTTAAACGACACAGACCATTAAGCATAATTCCAGGGAGGAGCGTGGTGTGCCAGGGGAAGATTTAGAAAAATTCAAGTAGGATTTTCAGCCCATGAAGAAAAGATATTCCTGTGTTTATTCCAACCCACCTGAGGCACCCTGCACTGCTGGCCTTATCTGCCTAACCAACTCACTGCTCGAGTTTCAGCTCATTCTGATCTCTAGGAGATCTCTCCTCTGGGTGCAGACGGCAATGCCTTCGGTGGGGTGCAGAAACAGGGCTCAGGTCTTTGGGATCTGAGCTCCATTACTCCATCTCACCAACGAGCAGAAGAAAACTCCTGTCTACATGCAGAAGAAAACTTCTTTGGCAAGCTGCAAAAACAGAGCTGAAATCATCAGCAAAGCAATAACATAACTTACCGTAGTAGGCTTGTTCCACACATTTTGCTGACAATGTTTAACTGCTTTGCAAACAGATGCAGTTCGCAAATTCTGGCACCATACCTCTGGACCTTTTGCACAGTCTTTCTTCAAGAGCAGGGGAGTTGTCAAAGCAACTGAAAATAAATGCATTAGAATGCATTAGATCACGCATGCCCAATCTTTTGGCCTGCCTGTGCCACACGGAAGAAAGAGGAATTTTCTTGAGCCGCATATCAAATATACAATACAGTTAATGTATATATATAAAAAAAATAAAGCGTGTTATTATTTTTTAATTATGATTTTGTAGGTTTGCATTAGTAGCTGTCCAGTGCTGCAGGTTAGACATGCCTACATTACATTTCATTACAGTTTCACGCTATTTTTTTTTACTAGGCTTAAATATGACATAACTTTTTCTTGCAAATAATAAGATAAATGAAAATGGTATGGACACTATTTTTTGGCACTTCTTAGAAGTTAAAAAGAGATTATTCTATTTTAGTGATGTTTCAAGAAAACCTTTTAATTAGTACCATAGGTGACTTCAAATCAGTCAATCATTCAGCCTATCAGGAAAAAAGCATTCAATCAGCCATTTTGTATGGCTGGACAAGAGAAAGGAAGAAAGATGTCTGGGCAGAAAAAGGAGAAGGTGATAGCCAACAACGGTAAAGGTAAATGTAAAGTCTACAAAATGATTATCAATGAGATTCATATTCCCGCAACCATCTTTACTAATATTATCAAGCAGTTTAAGGTCCATGGAACCATAACTAACCTCCTTAGATGGGGCTGCAAGAGGAAAATTGATCCCAGGTTGAACAGAATAGTCAGACCAATAACAGACATTATTAGTAGTCATAGTCATACTAATAATAGAGATATTATCAAGTCATATTTTCTGTTGCCATCTGATCGAAAGTGGCATCCATGGTAGAAGACCCCACTTCTAAAAGACAGACATAAAAGAAGCCATTCTGGAGTTTGCTAAAATATAAATTGACAAGTCACAGAACTTCTGGGACAATATCCTCTGGACAGATAAAACGTTTTGGGTAAATCACAGCAGCTCTATGTTCACAGAAGGAAAAAAAAACAATGCTTTTAAAGAAAATAACACCATCCCTACTGTGTAACATAGACAAAGTGCCATAATGTTATGGGCTTGCCTTGCTGCTTCCAGCACTGAGTGCTTTAAATCTGTGTAAGACACAACGAAATGACAAGATTAGCCAGAAATTTTGGATCAAAACATAATAGCCACTGTTAGAAAGCTCTCTGTCACGGGTATGTGCCTTCCAACAGAATAAATGACTCAAACATACAAATATGGTTGAAAAGCAAACATTGGACTGTTCTAAATTCCCCTGCTACAAGTCCCAATCTGAATCCAACAGAACATCTAGGGAAAAGTCTGAAACTCAGAGTTGGGAGAAGGAAGCTTAGGACAACTGGAGTAATTTGCTCAAGACGAATGGGACAAATTGCCAATTGAGAAGTGTAAGACTTTTATTCAGAGCTATAGAAAGTATGTGATTGTCTCAAAAGGGTGTGCTGCAAAAATATTAGGTTGGGAATACCAATAATTATGCCCATATTATGTTCCATTTGTTATTTACAAGAGTATGTTAAGTCATCCGTGAAAAGATTGGTGTCTGCTCTGTGAAGTATAGAAGAAGAGTGGATTCTGTTTATTTGGGTCAGTGTTAACTTATTGCTTAGCAAATTGGAATTGTTTGAGGGAAAATAGGATGGGTACCAACAAGTTTGGCTACATTTGTTGCCACTCCAACCATAACTGAACAGTTACAGGTCAATAGCCAGCGAGATACGATTAGAATAATATGCAAGAATCTCTTAACAATAACAAAGAACTAATCCAGTTGAATTCCAGGATGTTTTCCCCCCAGTATTTGCAATCGACAAATCTAAGCTTAAAGACAAAAAAAAAAGCCATACTGCCAATAAGGATATCTTGCATTTCTATGGACATGAGAAAACGTATTGGCTCATATTCATTAATAGTATGCTAATCTTGCTCAAAATGGATAAAACATGTAGGTGGTTAATCTGAGGAATAGCACGTGCTGTGTTTTTTAAGAAAATAAATTGAAAGCAAAAGCCAACTGCATTAAAACAGTTTTTGTTCCTTTTTCTGTTCCTTCCATTCAATCAAGCCCAATTCTGAAGAGACTGCCTGGACAAGCCTCTGCAGTTTACTTGGCAGGGTTTCCCCCCCCCCCCCAACAGGTTTGCCACTGCCTTTTCCCTAGGGCTGAAACTGATCAGCCCAAGGACATCCAGCAGGCTTTGTGCCTAAGGCAGGGCTAAAACTCAATATTCCCCAGTTTCTAGCCAGATACTTTAACCACTACAGCAACCTGACTCTCCAGTGGTTCATTATATTTTACAAAATTTTATAAGCCTAGTTGAATTTTTTTTAAAAAACCATGATTAAGCAGTTCAGCTTTTCCTTGGAGTGTAGTCCGGGACCAACTGGATTCAGACAACCACGGACTTTACTGAATGACTTTAGGCTTGTTGACTCTCTCTCAACCTATCTCACAAAATTGTTGTAGGTGATATAATTAAGGGATAGAAGTGCAATCATTTAGCTTTCACCACCCTTAAGGATTACTGAATCAGAGTAATAATCACCTGAGGGGTTGAAATAATTAATGATGTAGCTGCAAAACATTAGGTAATTTATGGTTAGCAATCCACCAGGGCAATTTTTGAACATATCCATATCTCCTGCTTCATCAGGGGGCTGGAGTATAATAAGACCTCCAAGGTCCCTTCCAGCTCTATTTCTATTCCTATTCAATACACTTATCCTCCCCAGCCCTTTTGCTTGTCAATATGCCAAAACGGAACAAAACTCCATGTAGCAACAATTCAAAGCCTTGGTGGAGCAGTGGGCTAATGCCTCCTTAAGTAACACCAGCTGCCTGCAATTAGTGCAGGTTCGAGTCCCACCAGGCTCAAGGTTGACTCAACCTTCCATCCTTCCGAGGTAAGTAAAATGAGGACCCAGATTGTTGGAGGCAATCAGCTGACTTTGTAATAATGCCGCTTGCGGAGGGGGGGGAGCCCTAATAAGCAGGCATATACATAGAATGAAGGCTATTGCTAAGCACATTGGTTTGTGCTTCTTAGATTGTAAGCCGCCCTGAGTCTTCGGAGAAGGGCGGGATATAAATGGGATTAAAATAAAATAAAAATAAATGCCACCAAATCCCAACTTCAGTGCTATATAGCGTGCTCCACATTCTGCTCTGCCACGTATTTTATTTAGAATATTTTTTTACATCAGCTTTCATTGTAAAAAAACTGCACTAACGCCAAGAAACAATTTCTAGAGGATTGGGTAAAACAATTCCTCAGCTCTGTTAGGTGGCTGACAAAGGCTATCCATCCACCTATTGGGTAAATTCAGTATCTTGCTCATTTAGGTCCCTTCTTATCCACAGGGGAGGGGAAAAAAATATCCCAAAGAAGAGGCGAACAACCAACAAACCCCCACAGCTTTGCCTTAAAAGAACACAGGGAAGTCAGGATATAAACCACAACAGTTGAACCATTGTCCTTGGTTCAGAGGCAGCCTGAGTGAGAAAACCGCAAAAGTGAGACAAAGAAACTTGACCAAAGCCATTTAACAGGCAGCTATACCATTTCTTCTCTCTCTCACACCCACACCCACACCCACACACAGCACCCATGGTTATTGGGATAATTGCTACCCCAGAGCTGAATTTTTCACTCTAATTTAAATTATTGGGATTTTTAAATTAAAGAGCGCGGGAGAAAGAAAATGAAAGCCCCACCCCCACCCCCAGTCTGACCTGGTCTGATGGGTTAGGGTTGGGGTTTTAATACATCTTAATTATTGTTTTAACCTGGGCATTTCTTTAATCGCGTTTAACTTTTTGTATCCTGTTTTTGTATTTATTGCCCTGTACACCGCCCTGAGTCCTTCGGGAGAAGGGCGGTATAAAAATAAAATAAAATATAATTAATTAATTAATTAATTAATTAATTAATAAAAAGGAAGGCAAGTTTAAGGGGGCAGGAAAGCCTAGGCCAGGGGTCTTCAAACTTGGCCCTTTTATGACTTGTGGACTTCAACTCCCAGAATTCCTCAGCCAGCAAAGCTGGCTGAGGAATTCTGGGAGTTGAAGTCCACAAGTCATAAAAGGGCCAAGTTTGAAGACCCCTGGCCTAGGATTTCAGTCGCGATGCGGAAGGAGGGCAGCTCCCAAGGCGACGCCCTCTCTCTCTCTCTCTCACGGGTAAACAAGAACACCGCCCAGCCAAGCCCCTGCGCAAGGCCGGGGACTCGGGCGAAAGCAGGCCCAAAGGACCGGCAGCCCAGTTTCTGCCAGCGGCCAGGAAAGATTGGGCGAGGCCTATTGGACGCTTTTCCGGTCCGGTGCTCTCCAGGCCGGTAATCCCCACACTCTCCCAGCCCGACTCCGGCACTGAAAGCCGGAGGACAGGGGGAGCGACTGGCCGAGTTTTGAGGCGCCTAATCCAGCCAAGGCCCAAAAGCCGGGGAGGGGGTAGGCCACCTCGGCTCTTTTGTGACTGGCGGACTTCAACTCCCAGAATTCCTCAGGAATTCTGCGAGTTGAAGTCCGCCAGTCACAAAAGAGCCGAGGTGGCCTACCCCCTGGGCCCAGGCCGCGGAAACCGAGCTTCGTTCTCAGCCCTAACGGGCTTTTTTTTTTTTCCTTTCCCCCTCAGACCAGCGCGGCTGGGGGCGCGAGAGCCAACCCTCCACACGGCGTCCACCCTGGGGCTGCCGTCGGAAAGCGAAAAAAAGCTTACCCGCTGCCAGCGCGCAGAGGAAGAGGAGGAAAGCGAAGCGCCGCATCGTCACCGTCTGCCGTCAGAAGCTCCGCCGTCTGCAATGCGGGAGCAATCAGCTGATGGCCGCTTTTATACCCGGGCCTCCGAGGGGGCGGGGGGAGAGAGAGAGAGGCAGGGAGGCAGCTACTGCGCGTGCGCCGCGGTGGATGGGCGATCACGGGAGAAGCCGGCCCTCCAAAGCGTTGTGTTTGTTTAGCGGCTCGATGTTTAAGAGACGCCGCTTGCCCTGCAAGCCTTCCGACCTTCCGTTTGTCTCTAGGCGGGATTGACAATCCCCATCATCCTTAAAAAATAAATGTGAAAGCAGTTTAAAAAGGGTGCGTGCCTAATAATGAGTCCTTCGGGGAGAAGGGCCGCATATAAATTAAATAAAATTAAAATAAATAAATAATGGAATCTACAGTGAAAATAAACTTGGGAACGACTAGACCAGGGGTAGGCAATGACTCATGGACTTCAACTCCCAGAATTCCTGAGTCAGCTAGACTCTAGAGCAGGGGTCTTCAAACTTGGCCCTTTTATGACTTGTGGACTTCAACTCCCAGAATTCTTCAGCCAGCGTGCCTGGCTGAGGAATTCTGGGAGTTGAAGTCCACAAGTCATAAAAGGGCCAAGTTTGAAGACCCCTGCTCTAGACTGTAAACGTTGCTGCAAACAAAAAACAAACAAATAAATAAATAATGTGTTACTCCCTTACGAGATCAGGTAACCGTTAGGCATGTTTAGTTCTTCAGTACCTGAGTGCTATTATTTATCTTCTAAAAGCAAGTTGCGAACCACTGCTCCCTTGTACGTAACCTCCCTCATAATTACTTCATGCCTCCGGTTCTATATTATACCTCGGATATTTCTGACTCTTGCATATACCCGGGCCTCCGAGGGGGCGGGGGGAGAGAGGCAGGGAGGCAGCTACTGCGCGTGCGCCGCGGTGGATGGGCGATCACGGGAGAAGCCGGCCCTCCAAAGCTCTGTGGTCGTTGCGCAAGGGAAGAAAGCGCGACCGTCCCTTCTCGCTCGCTCGATATTTTCGCGATCTGCGCTTGCGCGTTTGTGTCTCCTTTCAGTTTCCCCGCCCCCCCCCATCCCATCCATCTGCTGACACTGACTCATCCGGAGCGCGGGGGGGGGGGGGGAGGATTTAACTGTAAGAGCCAAAGGTGAAGTTACGAAACTGCAAACCGCCAGGTTGATCCAAAGCGAGCCAGCTTGGAAAAACGATTTATAAATACTTTCAATAATCTTGCTGGTTTGTTTAGCGGCTCGATGTTTAAGAGACGCCGCTTGCCCTGCAAGCCTTCCGACCTTCCGTTTGTCTCTAGGCGGGATTGACAATCCCCGTCATCCTTAAAAAATAAATGTGAAAGCAGTTTAAAAAGGGTGCGTGCCTAATAATGAGTCCTTCGGGGAGAAGGGCGGTATATAAATTAAATAAAATTAAAATAAATTAAATAAATAAATAATGGAATCTACAGTGAAAATAAACTTGGGAACGACTAGACCAGGGGTAGGCAACCTCGGCTCTTTTATGACTCATGGACTTCAACTCCCAGAATTCCTGAGTCAGCTATGCTGACTCGGGAATTCTGGGAGTTGAAGTCCATGAGTCATAAAAGAGCCGAGGTTGCCTATCCCTGGACTAGACTGTAAACGTTGCTGCATAATGTGTTACTCCGTTATGAGATAATAAATTATTATTATTATTATTATTTATTATTATTTATTATTATTATTATTATTATTATTATTATTATTATTATTATTATTATTATTTTATTTATATACCGCCCTTCTCCCGAAGGACTCAGGGCGGTGAACAGGGCAAATGTATAAAATACAAAAAATACAAAAGTTAAAAGGAATTAAACATAATGCCCAAGGTAAAAAACAATAAATACAAATGTTAAGAACAATAAAACCCAACCCCCTCCCCATCAGGCCAAGCCGGCTTGTTCAAATAAATGCGAGATCAGGTAACCGTTAGGCATGTTTAGTTCTTCAGTACCCGAGTGCTATTATTTATCTTCTAAAAGCAAGTTGCAAACCACTACTCCCTTGTACGTAACCTCCCTCATAATTACTTCATGCCTCCGGTTCTATATTATACCTCGGATATTTCTGACTCTTGCATGTACTGTCTGATTGGTGGAAGTTTCTTTATTGATTGCATGGGGTTTTCCCTAATTTTAATCTTAACAATACTGCGAGATAGGTTAGGTTGAGAGAGAATGACACACTCAAAGTCATCAGTGACCTCTGGTTAATGGAAAATGTAAGCCCTATTCTATATCTGGAAATCTTAATGTCAGGGGGAACTGAACTGTTTCTTCTATCATGTGCATATTTTTAATTCAGCGAGTCTAAAAAACTTCAGTTGTGTGCATGAAAAGAACAAAAAAAAATTTTTGTTGTAAGTTTTTAAACAGCTATACTGCTGTCCTTGGCTCTCTTTCTGAATGTGAAAGATTTAATCAATGTGCCTTTTGTGTATTATCGCTCTAGATAGAGATAAGCCAAATCTTGGTATATAATAGATCAAATGTAACAACTATTGAATATCTGTGAGCAGACTCCTGGAAGATGCAGTCTCTGTTCCTCACTTGCAAACATTACAGATAAGCTCCACAATTAGTCAGTGGCCTTCTCTTCCTCATTTCTCACCCATTACCCACTAGCGTGGTTGGAAAAAGTCGCTGAATTTATATTATTCCATTTAAGCCAGACGTCTGTTTTTTCTTTTATATATTTATTTATTTATTAATCCTGCCTTTGTTACTTTATGAGGTAATTCAAGGCAGCAAACGTACATAATATTTCTTCTTCCTCCTTTTTCCCCATAATAACAACCCCCTGGGATACGTTGGACTAAGAGAGAAGGACCAGCCCAAAGTCCTAAAGTAGGAGTAGAACTCAGAATCTCTTGGTTTCTATAGGTAGTCTTTGACTTACAACAGTTCATTTAGTGACCATCTGAAGTTACAATGGCGCTGAAAAAAACTAACCTATTACCAGTTTTCACTCACGACCATTGCAGTATCCCCACGGTCATGTGATCAAAATTCAGACACTTGGAATTGACTCGTGATGGTTGCAGTGTCCTGGGGCCATGTAATCCCCTTTTGCAACCTTCTGAGAAGCAAAGTCAATGGGGAAGCTAGATTAATTTAACAACCTTGTCACTGTGGGAAGTCAGCCCCTCCCCTCCGAGAAAGAAATATTTTTGAGAATATTAAAAGGCAGAGTATTATATTTCCCCAAAGGATCTTAAAGGCAGAAACCCACCCGCCCACCCACCCCAAGTCTCTCTCCCCCAAACAGAAACCAGGTCTGCAGAAATGCAGATGTGATAATCTTGTCAGAAAGATTGGAGCCAGGAAGGTGGGACTAGAAAGATAAAGATCCCTAGAATCAACAATCCCTCACATCAAAAAAAAAATAATCCAACACTCATGAGCCATCAGCCCCAGGGAAGCAAGATATGACCTTTGGGCAGTGCTTTTTTTGTAAAAGAAAAAGGTGCCAGAACTCACACATGTCATACAACCCGCCTTGCCTACCCTACAAGGTTCCATCCAAAAAAGGTGCCAGAACTCCGTTCTGAGCGTTCTATGAGAAAAAAAGCCCTGCCTTTCGGGCATAATAGGATTAACCCACCAATACCAAAAGGACACACTCAGACTCAAGTTAAAGTACATGACACAGGAAATACAAAGCCTCAAACAGGAAGCACTCCAAATACAAAGCCCAGAAAGGTATAAAAGCCCACCACTCCCTGCTACATGTGGTCAGTTTTCCCAGAGCCATCTTTCTGTCTGAGTCTCCTCTTCAATAAACTGCAACCTTCTTTCTAAAGCAGTCTCCATTTTGATTATTCCCAGCTTAAACTGGACCCTGATGGAGATTTTTCTTTCCACATAACTTAATACTTAAAAATGAGCCTTGGTGGAGCAGTGGGCTAATGCCTCCTTAAGTAACACCAGCTGCCTGCAATTAGTGCAGGTTCGCATCCCACCAGGCTCAAGGTTGACTCAGCCTTCCATCCTTCCGAGGTAGGTAAAATGAGGACCCAGATTGTTGGGGGCAATTAAGCTGACTTTGTAATAATGCCGCTTGGTGGGGTGTGTGTGAAAGCCCTAATAAGCAGGCATATACATAGAATGAAGGCTACTGCTAAGCTTGTAAGCCGCCCTGAGTCTTCGGAGAAGGGCGGGATATAAATGGAATTAAAATAAAAGAAATAAAAAAAAATACTTGCAATGATTCACTTAAAAACTGTGACTAAAAAAGTCGTAAAATGGAGCAAAACTCACTTAACAAATTTCTCACTTAGCAATAGAAATTTTGGGCTCAATTGTGGTCTTAAGTCGAGGAGAAATGTACTACACCACGAGCTCCCTCATGGACTGAGAATGTGTTTGATTCTGCTTTTCCTTCCTTCATTCCAGCTTGACTAAAAAGTACTTACTGGAAAAGTTTTGACCGGCAAACAGGATGAAATCCTATTTAATGGATTAAAAGCTGCTCCAGAGCACTCTTATTTTTTTATTATTATAATCCTATGCCCTCTGCATCTCTAATGCAATTGACTACCTTAGTTTATAAAGCCATCTCGCTTGTCCAGCCATATCTTTGATCAAACAAATTGCAAAGTGATGGCCCATAATAATTAGCTAACAGAATATCGGTTAGACCAGACATGTCAAACACACGGCCCGGGGGCCGTATCCGGCCCGCAAAGTGGTTTCATGTGGCCCATGAAGCCATCCTGGAAACAGTGAGGGAACGGCCCCCACTGCCTTGGCCCTGGCCCTGAGACCCTCCTTCTGCCAGAGACCCTCAGATCTGTCCCACTCCTGCCCAGGCCCCCATAGGCACCCTTGAGGCGAACGATGTAGAGCTGGCCACGCCCACCCAGTAGGCCATATGCACTCTAGCCACGCCCACCCAGTAGGCCACGCCCACCCAGGCCACACCCACCCGGCCCCCTGAGGGCAACTGCAATGCTGATGCGGCCCTCAATGAAATTGAATTTGACACCCCTGGGTTAGACAGTGTCAGATGCATAAAAACATACACACCCTAAAGGGAAATATCTTATAGTTAGCAGAACTGGGATTGCACCACACATTCTTGCTGTAGGAAGCTAAAAAACATTCAAGTGACTATTCTGGCATCTAGCCCAGTTATATTATGGAAGGAAGCAAGCTTGCACGTCGTAAATGCCATAATCACTGCAATTGGCATAGCTGGATTCCTTGCTGCCCCCCCCCCGCTGCTTCTGGAGACTTGGAAACTGGGCTCTAAAGACAGTATTGTGTAGTAAGTCTTGGTCTCTTCCAAGACCTTTATATAATTCCTGTATAAAATGAATACAAATCAAAGAAATGTGCTGATCTTGATTTGTGTTCCTTTGGCCTTTCCTTATAAGGCTCATTTTTCATTTCATTGATCATTTTGAGTGCTCTTCTTCATTCCAGTTTATCTAGAATTGCACCCCACTTGAATTATAGCTTCTAGGTTCGGACATAAAAAACTCTGGAACTGTCAAGGTATAAATCACCTTAGTAGAGGGCGAAGGACCGTGCTTCAGAGGATGCATGATGTGCATGAAGGAAGTAAATAAAACACGACGCATAATCTTACTAAATACCTTTTTAATTACAAAAATATAAAAACTAAATATATATTATAAAGAGAGCTAGCTGACTACATCCTAACGTAACAGACAGTAACAGCAAAGTGAAAGAGAATAAAAAAATAACTCTGAGAAACGTTTTCTAGACATGCGCACAAAACAGTCTGAAACCATAACATAGCTGAACATATGAGAGTCACTATGGTTACCAGATAAGCTATCACCACAGGTGCAGAGAGCAGGGGAAATGTACAGTTAGAAATGAACTTTTCTGACAGACTAAAAAAAAGTGCAGTGACAGGAACAAGGAAGAACAAGAAAGCCCTAATAAGCAGGCATATACATAGAATGAATAAATAAATAAATAACCATTAGATCAAGCTGGCTACTTCCTAGAAGAAAGAATGGATTTAATATTCAATTAAATGCACTTATTTTGATTAATGCTTAACAAATTCTTCCCGCAAGATAGAAAATAACTGTGAAGAAAGCATGCTCAATAATAGTTGCCTGCTCATTTGTACCATGTGTCCCCCAAAATAAGACCCCGTCTCTACATTTAGGCAAGAAAAACCAAATGCACAGGTATAGTATAGGGGGTACCTTGCTCAATAATAGTAACTGTGAAAGGGATCTCAGAGTCCTAGTGGACAATCGCTTAAATATGAGCCAGCAGTGTGCTGCAGCTAAAAAAAAGCCAACACAATGCTAGGCTGCATTAACAGAGGGATAGAATCAAGATCAAGTGAAATGTTAATACCACTTCACAATGCCTTGGTAAGGCCACACTGGGAATACTGCATCCAGTTTTAGTCACCATGATGTCAAAAAGATGTTGAGACTCCAGGAAGAGTACAGAGAAGAGCAACAAAGATGATTAGGGGACTGGAGGCTAAAACATATAAGGAACGGTTGCTGGAATTGGGTAAGTCTAGTTTAATGAAGAGAAGGATGAGGGGTGACATGATAGCAGTGTTCCAATATCTCAGGAGTTGCCACAAAGAAGAGGGAGTCAAGCTATTCTACAAAGCACCTGAAGGCAGGTCAACAGATGGAAACTAATCAAAGAGAGAAGCAACCTAGAACTAAGGAGAAACTTCCGGACAGAACAATTAATTAGTGGTAAAACCTGCCTACAGAAGTTGTGAATGCTCCTACACTGGAAGTTTTTAAGAAGAGACTGGACAGCCATTTGTCTGAAATGGTGTAGGCCAGGCTTTCCTGCCTGAGCAGTGGGTTGGACTAGAAGATCTCCAAGGTCCCTTCCAACATTATTATCATTATCATTATTATATCATCCTTTCCCAATTTGCCACCATCAATATATTGGCATTCCTAGTCATCCAGGCTAGGGACGCGGTGGCTCAGTGGGTTAGGATGCTGAGCTTGTTGATCAGAAGGTCGGCAGTTTGGCGGGTCGAATCCCGAGTGCCGCGTAACAAAGTGAGCGCCTGTTACTTGTCCTAGCTTCTGCCAACCTAGCAGTTCGGAAGCACATAAAAATGCAAGTAGAAAAATAGGGACCACTACAGTGGGAAGGTAACAGCATTCTGTGCGCCTTTGGCATCTAGTCATGCCAGCCACGTGACCATGGAGACGTCCTCGGACAAGCTCTTCGGCCTTGAAATGGAGATGAGCACCGGCCCCTAGAGTTGTAAACAACTAGCATGCATGTGCGGGGGAACCTTTACCTTTACCTTTAGTCATCCAGGCTATAGCTTTGATATGAAAAGGTTAGGTTGATGTATGGTCAGAAATGGTTAGCTTGATAAATGGGCTATAATGTAAACACTGGCATTGCTTACTCAGTAACTGAACTCTTTTACCAGTTGAAATGTGCTTGCATGTTTAACAAAATGCTGTACAAAGGCCATTTCTAAGAACGACCTCAAATAATATGATCCACTCAGCAAAATTGTCTCATGACTCACATTTTTGCCATCTACATTCAAATCACATTTTATATGAAGTCAGCTCAAACACCTGATAGTTAGAGCTTGAACTGGAAAATGGTTCTACATTCATGTTTCAGATCTTGCCTAACCACATAGGATTAGGATTTCTACTCCCTGTCCCTCTCAAAGCAATTTGAAACCAATTTATGGTCATCTCAGTATACACTCTGGTTTTTCCCCCGATGACCAAACAAAACTCTTAAGTCCCCCAGCCATAGAATATGAAAAAATCTCTCACCTAATTTCCATACCAAAGAAAATTGAATGAATTTGTCACATCCTACCCATATTTTTCAGTACGTGTATTTGTATGCATTTGTGTGATGGTTTGCAGAAATAATAATAAATCTGAGAGATGGCTCCGAAGTGAAGCTTTGAGAGAAACTTTATTTTATATATATATATATATATATATATATATATATATATATATATATATATATATATATATATATATATATATATATATACCTTCATTAGGAAAAAAATGCTTGCCCATCACTCAGAGTTGTATTTAAAATCCCCTGCAAGTTATGAAACTAAAATAATTGCAAGTTGGTAACTTGGCAACTAGCTACTTTCTCCAGGATTCATGACTCGCTGCAAAGTGGCTCTAAAATCAATGTATATGTTATGAAACAAGTTCCAGGAATAGGATGTTGAAACTTTTATAGGATAAGAAAGGGGGGCAGGGGGAGAGAAGGAAATAATGGTTGACCTGACCTAAAATGAGTTAAGTGGTCATTTGGGCAATATGGAAATAGGTAGTTTCAATAAACCAAACGAAAGCCAGAAATAACTCAGTTCCCTAAAACAATGACATGAGTTTGATCATTCCAAAGCTTTTCCATGAAAGTATGTCGTTCATTAGGGTAATGTGGGCAAGGCTGTTCTGCTTTATGGATTATTCACTAGATTATGACATTCATTTGTGTGAATTCTGCCCAAATTCGGTGAAACCAGCTTTGCTGATCGGGTTTAGTACAATATATTGTGCAAAATTAAAGAACTGGTTTGAATAAATTATGCTTAAATTTATGAGTAAGCATGAATGAACATAAATTATTAAATATGACTTTTAAAGCAGTGTGGGAAGAATCCAGAGAAAGAAATATTTTGGGAAATATTAAAAAGGCAGAATATATTTTCCTAAAGGAATAATGGAGAAGATCTTTAAAAAAGACAGAAATCAGCCCCAGCCCCTAGGCCACTGGTGGCAAACCTATGGCACGCATGCCAGAGGCGGCACTCAGAGCCCTCTCTGTGGGCACGCTCGCCATGCCCCGGAGATGGCAACTGTCCCTCTTCAAGCAGCCACCCACTAACTTGCTGAGGTCCCACATGGCCGGATGCATCCTGGCACGGCTGATTTTCCGCTCCACCATCCAGTCCCTCCTGGTCTCGCATGCTCTCCTTTTCCTGAGCACGACCCACTGCATCGCCTCCTCAGCTGTCGGCCGGCCATCCAGCTCAGATGAAGCTTCTTTGAACTGCTGGTGGCAGGCTGCGGAGCTCCAGAGTGCGCCAGTCGAGAGGTCAGCAGGCTGTGGCTGTTAACGGACGCCATGCGCTCGCTGGCCTTTGTGTGCGGGGACCGATGGTGACAGGCAGCAGCCGCACCAGCCCTTGGCTTGCCCCATGGCAATGGCACCCCTGCCCTGCCTCACCTCACTTGCAGGACGAGCCTCCTGTCCCACCTGCCAGAGACACCTTGGATCTCCTCCATCCCTGCCCACCCCCCACAGGCGTCCCTCCCCACGAGCAACATTCAGGTGACCATGCCCACCTTGGCCACACCCACCCAATCTGCCATTACCACCACAGTCACGCCCACCCAGTGGGCCACACCCACCTGGCACCCGGCGATAAATAAGTGGGTTTTGGGTTGCAGTTTGGGCACGCAGTCTCTAAAAGGTTCGCCATCACTGCCCTAGGCAGAGGCCAGCTTTTAGAAATGCTAATTCAATAATCCTTTCAGAAAGGCTTGAGCCTTCTAGCTAGAAACTGAAGAAGTTAAGAAGACCCCTAAAATCTACATACCCCCACCCAAATTCTAAGGACAAGAGATATAATAGGATTAACCCACCAATACCAAAAGGACACATTCAGACTCAGGTCAAAGTACATGACACAGGAAATACAAAGCCTCAAACAGGAACAGGAAACAACCTCAAGAGCCCCAGAAGGTTGAAAAGCCCACCACTCTGCTCCATGTGGTCGGTTTTCCCAGAGTCATCTTTCTGTCTGGCTCTCCTCTTCAATAAACTACAACCTTCTTTCTAAAGCAATCTCCATTTTGATTATTCCCGGCTTGGACTGGACCCTGATGGAGATCTTTCTTTCAACAGTGGTTTTACCTAGTTATTTTTATAACAAGAGGGTTCAGTTAAGATGCAATACTCCTAATGTTAACTTCATATGGGTAAACATTATTAATCAGTGGAATTGGCTAATAAGTCCATATGCTGGTTTTTATTACATAGAATTATCAAATAATAAGGCAGGTAAGCTATGTGTATGTATTTATTTATGCATCCACCCATTCATTCATACTGGGGCTATATAAATTCTTCAGAAGAGATGCTTTCCAGTGCAGAGGTGCATGGATGACATGGTCCTTTAGAATTATTAAAGCAGCTGCATCATTTCTCAGGCTCTCATGGCAACTGTCAAATTTGAAAATGATCATGGCTGTAGCTTTATTTGTCTCTGTCTGTTGGAACCATGACAACAGCTTCAGAAGTTGCTCCTAGCCAGGGGTCTTTAAACTTGGCCCTTTTATGACTTGTGGACTTCAAGTCCCAGAATTCCTCAGCCAGCTAGGAGCCCTGCTCCTAGCCCTCTTTGCAAGTCTGTCACAGAGCCACTTCTCCGGAAGTACTGTAACTTCCAAAGTTGCTGCATCAACTTGGGGTGGGGGGGAGAAACATGTCTGCTTTAATGATTCGGGACATTGGTTAATGCAGCTTAAAGGAAGGCAAATGAAGAAAAAAACATGGGCCACAATCCAATGTCACAACACAAATATGAAAGGGCAAAACTTGTGTTATCATTTGGCTATGAGTCCAAAATAGATGATTTATTGGTATTTGGACTATGGTGTATTTCAGAGAACTTTTTTTAGAAAGTTTTGTAGAAATCTGATCATTGATAAAATATGACTTATGTTGTGATTCAGGGTCAGCCTGTGGGTTCGGCAGTTGGGTCGGATGACTCAGATGAGGGGGAGGAGGGGGTTGTTGAAGAACTTGCTGATGATGGCTTTGAGGCTCCGCAGAGCCCCCAGCCAGGCCCCTCCCACCTGGTGGAGACCTAGCTGTGTGAGCCTGACAGCGTGGATGAAGATGACCCACAGCTGGCCCTGTTCAAGGACGCCCGACGCAGGAGGCAGTCAAGTAGGAGTAAACAGAGGAAGGCAATGGGGCTTCTCGGAAGGAGGGAGAGAGAAGCCACGCCCTGAACTCTTTATAAAGGACTTGTGTGGGGAGGGCTGGTTTGCTGAAAGCAACCGCTCAGATAGTGTTTCAAAGCTCCGGTATCTTGGTTCGTGTCTTGTTTGTTTTTGTAATAAATTTGGCAGACGTATTCCAGCCTCTTGCCGTCTGTAAAGGGGTTGCCTTTTCTGCAAGGCCGGTAGCAGGCTGGTACAGAACAACTTATGAGAAACAAACAGCAGTTCAGAAGTTCATTTTATCATTCCTGCACTAAGTAGGTTCCTGCTTAGTTCTTGGAGGAATGCAGGAGACAAACCAGTGGTGGGATTCAGCTGGTTTGCACCACTTCAGTAGAACCGGTAGCTCATTTTTTGTTGCCCAGGCCCAGAATGAACTTCTGGAAGCGGCATCCACACAGAGAACCGGTTGTTCACATATTTAAATCCCACCACTGAGACAAACCAATATTTTCATGAAGAATTGTATGTGCCTCATGTGTTGTCTTATCTCTACGATTAAAAGAAAATGTATGTTTACTAGATTTCAATCTGGCGATTTTATCAGCACAATACAGAACTGTCAGTAACAAAGACCACCTCTTATTTCTTCTCACTCCTGTGCCTTTCAGAGATATCTTAGATGCAGCAAATATTTGATCAGTGGGAAAAAAGGTACAGGTGCAGCTTCCCGTGACATTTTGCTACAGATCAAATTGCTAAAAAGAAATAGTTACAGAAGCTAATTTAAAAGTTGGCAGGCCCTAGTGAATCTTGAGTGCAGTGTAAAAGAATGAACAAACCTCACTTTTATCATTAGAGAACATAATCCCATCATGTCAGGAACACCGGGGAGCAGTGTCATTGTCAAAAATACGGAGAATAATTGAACTTTTAGGTAAATCTTCTTCATTTGGGATTTTAATGCACAGGGATTTCAGTGCATTTGCAAGGCAATAGATCAAGCAAAGCTTTTCTAGGGGAATGTACATAAAGATCAAATGCTTAATTAATTAATAATTTTTATTATTAAAATATTTTATAATATTAGAATATTTATTGCACATAAAGTTTTGAAAGCTATTTGTTAGAAGGCTTTCCGAAACTCTTCGGTACACCTATGAGTAACACTAGACATAACATTAAAGAGGGAGATTTCTTTTGCATTTAATGTGTCCATTAAAATAAAAACATCTGCCAGATTAGTCTGGGCAACTGATAATTATTGAAATAGTAACAGGAAGGGTAGAGTACCTCATTTTGAAGCTGCTTTTTGCTCATATGGGAAATTGGATTTCTACGTATTCAGGCAGAGCTCCCCATTGTCAATCCATTTTTATTAGTACACTAGTTTTAAAAAAATGGAAAACCATAATTGCAAAGCAGTATATAGGAGCTTCCATAAGGGCTTTGGCACCTTTTTTGCAGCAATGCTTTATCCCTGATTTCCAAATTCCAGCTAAGCAGCCCACCTGACTTTCTTCTGGCTCTGTTGCCCCAGTTGTTTGCAATTGGAAACTCTGGAGACTTGAACCAGGTCATTTTCCCATTGTTAAGAGACCTGTCAGGACCCACCCCAATCCATGTCTTAGGAAAACAAAAACTCTTGGAGTCAGTTCTAGTCCAAAAGGAATCTTTACTAGGACATGCTTGGTTGTGGAAATACAAGACAGGACTTGGTATTGTTTTACAAATTTAAACTTTATAAAGAGTTCCCGGTTCAACCCCCCTTCCCTCAACCCCATTTGGTCACCTCGCATCATTTTACTTCATGTCATCCCTTTCATGGGAGAAAGGGAACTTCGAATCTTTATGGTTATTGCCTTTTTTCCTTTACAGATTTAATTAGACACAGGCCAGATGCTTTCTTCCCTAACCCTCCCCTTTGTTCTCCCAGTACAAAAGGTTTCCCTTGGTCTTTGAAATAACCTAAGGCAGGCTGAATCCACATGCGCTCCTCCTTCCTCGGGAGATGGCAGAATCCATGGGGGGGGGGAATAATGTTTTAAACATACATTTATGAATGTGATATAAATGGATTCTGACAAGACCTCACTGATCCTCAAGCTCATCTTCTTGGCCAAACTTATAGAATTTAGTGCTTCAAATTGATTGGACTAAAGTTACTTTCATCTTAGAGAAATTGGTGCCCTCCCCTGGACATTTTTATAACATAATTGATTATTTATGTTGTCCTGAATTGATTCATCATTCACTGTGATGCTGTCAATAGATGTACTAGTCTTCATATGATAACTGCATTTAGATATGTGCATTCCAGATGCAGAGTTTGTAACTCATATAGAGCATTGTTAAATTTTCCATTGTATTAACTCTTGTTTTAATTCAATTCAGTTTCACTTCTAGGTAGTCCTCAATTAATGACTACAGTGAAGTCTGCAATTTTGTTTGTAAGTCATTGTGGTCGTAAGTCAAATCAGCACATGACCAGACTAAATTTTAATACTGCTTTTAGGACATTCATTAAGTGAGTCACCAGAGACATGAAGTAAATCACGTGGCTATAAATCCAAATGCAGCTTATCCAATGGGCTTTTTCTTTGCTGAAAAATGGCAAAAAAGTCTCAAAATGTGATCAGATGCACGCCAACTGTACCAGTTGTCACTAACCCCTAATAAAAGTTTCCTTTTGAGACAATGCCTGTTTCAAGAGTTCTGCTTTCTTGGGTGGTTAGCTGAGGTGGGTTCCTACATAAGGCGAGATCTGCATAGTACTCAAGCCAGAGAAGCTGATGCCCTACCGGGGGAGTCACTACTGATTTCAACATGGAGGATTTTCAGGCAGAGAAATGGGCTGAAGACCTCTGCTTCAAAGCCAATGAAAGCCTTTCCAGGGACCTGGAAGAAGCCAGACCTTCTGGTGAAGAAGATGGAGCCAGATGGTCACCCGAGGTTGGTAAGAAAGCACAATGGGAGGAGAAAGCCCCAAAAGTCATTCCAGAACCTGCCCTTCCCGATAAAGAAGGGGAAAAGAAGAATTGAAATTGGGGACGATGGAAGCTGTGATGGAGTATGTGAAAAAAGCCCTCGACAAGTTTAAGGTACAGCTGAAAGAAAGCCCTGAATTGGAGGAAGAGTCAGAAGGTGAATCAGAGGAAGAAGTCCAAGAGATGGCTGCAGCTGGAGCCCAGGAGGCAGCACCACGGCAAGGCCATCTGTCTCAAGGAATCAGAGGCAGACCACCTCAACCAGCCAAGGTGAAACCAATCCTGATCGGAGTGAAGTTCAATGGAGACCCAAAGCGCCTGGGGTATTTCCTGGCACAAGTGTTCACCTACAAGCAAATCTATGGGAGAACACTGCCTACTGATGTTGAGAAGGTCCGAGTCGTCACCCTAGCCCTGGAAGGTAGAGCAGCTGACTGGATGGTGACACTGTATAATTGCAATGCACCCGAATTGAGGAATTTCAACTGCTTTATGGCTGCTGTCTGCAGATGTTTTGAAGACTGGCTGGCAGACAAGAAAGCCCAGAAGTTTATAAAGACATTGAGCAGAGAAGGAGACCAGTCGCTGAATACACTGAAGAATTCAGAGAGCTTGTCAGTCACCTTCACTGGCCAGAAGACATCCTGGTAAGCTGCTTCCAGGATGGGCTCAACAAAGAGATGTACAATGCCTGTGTAGCCCATGGAGCCCCAGGGTGGCTGTATGACTGGTGCCTGCTAGCCAAGGAAGTGGAAATCAACCAATGCAAAAACCTACATTGCCCGGTAAGACCAAGTTTCAAGCCGCAGTCAGAGAAGTGAGGGGAAACCCCATGAAGTTCACCTGCTCCAGCTTGTAGCACCACCTGCTTCAAATGTGGTAAAGAGAAGCATTGAGCCATGGATTGCCGCAGCAAGACACTGGCAAGACGCTTGCTAAAAACCAAGGGGGGGGGACAAGCCAAAGCCCAGCCAATCATTGAAATGGACAGGGGAGTGTCAAGCAGCTTTTGAGAAACTTAAAAGGCTTTTCTATATGGAGCCAGTTTTGAAACATCCGGAACCAGAACAGCCGTTTATAATTCAAGCAGATGCTAATGATGTGGCTGTGGGAGAGGAAGGACAATTACAACTCTGTGCTTACACCTCTAGGAAATTATCAGAGACTGAGCAGAGGTGGGCAACTTGGGAGAAGGAGGCCTATGCTGTATGATGGGCTCTCCTACCATGGAGGCATTTCCTAGAGGGGATTAAAATACCATTTCAAGTATGGACTGATCATAAGAATCTTGAAGCTATGAAAAACCCTATGAAACTCTCTCCTAAACAAGCAAGATGGTGTCAACATTTTGATCATTTTGATTTCACTATTCATTGCCTCCCTGGGGGAAAGAATTTTCTAGCTGACTCATTGTCCAGTTTACCACAATATAACAGCAAGAAAGCAGAAGTGACTAAACCATTTTTGCACTTTGCACCCTTGTCAATTAGCAGCTCCTCTAACCACCAAAGCCCAGTCGAAACCTGTGGCTCTCCTTGAAAAAACTCTGTTATAGGAGTTTAAGACTGCATTAGAGATCGATGAGTGGTTTTGAAACCACAATAACCTGTGTGTGTTAAAAGATGGATTAACATGGTTTGGGGAGAAACTTTATGTCCCAGCAGCTTTAGGGCTTAAAGTAATGCAAGCAGGACATGACTCATAAACTGATGGACATTTTGGATTTGTAAAAACCTTACATCTTATTAAAAGGCAGTTTTAGTGGCCTGCTTTGAAAAAAGACATAGAAAACTATGTTGCCAGCTGCCCCACATGTGCAGTAGACAAATGACAACAAGTAAAATCCCCAGGACTGCTTCAACCAGCAGCAAATCCATCAGCACCCTGGAGAGAGATCTGTATGCCTGAAAGTGCCGGAAACACTGTAATTTGGGTCATAACAGATTTGTTCTCTAGACAAGTGCATTTCATCCCATGCCCCAAGATCCCAACTGCAAAGAGCCTTGCTAAACTCTTTGTGCAGAACGTATATCGTTTTCATGGAGCTTCACGATGCATAATTTCAGACAGAGGGGTTCAATTCACCTCTAAGTTCTGGAAAGCTTTTCTGAACTTGATGGGTTCTAGTCAAGGGTTATCATCTTCGCATAATCCTTAAACAAATGGGGGGACAGAGAGACTGAACTCAGTTCTAGAACAATACCTGAGATCTTTCATTAATTATCAGCAAGACAATTGGTCTGACCTGTTACCATTTGCTGAAGTGGCTTATAACAATGCTGTGCACTCCAGTACAGGTTTTACTCCATTTCAAGTAGCTAATGGTCAAACATTTATGGCCATGCCTGAACTTCCTGTCAAGGAGCCTGAAATCCCCTCCTTGCAAGAATGGATTAAACAGTTACAAAATACCTGGCCAGGAAAGCTCTGGATGAAGCCAGAGAAGCCTATAATGGAGGGTGGAACAACAACCATATAAAGTTGGAGACTGAGTATACCTCTCCACAAAGTATTTACAGTCTTTACAACTGCCTAAGAAATGAGGCCCTAAATTTGTAGGACCTTTCCCTATCAAACGCATCATCAATCCTGTGACAGTTAAATTAGACTTGCCAAAGAACCTATGGAAAATCCACCGTTTCCCACTGCAGTTTACTCAAACCAGAAGTCACTTCTGTCCTTAGGCCTCCTGCAGTTCAGGTACCCACACCTATCATGGTTACGGGTGAACACACTTTGAGATGATTAAGGACATTTTGGACTCTCAAATACATCATGTGGTAACACAGTACTTAGTAGCTTGGAAGAATCTCCCTTTTGTTCAGAATGGGTGGGTTACATGTTTGTAGCAATAGCACTGGCTTGCAAATATCACTTTGTGTTTTCTTTTTATTACCAAGTGATTCAAGTTCTTAAAATTCAGATGCTTGGTTCTTACCTATAAAGCCTTTTTGAAGATTGAGGATTTCAGATTTTTACCAAAAACTGAGCAACATTCAGAATTTCAGATACCATGATTATGCCAAAGTGTCACTTGTTATTTCTTTCATATACTTTTCCCATACAAAGTATATATTTAATAGATATTGATGAATTCCAACTGAAACTCTCATAGAGAAATTTTAACAAATACTTAGGTTTTTTTGGAGCATAGAGTCCTGCAATGATTTTTTTTTACTGAATACAATTTGGGAGGAAGTTGAACAAAATATCAATGAGCCAAAAATGTTCTGAGCAAAATGTATTATTATGCAAGACTTCTCTAGTTTGATGTGTGGAAGTAGTTTTCTTTGCAAGCTTTGTTTGCATATTCCATTTTCCCCTTTTGCTTTCCTTCAGCAAACAATGGAGATCATTTCTTTAAATTTGTTTATTGAGATATATGCCCCTTCTTTGCTATTGGCTCCTCAGTCCTGCTTGGCATCACATGGTGAAAAATACAGAGATCAGAGTTTCTTTGGTTGATTTAGCTGAATAAAAGTACAATCAAGTAAATCATAGTAAGCTGGAATCCTTCCTAAGCATTTGGGGGCAACTTAAATCATAAATTCAGCCCAGTTACAGAACCTGAATCTGTCCTATTAAAATGTCAGGAGGCTGAGTGATCATCATCACCATCAACATCTGAATTATGCAAATGTGATCTAGGTGTGAGTGGTCTAATTCTTCCCTTATCATAATCCAGTACTGAAGACAAAAGGGGTCTAGTTTTGTGATGTAGACATGCTTGAATAGATGTTTCCAGCATGTTTGAGCCCTGGCATTCCCAAACAGGACTGAATCCCCTGTTTTAATGTGGAAAATATCTATGTGATTGCTAAAAACCAACACCAATCAATCAGTAGCTAATACTGGGCTACTGACCAAGAAAGCAAGCTTAGAAAATCTGCCTTAGGATGGTATGTACTTTGTATCCTTGATATATTTCCCTTCTCTCCACCAAGTGAGGGCAGCAGATGTTCCCAGTTGTGCCTTTTGGTTGGTATACCTGCACTTTAGAACAGCCTCCCTTCAGGAATTCAATATGACCCTGGAGTAAGGCCAGACTAGCAAAAATGTTTAAAAATAAGTCTAGCGTCTGTTGGAAATGTAGACAAAAACCAGGCACGTCCTATCATCTTTGGTGGACGTGCCCCAAAGCAAAAAAAAAATTGGACAAAAATTCATACTTGGTTAGGAAAAATGTTAAGAAGGCATGTAGATTTTAAGCCAGAACTATTTCTATTAGGTATAATTTCAGGAAAATATGAGAAAGAAAGTATATTTAATGGTACATGTATTAACAGCAGCAAGAATTGCTTTTGTACAGCGTTGGAAAAATGAAGAAATGCCATCTGAAGATGACATAATTAAGAAAATACTGGAATGTGCAGAAATGAATAGACTCACAGTGAGGATTAAAGAAAAAGAAGATACAGAATATTTTCAAATATGGGATGTATTTTACCAATGGCTGGAAAAACGGGGTAGAGATTAGGATTTTATTATATGTTATTAAGCTAAGACCCAGACAACATGTTTATTAGGCACCTATGAACTGTAAACATAAAAAAACCTAAATAAAAAAAGAAGTCAAGTATGTGAAACAGCAGCCTTAAACTTCAATCTTGCTTCCTAAAGGAGTAACAACAAATTCATGTTAAAATGTAAAATCCATCTTAAAACAATTTCAGCTTTGCTTTTAAACAGGCCATTTAGAGCACGTGAGTAATCTCCTTCCCATGACAATTTACTAATCTCTGTAGTACATTGTCCAGTCCACATCTACTCACTTGTTGAAACATTCTGTCATCTTCTCTAGCTCTCTGGAATAAACTCATATTCTCAATTTTTTTTCATTTTTGCTGGAGATAATGAGGTGTTTGATTGTTTCGTGTTGATCTTCCAGTTAAATTTTTAAAATAAAGAAGTAATATATTAGGAGAGGCAAAGAATCACACAACAACAGCTTTATTGATTAGCCCTTGGGCCATATCAAAGTGCAAAGTTCCAGCAACAAACCGTCACCAAAACTTGATAAAAGCAATCCAAAATGGAATTTGATAAAATACAATTTAAAATGGAATTAAAATAAAATACAATTTAAGATGAAATAGTGATAAAATACAAATTTAAGATATAGATAAAATATGATAACATTATATTTCGGAGTCGCCCTTGCAATCTACCCCAATCAATCCCACATATGCAGATCTTAACCGGATCATTAAATGTTAGTATCATGCTACGTTAAATGTTATTTTCAAGTTCTGACCGGACATAAGTTATTTTGATATGGGGATCCCAATGGGTCATTCGTTTGGTATATAGACCTTGGTGGAGCAGTGGGCTAATGCCTCCTTAAGTAACACCAGCTGCCTGCAATTAGTGCAGGTTCGAGTCCCACCAGGCTCAAGGTTGACTCAGCCTTCCATCCTTCCGAGGTAGGTAAAATGAGGACCCAGATTGTTGGGGGCAATTAAGCTGACTTTGTAATAATGCCGCTTGGGGGTGTGTGAAAGCCTTAATAAGCAGGCATATACATAGAATGAAGGCTACTGCTAAGCTTGTAAGCCGCCCTGAGTCTTCGGAGAAGGGCGGGATATAAATGGAATTAAAATAAAAAATAAATAAGATACCTGTCTCTCACTCTCTTATACAGACAACAGTCAAATAGGACGTGAGCCAGGTCCTCTACCTCTGCCGCTCCGCAAATGCAGAGATGCTCATTGTACGGTATAGCATGAAATCTCCCATATCTGACCATTGTGTCAAGCTGTTCGAATCTCGCTCTCGTAAATATCTCTCTAAGATGTTTTGGGAGTTGTAACTTCAAATAACTGTCCACTTGAAAAGTACATTTGTATTTACTCAGCCATTTCAAGTTATCCACCTTACTAAGGATAGGCAAAGAATCAGATATTGCAAAGAGAATACACGGTAGGCAGGCAGATTGGTGCCCATAGCTAGTGCATGGGAACCACAGACCTACGTTGATAGGAATTCACACGCTTTGCTGTGTTTGCAAACATTCCTATTTGCAGCACAAAATCTTCAGGTGTTTAAAAGACTACATTATATGGATAAAGGATCGTCCCATATATATTTAAAAAGAAGAAATATATCACTAGAGCAGACACAGATTTGCAGAAAATACAAAATAAATACCTTGGTACCTTGTTATTCAACTGCTTTGAAACTCATCAAATATGGTACTCAATGCATTTTGACATGAAAAGTTTGTCCTTTTACTCATTGTTTGGTATTCAATGCAGAAGCTAGAACTTGATGGTGTCAGCTACCTTATGACTCACCTACATTATGCCTTAAGGGGAAAATGTGTTTGGTACTCATCAATTTTGGTATTCATCGTGCCTCTTAGAACCAATTAATGTTGAGTATTGAGGTTCAGTCTAGCCAGGTGAATCTGGAATTCAGTGGTTAACCATGGGTGGACAACTTGAAGCTTCTTTTTATGGTACGTTATCCTTAATTCCAGAAGTATTCTAGCTTAGGGCTCCCCAATCCCCAGGCTGTGGCACACTACCAGATCTTGAGCCTTTTGGAAGTGGGCCATGGAAATGGTGGGTGAGTGTGTGCATGTGCACACATCCCCATTTGCATGAACAACGGACAATCATGTGCACACCAGCTCCATTTGCATGAACGGTAGGCACACATGTCTGCCGCTTGTGCAAATGGAACTGTGCACATGAACTTACCAGCCGCTTGTGCAGAACCATCCCCTCTTCCCCCCACCCCCCGCCAGTCCACAAGTCCAGAAAGTTTGGGGAAGTCTGTTCTAGCTCATCTACTGGATAGCCAGGAAATAGCCTTTGTCTATGTGATATGTAACTTTGAATCCAGAAGGTCATAGAGACAGAACGTAGATTGTAGACAAAATGTGCTAATGGGACGAAATCCTTTGTCATACCGGATCCCAAAAGGAGTTAGGGATGTCTCCAACACTTCTCTGGCTGAAAGATCATTTGGAAAACTCCTCCATAAAAGAAGAAAGGTGGGCAATAGATACACTGTAAATCTAATGCACACCATAGGATTACTGTATGGGTTGGTCATTGTAATCAGAGGCAACTCTGCACCCTTACTGTAGATCAGGGGTCTTCAAACTTGTCCCTTTTATGACTTGTGGACTTCAACTCCCAGAATTCCTTAGCCAGGCACACTGGCTGAGGAATTCTGGGAATTGACATCCACAAGTCATAAAAGGGCCAAGTTTGAAGACCCCTGCTGTAGATGCAGAACAATAAGGAAGCATCAGCTGTCTTTAGCCTCTCCTCAATTGTCACCTACTTCCCACTCTCAATTGTCAACAGGGCAAAGAAACAGGACACCAAAGAAGGGCCTGTAATGAGAGAGCGACTGCTTTGAGCTGTGCCAATGTTTGCAGGATCCCACCCTACCACCAAAAGTGCTTTCAACCCTGTTAGTTGTGACAGATGTAACCTTAACAGCTTTGGCTTCAACTTACTCATGGTTGTGTGTTTTTCCCTTTCCTCCCTGCTCTTTTTCCTTGGTTTGTCATGTCTCTTCGATTGAAAGCTTGAAGGCAGGAACTATTATAATGCTACACAGTGCTTTTTTTTGTAAAAGTAAAAGGTGCCGGAACCAGTGGCGTAGCGTGGGTTGTCAGCACAAGGCAAGTAATTTGCACCCCCTAACCCGCGCTCAGTGCTGTGCTGGGCAGCCGCTGCACTGTCCCTCCCCCAGATAGTCCCTCGCTCTCTCTCCGCACCGCACCGCACGCCTGGCACCCCCCCCCTCCACAGTGGGCGGCGACCCGGCGGCTCGGATCGGATTCACACAGCCAGCACTGCAGTGAGAGAGAGTGAGTGAGCCAGGCAGGGGCAGAGAGCTGCGAGTGCGAGCGCGCCCCCCCAGATGTTGCGGCCGGTGCGGCCGGCCCCCCCCTGCACCCCCCACGCTACGCCACTGGCCGGAACTCACACATGTCATACAACCTGCCTTGCCTACCCTACAAGGTTCCATCCAAAAAAGGTGCCGGAACTCCGTTCTGAGCGTTCTATGACCAAAAAAAGCCCTGATGCTACTCATCTTTTTAAGCTGCCAAGGGAAGAAAGAATGTTTGCTTAAGTGTGCATAACCCTCAGAACCTGGGCAGCATTGCTGTCTGCAAGCCAATTGCTCAGATTGTTAGCTCCAGCCAAGTCTCTCCTTCCCTCTCTTCTTCTTTTAGGCTTTAACAAAAGAGTTGAGAGTGGAAATTAGCTGCAGGTCAACCACCGAATGATCTCAGAGCAAAACATTCTCAGCAGTTAAGGCTTATAAACGGGATGCTGTTGAAAGACTACTGCTGTTTCTATTTTCACTTCTGCAATATAATGTAAATATATACAGAAATAACCTGAGTTAGTGGTTGTTTACGGTTGAAAGCTTCCTTGTTCATTTTCAGTTCTCTCTGAACTTCTGTTTACAGGAAAAGAAATGATTGCTGTTAAACTGAAACATTAATAATGTGGATTTCTAATGCATTTAATGCCTTTTTTTAATAAGTTTTATGTTAGCTTTTCACATTATAAAGCAGGGGTGTCAAACTGCCGGCATCGTGCAGAGGCCACGCCCACCCCAGCTCTTTTGCCTTCTTTTACCATAATATAATATGGTTGTTTGTGGCTAGCCAGTGTGGAATGAATTATGCCACCATATTTTATTTGGCAAGCCATGGTTCAAAAACTCAATGGGACATATAAATCCAGGCAGTTGTTAGCTTCAGATGCTATCCATACTACAGTAGCAACTGATAGCCTCATCCGACCATCACAGTGGTGATATATTACTAACGCAGATAGGTTTTCAATCATTACGTTAACTTATTTACTTACTGTCTTTACAGGCTGCTCATTCCCCAAAACTCTTGGATGATGTCATCTAGTCCAACCCCCTGCTAAGGCAGGAAACCCTATACCATTTCAGACAAATGGCTGTCCAGTCTCTTCTTAAAAACTTCCAGTGTTGGAGCATTCACCGCTTCTGGAGGCAGGTTGTTCCACTGGTTAATTGTTCTAACTGTCAGGAAGTTTCTCCTTAGTTCTAGGTTGCTTCTCTCCTTGATTACTTTCCATCCGTTACTTTTTGTCTTGCCTTCAGGCGCTTTGGAGAATAGCTTGACTCCCTCTTCTTTGTGGCAGCCCCTGAGATATTGGAACACTGCTATCATGTCCCCCCTTGTCCTTCTCTTCATTAAACTAGACATACCCAATTCCAGCATCCGTTCCTTATATGTTTTAGCCTCCAGTCCCCCGATCATCTTTGTTGCTCTTTTCTGTACTCTTTCTAGAGTCTCAACATGTCTTCTACATCATGGTGACCAAAACTGGATGCAGTATTCCAAGTGTGGCCTTACCAAGGCATTATAAAGTGATATTAATACTTCACGTGATCTTGATTCTATCCCTGTGTTAATGCCTCACTTAAATTGCCGGGAGAAATATCAACAATCTAAGATATGCAGATGATACCACTCTAATGGCAGAAAGTGAAGAGGAACTAAAGAGCCTCTTGTTACAAGTGAAGAAGAGTGCAAAAGTTGGGTTGAAACTAAACATTAAGAAAACCAAGATCATGGCATCCGGCCCTCTCAATTCCTGGCAAATAGATGGGGAAGAAATGGAGGTAGTGACAGATTTTATTTTCCTGGGCTCCAAGATCACCGCAGATGGGGACTGCAGCCAAGAAATTAAAAGACGCTTGCTCCTGGGGAAGAAAGCCATGGCAAATCTAGACAGCACACTAAAAAGCAGAGACATCACCCTGCCAACAAAAGTGCGTATAGTCAAGGCTACGGTCTTCCCAGTTGCAATGTATGGCTGTGAAAGTTGGACCATAAGAAAGGCTGAGCACCAAAGAATTGAAGCCTTTGAACTATGGGTGCTGGAGAAGACTCCTATGAGTCTCTTGGACTGCAAGACGATCAAATCGGTCAGTCCTAGAGGAGATCAACCCTGACTGCTCTTTAGAAGGCCAGATCCTGAAGTTGAAACTTTGGCCACCTAATGAGAAGGAAGGATTCACTGGAGAAGAGCCTAATGCTGGGAAAGGTTGAGGGCAAGAGAAGAAGGGGATGACAGAGAATGAGGTGGCTGGATGGAGTCACTGAAGCAGTAGGTGTGAGCCTAAATGGACTTCAGAAGATGGTAGAGGACAGGAAGGCCTGGAGGAACATTGTCCATGGGGTTGTGATGGGTCAAACACGACTTCGCAACTAACAACAATGGTAGCAAACCTTCACATTGTTCCTGGTTCAATGCCTTTAAGAGTGGATATGAGCAAGCAGTCATATTGGTCTCCATGCTCTCAAAAAATTCATTTGTAATTTCTGTTGTTGGGAATCCTACTGCAGACCAGGCCTTTTTTAAATGACTTCTTTCTTGTTTTAAATCAGCAACAACGACATTTAACAAATTCAAGAGATAGGAACCTTGCACAGATTAAAAACAAAACAAAACAGCAACTTCTGAAATACATTCAGTTGCCTAAATCAGCCAGCATCAGTTCTGGAGGGACAAGAATAACAAAGCAGTATATAATAATTGTGGAAGTCATTACCACAAAGCATGATAATGGCTACTGGTTTGGATACATTTAAAAGGGAATTGCTAAATCCATTGCAGATGGATCTATCAATGGCCATTAATTTTAAGAAGTCAATATTATCTCTAAGTTACATGCAGCATGCACCCAAATACCAGTTGCAGAAGAAATACAGGGAAGATGGATTTGTTCCTAGCTCCTGCTTGTGAGTCTCCCAGAGGTATCTGGTTACTGCATGTGAGAAATCAGATTTGGACTTAGAGGGATCTTGGCCACATTCAGCAGAGATGCTCTTGGGAAGACTCTTGGACCTCAACGATGATGACCTACCTTGAGCCAGGACAGCTCCTAACCCTATTAATTTCTGAGTTTTAGAAAGCTTTGGAAAAGCTGAAGTGGAAGAGGAACCAAGAATAATTTGCAGAATAAGTTAAAATGTGCAAACAAGTTGAATAACAACCACATGTTAATTTATGACAACCCCAGTTCAGACAAGTATGGAGCAGAATCAAATTCATGTAACTCTTGCCTGATCTAATCTAAGATCTCTATACAAAGCCCAAACATATGAATGGAATCATCCATTATCTAATGCTTCCGATGGGTTGAACTACAAGGATCATTATCTTTGTAATTTACATTGGGCAAATGGACTGAGATAGGGCTTTGGGAGCAAATTATTTATTTCAGCTTCTTCTCACTTCATCCTATGTTGTTTTCTTATTCACTGAAATAATTGAACTGAATATTTGCAGCCCAGCTATGGTATGCTTATTTACATTTTATCAGGATGCTATAATGTATATTCTAGGACCACCAGGTCTAGACAGCTACAGTATAATCCAGGTAACCATCAGATTGCCTTAACAAATTCAAGTTTTTCTGTAATCTCTCTGCTGCCATGTAATGGCCATCTAAATTTTGCAGCCCAAATATGCTAGCTCTAGACCAGAGGTCCCCAAACCTTTGGACACCAGGGACCAGCTCTGTGGAGAAAGGTTTTTCCATGGACTGGAGAGTGCATGGTTTTGTGTGCTGCCTGAATCCCATGTTTGTGTGGCCCGGTTGCTGGCATGCTGTGGCCCGATACCAGTGTACACACTGGGGGTTGGGAACCCCTGCTCTAGAGCAGGGCTTTTCAACCTTTTCACCCATTGTACCACTTTTAGGATATGGCAACATCTGAGTACCACCAGTCGCCTAACAAGATGTCAAAAACTTGATGACCAAAAAAATAAAATAAGGAAAATAGTGATGAAGTACAGGTAGTCCTCGACTTACAACAGTTCGCTTAGTGACTGTTCAAAGTTACAATGGCACTGAAGAAAGTGCCCCCCAAGCCACAGCCAAGCAAGACACCTGCCTTCCTGCCTGGTGGTGCTCTTTCTCCTGTCCAAGGTTTTCATTGTTGTGAGCATTTCTGTCGAGGATTGGCAGTGGGGGTGGGGTGGGGTTGTGTTTGGTTTTATTCCCCCCGTCTGCTGGTTGGTTGCAGTAGGTTTTGGTCACTTCACATGACCCTGGGACACTGTGACCATCATAAATATGAATCAGTTGCCAAGCATCTGAATGTAAATCACAAGACCCTGGAGATGCTGCAACATTCTAGCTGATCGGCACTTCTTCTGGGCTCAGAAGTGCCAGGATCAGCGCCGAGCTCCAGTTGGAGCCTGGCGCTGATCCTGGCACTTCCACTGATCCCTGACAGCCCTGCAGCTCCAGCCATCTCTCGCTCAGGCTTGTGCGGTGCTGCCACCAGTTCAGCTCATTCCCCTCCCCGGCTACCACTTTTCTAGTAATGGTCAGATAAGAGAGTCCTGAGTCTGGCTCAAGAAAGTAATTTGAGAAAACATCCCAGACAAACCCCTCCCTAGTTCCTGGGGAATTAAAAGGGAGGGATGGGAAATCACATTCAGACTTGCAAGATTCCATTGCTTTATATATGTTACAATAAAAGTAGTACTAACCTACATCACGTTAGTATCTTAGCCTAGTTTATCTTGAAGTGCTGTCAGTAGCTTTAACAGATGCATTGCAATTTTTTCCCCCATTCACTTAAATAGCGCAATGGGGAAGTATGCAAAACTACAAGCTGACTGTGCAAAACTATAAAGCAGAGACCCCTGTAGCTGGTTCACATCTCTCTGGTGGTCTCCTCCTTGTTTCTACTTTTAAGGTGGGGAGTTCAAAGGCAAAATCTATGTCTTGTGTTTTGAAGGGGCTTAGGGCGTTTATTTTAGTTCTGAAAACCTCTCCAACCTTTCCCACAGTGTTTCTTGGTTCCACACCCTTTTGAAATATGGCTCTTGATTAGCCATGCAAAGTTTGGTGGAACCCTTCTTAAGCAAAGAGAAGAGTGGTATGAAAGGGCTTTACCACAGGATAAGACAAATTCTTGAGCAAGTCTTGTGCCCATGGCTTTTTTTTTAAATGTCCACATTCAAAAGTACATTATTTTTCAATACTAAAGGTAGGTGACAAAAGAGAGATATGAATAACTCCATTGTGGTCCTAAACCCTAACACTGCTGTTAGATCTGAGGCACCCTGGAATCCCAAATTGCTATCAGATTAAATTGGAGAATTATTAAATATTCAACTGAGGAGTAAAACTATAATTATATTTCATTTAAATAAAAGTAAAGGGAATGAAATTCTCCTGTACTGTAGCTTTTTTTTTCCTGGTTGAAGTCCCCAAGTCATAAAGTTGCTAAGGTTGGACACCTCTAGAACTGATAGATCTTGGTTTTGCAAGGATAAAGCTGGGCTGGACATCTGTACTGAAAAATAATGCCTAGAAGTCAGTCGGAAATCCACATTCCAGTGAATTTGCACCTCGTATTTTATCATATCTACACCTATTCTGATTTTCTAAAAGCAAAACAACCCTGTTATCCCTGGATAAAGACAGGAAAATTATACTTCTCACTTGGTCAGTTTCATAAGCAAATGCTATCTCTGAGAGCAAAGACGGCACTCAGATTTCTAGAGATATTCTTTTTCTTTGTGTGAAACTCATGGTTGACGTTGTTGAAAGAAAAATCTTCATCAGGGTCCAGTCCAAGCTGGGAGTAAACAAAATGGAGACTGCTTTAGAAAGAAGGTTCTTGTTTATCGAAGGGCAGAACCACAAGACATGTGGCTCTGGAGCAGCTGACCACATGTTGCTGGGAGTAAGCAGAGACATCACCCTGTCAACAAAAGTGCGTATAGTCAAGGCGATGGTCTTCCCAGTTGCAATGTATGGCAGTGAAAGCTGGACCATAAGAAAGGCTGAGCGCCAAAGAATTGAAGCCTTTGAACTATGGTGCTGGAGAAGACTCCTGCGAGTTCCTTGGACTGCAAGGCGATCAAACCGGTCAGTCCTAGAGGAGATCAACCCTGACTGCTCTTTAGAAGGCCAGATCCTGAAGCTAAAACTCAAATACTTTGGCCACCTAATGAGAAGGAAGGACTCACTGGAGAAGAGCCTAATGCTGGGAAAGATTGAGGGCAAGAGAAGAAGGGGACGACAGAGAATGAGGTGGCTGGATGGAGTCACTGAAGCAGTAGGCGTGAGCTTAGATGGACTCCAGAAGATGGTAGAGGACAGGAAGGCCTGGAGGAACATTGTCCATAGGGTCGCGATGGGTCGGACACGACTTCGCAACTAACAACAACAACAACATACCTTCTTGGGCTTTTGTGTTTAGAGTTGTTCCTGTTTCTTTGGCCTGAACGTTGACCTGAGCTTTTGAGTATATTCTTTTGGTATTCTGATGGTGGTGGGTTAACCCTATTATGTTCTAAAGGCCATGTCCTGTTTCCCTGGGACTGTGGCTGATGGCTATGTCCTGTGTTGGATTTTTTGGGTGAGGGGTTGCTGGTTCTAATCCTATCACTCTGCTGGTTAGCTATCAAATCTTGCTCCATGGGATTTTGAAAGATCCTGTCTTGAATGGTTTTCTGCAGGTAGTATTTGCTCATGAATGGGGTCTCAGTCTTTCTGAATAGGATTATTAAATCTGCATTTCTACAGAACTGGCCTGCTGAGTTTCTGGCTGCGGGGAGAGGGAGAGGTTTCTGCCTTTTAAGATTTTCTCCATTATTCCTTTGGGGAAATATATTCTGCTTTTTAAAAAAAAAATATCCTCCAAAATATTTCCTTCTCGGGTGGGGCTGTGTGTTTGCTGTCTCCCTACAGCATGAAAGGGGAGGTCCCAGGCCTTCTTTGGAGGACCAGAGCAATCTTTCATATTGTAGCTGCAGGAATTCAGAGTGGACCCTTTTGTGATAAAGGCCAACAGGCATTCAAGTCTCCCTCTTCTGCATACACCAAGAGTTTATGTGACTTATTCACCCATGTCAGCCAGCTTTCAACCAAAATCCACTGATACTTCTTGCTCAGCAGAGGGAGGCAGAGCCCACTTGTTAAGAGTCAGCGTTTCCTGTCTGTTGCAAGGTATGTTTTTTTTTCCTGTTCAGTCCTCAGGAAACCTCATTATGCCTCACAGCACCTTCAAGAGAAAAGACAAGAAAGACAATTGATCATATTAGGAAAAAGGAAGGAGATAAATGTTATTTTCTATGTCCCCTTTTTCTAAATTGGGAAGGTGAGGAGAGGCTCCTTTTATATTAAATCTCTGTTCATTTGTTTCCCCTCTCATTGATGCTTGTGGTAAGTAAGGATTATTGACTTTTCCAGTTCTGCAAGTAGTGTTCAGCGTATGACATACTTGAGCCCAAATTATGGTTGTAAATCATGGCAGTTGTTAAAATAGGTCATTACAGGATTGCGCATGATTTTATGACCTTTTTGTGGTGGTTATTATGCAAACATGGTGGTCTTTAAGTGAATCCATTTTCCCCAATGGGCCTTTTTCTTGCCAGAAAAAAATGCCAAAAGTTACGTCACACGATCACAGGATGCTGCAAATGACCATAAATGCAGCCAGTTGCCAAGCACCCAAAACGTAATTATTATAACTGGAGGGTGCGTGTGAGTGCAGCCATCAGAAATTGGATAATGGGTCATAGGTAATTCTCGGGAGGTAAGTTTGAATGGTCGCTAAGTGATGGTCCCAAATCGAGGACCACCTCTAGTTTAAAGAGGAAGGATCCTGAAGATGTTCAGCTACTGTAATTATCTTAGCAGATGAACAGGCACATGGGTCACCTGGTCATCCTCTTCCCAAACAGACTGAGATATATTGCGCTTCTACTTAGACTGCAGTATTTTCAAATGTGTAGGTGGATCTATGCATATAAGTGGATTTATGCATATAAATTAACACCAGGCATCTTAACAAAGCAAAACATTGCCCTCTTTTCAGTGATGCCCAAGAGGCACCCTTTAAGAGTCCACACCTGGTGTCTGAGATAAGAATTAAGCAACAACTCTGTTAATTGGTGGTTAAGCCTCCCAAAAAAAGTGCTTTGCAATGTTCAGAAGCACATCTAAAAACACCTCTTAAAGTAGCCAGGTTTACATGGCTATTTTGAAAGCTGCTCTCAGCTGACTCCACATAAAGGGGCAAGGATTGACCATATACCGTGTGCCTCTTCTTTGCCGTGATCTGCTGAAAAATATCCTCCCAAACTGAACATTTTTATTTTTATATTTCCAAGAGAAATCTCAGTGTTTGTTTCTTGAACAAAAGATTATTGTTGCAGAGCAAACTCTCTGAAATGGAGAGTTTTACAAAGACTGTGCTATAGCAAAGAATCTCCCATTAAAATTGAAGAACATGTAAAATTCCATTTTTTTTTCCTTCTGTTCAATCATGTCTAGTTCTCAGAGACTACTTGAACAAATCCCCACAATTTTCATGGCAAAGCTTTTCAAAAGTGGTTTCCTGTTGCTCCCTTTCTAGAGCTAAGAGAAAGTGACTGGGTCAAGATTATCCTGCTGGCTTCCTGCTTAGATGGGACTAGAACTCCCGATCTCCTGGTTTCTAACCCGATCCCTCAATCACTGCACCAAATTGGCTCTCAAAATTCCTTTAAGCACAGGGAAAATCAGGACAGCCCGAGTACTTGAATCCTGCCTATTATATTTGTGTTTGTGTATCTCTCTCTGCGCATGCATGTATGTAGCTGTGCATAGACAGACAGATAAGACAGGCAATATTGGGCTTTGATGCTCATGAAATCCCATTTCTTTTTGAAGCCATTTTTGTAAGCAATGCTGATCTGTTGATTCAGGCAAAGTATTAATACCTCAGCAATTGATGATAGTTCAAAAGCCTAGCGGGATTCCCTTTCAAGATTTCAGCAGTTCTGTTCAATCTGAAATGTGAAAGAAGCATAAACAGAAGCTTGAAACATCGACTTTTGCCTTCAGCCTCTCTTTTAAGCTGCATCATGTCCAGCACACGTAACACTCAAAAGCATAATTTTAACAGGTGGTCTGCACATTCTTCTGTTTCTATGGCTACCTCCCCTTAAAAATTATTGTCTTTCAATTCCACTTAGTATGCCACATAGAAAAAGGTCTTTCAATAATATAGTGAACTCTCGGTTTAATGAACCATTCATTCTTCCCGAAGACCCATTAAATACAAAGTTATATCATTCATGTCAATTTACATAATTTGTACCAATATACCCTCTTATGCCAATGAGGTAAATCTACAGGAATGTTGAAACTGGTATCATTTTCATAATAACATCATAATGCATATGCGTATATCACAGTGAATAAGGTAAATTTAAGTGCCTCTACTGGCTATTTTAGATGCAACTGACACATCTCAGAGATATGAGGACCCAGATTGTTGGGGGCAATAAGCTGACTTTGTAATAATGCCATTTAGGGGGGGGCAAAAGCCCTAATAAGCAGGCATATACATAGAATGAAGGCTATTGCTAAGCACATTGATTTGTGCTTTAGATTGTAAGCCGCCCTGAGTCTTCGGAGAAGGGCGGGATATAAATGGGATTTTTTAAAAAAAATCAGAAGATTCTCCAATTGTATCCAAAATCTTCTAAGCGGTCCATTATATTGAAGTATTACTATACTGTTTATGCTCCCTCCTTTTCTGAATAGAAAGCTATTCCAGAGACTGGAGTGCTCTCATTTTGGAGGAGAGTGCTAGAGACTTCGAACCTGCAATACTTGGATTATTGTAACACTTTAGCTTTTTCAGTAGATTGACGCTTTCCAAGGGTAGGCCCCTTCTCCTTGAGTTTAATAAGGAGGTAGATGTCATCAAAATTGGGACTAAAGTCGCTCAGACATGATAGTTTGGGCATGTCAATGTACTGGTATGTTACTTTTCAGTTCTCTAGCTATCATTTTGACATGTCACATTTATCAATCAGCAAGGCAACAATGTGCATCTTCTGTTCAAGAGCACCCAGTAGTCTTCAGTGTCTGTATTTTTCCCCAAACACACATTCTTTACATTTTACACATACCCATCATCTATGAGTGTACATGCTGTATGTTCTGTTTCAGGCAGAGAAGAAGGAGAGCCATGGTAGTTATACTCTATAGTAGCAAAAAGTTAAAAAAAATCAGAAGTCTGCTAACACTTCTTCTAACAATGTTTTTATTAAAAAGCACGTACTTTCATGAGCTTCAGCTCGTTAAAGCTTATGCATTTTAATACAAATTGTTAGTAACACCCCCACCCCACCCACCCCGGTGCTACTGGAATCCTAATTCTCTCTCTGGCAAGCAGTCTATTTCTGCAAAGCTCACGTCAATGTTTAGTTAGTCTTTAAGTTCTCATATCTGCTGCTTTGGACTTGCCAAGTGCAACACATTTACGTGACTCTCTTTGGGGAAAGTTTAAAAATGGATAACTATTTTAAATTTGCATCTATTTTTGTGTAAATTAGCACATACAGATGTGATGCAAACCTTTTTTGTTGCCTTTTTTGAGCACCCAACACAGAGGATTCCTGCTGCATTTGTGCCATTGTCGTGTAGTGGGTCTGACGCAAGAGAGACGCCAGCCGGTGTGTGAGTTCAGCTCTTTATTGGAAGGGGAAGTGAACTGAGGAATGAGGGCTACCTGGCCTCCTTATATACCTGGCCAGGTAAGCTAACAGCCAATGGGGTTGGCCCTAGGTTTCCCGCCGAAACTGTCCAGGCCAACGCCCCCTGAGGGCTGTTGCTATGCAGATGCCTGCATACATAACAGTCGTGGTTGCCAACCTCTTTATTCCTTCCATGGATGTTCTGCCTCAGTGCCTGCAAGCTGGGGCGGTGGGTTATATGATGTGATTCCTCTCCAATATTGCTGTCAGGTTAAACTAACATCTAAATGTTCCCATTTTCCCCCAGACCATAAATCCATGCCAGGTATTCCTAGGATTGTCTTTCAGGCCAGCAATGCCTTAGAAAAAGTTAAACTGTGTCTTGCCATAACATAACCATCTGTTTAATTGTTCTCGTTGAGTCAATGATCACATATTTTTAATGTGCATTCAGGTGCATGTCTGTGACGTTACTGATCTATCTTTAGCTTGAACCCAAATGTACATATTCAGAGCTGCTTGCAAGATAATTGGAATCAGATGTATTTTTCCCCATTTCAAGCCTAAGGCATTTTGGTTGCTTTAGCAACTTATTCCTTCTGCTTTTCTTCTCATGTTATTTTTTTTTTGGACAGCATTGCTTTGCAGCATAGTGGCACGACTTGCCAGAATAAGGAAATGTAGGATGCCTGGAAAAATAGCCTAAGTGCACACACAGGAAAATGAGGGCATATTCCAGCAAGTTTGTCATAGGTTCCATGGTCTTCAACCCTGAGTGACAAGAGAAGGCAATATTTTTGCTGGATTTTACCCTGAGTATTGCTTCAATGTTGTTTTAGCATCCCAACACTGTATATTCTTCCTACTTGGTGGGATGAGAATATGGGAAAAGTGGGAAAAGTCTGTAGGCTTGCAGACAATCAATACAAAAGAAAGAAAAGGATATAAATATGATTCAGACAATACTGTATATCAGAAACAAACAGCAAAAGTAATTGTAAATGAGGATTACACAGAGAATTTTAATATACAAAAAGGGACAAGACAAAGGATGTCCATTAACCCTATTGCTATTTATCTTAACTTTGGAAGTTTTAAATAGAAACATTAGGCAAGATCCAGAAATTAAAGGATTGAAAATAAAAGGTGAAACCTACAAACTGCAAGCATTTGCAGATGATTTGATATTCATTCTAGAGCAGGGGTGTCAAACTCAATTTCATTGAGGGCTGCATCAGGATTGCGGTTGCCCTCAAGGGGCCGGGTGGGTGTGGCCTGGGTGGGCGTGGCCTACTGGGTGGGCGTGACTAGAGTGTGAATGGCCTACTGGGTGGGCGTGGCCAGCTCTACATCGTTGGCATCAAGGGTGCCTATGGGGGCCTGGGCAGGAGTGGGACAGATCTGAGGGTCTCTGGCAGAAGGAGGGTCTCTGGGCCAGGGCCAAGGCAGTGGGGGCCGTTCCCTCACTGTTTCCAGGATGGCTTTGTGGGCCGCATGAAACCACTTCAGGGGCCGGATCTGGCCCCCAGGCCTTGTGTTTGACATGTCTGTTCTAGAGGAACCTTTAGAGACGATTCCTAAACTGTTGGAAAAGATAGAACAATTTGGAGAGATAGCAAGATTAAAGATAAATAGAGAAAAAACTAAAGTGATAGATAAAATTTTTACAGATAAACAAAAAAAAGCAATTATCAGAAAAAATAGAATTGCAAATAGTCAAAAAGGTCAAATATTTGGGAATATATTTGACAGCAAGATGTTCAACAATAAAAGAAGATCATTATATTAAATTGTTAAACCAAATAAAGCTTGATTTGGAAAAATAGAAGAATCTTCAACTGTCGATGTTAGGAAGATTTGCTACGGTGAAATTGAATATATTACCAAAAATATTATTTTTATTTCAAATGATACCTATACAACTGGAGAAAAAAATTCTTTGAAGATTTAAACTCTCTAATTCAAAAATTTATCTGGCAAGGAAAGAAATCTAGAATTCAATTGAAAATGTTACAAGAAGCCAAGGGAAATGGAGGCTTTGGCTTGCCAGATTGGGTTTTATATTATCAAGCATCAGTGTTAACATGGATAAAAGAATGGATAACTCTTAGAAATAAAAGATTGCTGTATCTGGAGGGACATGACCTGCAACTTGGTTGGCATGCTTTTTTATGGTATGGAAAAAATAAAATACATAAATACTTTCAAACCCACTACATTAGAAATGCATTATTATTAACTTGGGGGAAAATAAAATGTAAAATTTATTTGAAAATTCCAGGATGACTTTCAACAATGAAAGCATTCAAACATCCAAATCCATTCAGTCTTGATAAAATATGGACATACAAAGATATTCCAAATTCTGAAGGGAACTTAAAATCGAGGCAAGAGATGGAAAATCAGGGCATCGATTTAACATGGTGGTCACATTTACAAATGCAAGTCAGATATGATAAAGACATTAAACAGTATGGATTTTACAAAGAACAGACTATGTTTGATCAGACATTATTAACTTCTGATGAAAAGTTAATTAAGAAAAATGTACAATTTCTTATTAAATTTCAAAATGGAAGATGAACAAGTAAAAGAGACAGTGATAGTATGGGCAAAGAATTTTGGATATAATATAGATTTAGAAAAGTGGCAAAGTTTTTGGGAAAGAAACTATAAATTGACAATGTCAGCTTGATACAAAGAAAACTTATATAAAATGTTATATAGATGGCATTTGCCACCAACAAGATTAGCAAAAACGTTTAAAAATATGTCAGAGAAATGTTGGAAATGTAAACACAAACCAGGTACTTATTATCAGGGCTTTTTTTCTCATAGAACGCTCAGAACGGAGTTCCGGCACCTTTTTTGGATGGAACCTTGTAGGATAGGTAAGGCGGGTTGCATGACACGTGTGAGTTCCGGCACCTTTTTCTTATACAAAAAAAGCACTGCTTATTATCATATGTGGTGGACATGTGTTAAAGCAAAGAGACATTGGACAATAATCCACACTTGGTTAGAAAAAATGTTAGAAAAACACATAGACTATAAACCTGATTTTTTTTTAACCAGGTATAATGCCAGAAAAATTTGATAAGCAAAGTACATATTTGATTCTACAAGTGATAACTGTGGCAAGAATTATATTTGCACAATATTGGAAGAATGAAGAAATACCACCAGAAGAAGAAATAATCAAAAAAATATTAGACTGTGTGGAAATGGACAGACTTACTTTAAGGTTGAAAGAAAAAGCAGAAACAGAATATTTTCAAACTTGGGACCTATTTTACAAATGGTTAGAGAAAAGAGTTAGGCATTAGGAATTTAATTTGTATTAGTGAATAAGATACTCAGACAACACGTTTTTGTTGAATAATTATTATTGAACTCTGTTAAAAAAATTAAAAAAATTTAAAAAAAACAAAAGAAAGAAAAGGAGATACAAAGCTTCTGATCTTCTTTACGGCAGTTGTAACTGCTGTAATCATAAATTTACTTCTTTCTCTAAACTTGCAACATGTTTCTCTTCTTTCTATAATCTATCCTGAGTAATCATCCAAACCATAAATCAGTTCATTTTTTTTCTTTTTGGGGCAAAAAGTCCATAAGGGGTTTCCAGCAGAAGATAGGTGGGAAGGAAGATACCATTGATCTACTTCATTCTTCCAACCTCTCTCCAGGTCCACAGAGAAGACTTCAGAACCTTTGCTATCAGTGTGAGAAAAATTCTTTCAACTATATCTATATTTTGAAGGAACTGCACACTGACTGCCCTGTTTATGCCCCCACTTCTAGAACATTAACAAGAAGTCATACTTGTGAAGAAGGGGGTGTTTTGCAAACAAATGCCCTAAATGGCTTATTAGGAAATAAAGTCATCCTATCAGGGCTCAGGTATCAAGACAACCAGGTAGTAAGTGGAATCCAGCCATGTAGAGCTATGGGCCAACATTCTTGTTACTCTACAGAACCAGTGTTGAGGCTAGAATACCAATGATATCCTTAAGAGATTTTGGCACTATAGCCAACTTTACTAAATCCTCCAGTGCATATAAATGGGCACTTTCCGCTCCAGTTATTCAGTCCCGAGAAAGAAAACTATCAATGGTTAGCTTATACTCAGGACAAGCCACAGACAAGCCATATTGTATGCTTTTGCCTATCATGTTTTATTGTCCTTCTGGTTGTGGAGAAGAAGGTGGCCTTTGAATATTTCCAGGAAATAAAGATGGTCCAAGCTAGAAGGTAATGCTTTTCAGCCTGGATGTCAACATTAACGTATCAAATAGGAGGGTTTTACTTATTTGACGTGGAACCCTCTCTGTGTGCTTCTCCTCTGGAACAGCTTCTCCCAAGAAAAAGATCACTCCCATTCTCCTGCCTTGAAGAAGTTCATGAGAACCTGGCTGATTTGGAAGGCCTTTGGGTCTTGAATGCTCTATTCCAGGAGTCCCCGACCCCTAAGCCATGGACCAGTACTGGGCCGTGGCATGCCAGCAAACGGTCCGCACAAACAAGCAAAGCCCCATCCACGGGATGCAGGCAGCACACAAAACCACGCCCCCTCCGGTCCATGGAAAAACCTCTCTCCACAGAACTGGTCCCTTGTGCCCAAAGGTTGGGGACCTCTGCTCTATTCCTCCTGCTGGGAAACTCATATTAATTAAAATTGTTATATTTTATATCATGTTTCTGTTATTCTAGGTCAGGGGTGTCCAACTGCCGGTCCGCAGGCCAGATGTGTCATCCGGAAGCCGCGCCCACCCCATTGCCAGCAATGGCAAAACCGTCCCGATATGTTGCGCGACGTCACGTGACATCACAAGTTTGACATGTCTGTTCTAGGTAACTATTTTTATTTTACTTTTGCTGATGGAGCCAGCTATCCAAGTGTCTGTCGCTCTTGCTTTGATGCATTGCTCAGAGTAGCCTTGAAAGCAGTAGTTTATATATTCAGAAGTACATAATGGGGAGTAAATGATTGCAAATTATAAGAACAAAGCACAAGAAGTAATTGTATTCGTTGCTAAGTTCCCCACCCCCAAAACATTTTGCTTTTCAATTACACAAGCAGCCATTGTCAATAAGATAACACTTGTTCTTCAATGATAGCCATTCAAGGCAACTGGAGAGCTGCAGTTGCAGCCTCTCTGGTGATGGTAAGATCACAGTCTGCTGAAAATGGGCACCTATTTCTTTTGCAAGATGCATGTGTTCCTCCAACTTGGTCACTTTAAGATGGGTGGACTTCAGTTCCCAGAAGTCCCCAGCCAATTAAGTGACCAAGATGGACCAAAAATGCTTTTCCAAAAGGTAACTGGATTTTTTGGGGGGGTTACTTTTCTTTTTTTTTTCTTCTTTCGCTTCTTCAATTCTTCAGTTCACTTCTTAGATGAGAAGCGAAATGTTTTCGAAGAAAGAAAGGAAAAAACCAAGAAAGTCCAGTTGCCTTTTGGAAAAGCACCTTTGAGACAATGATGACCTGGATGATTGAGAATCTCCCTAGACATTTGGCCAAGTTGGAGAAACACTAGCCTAAAAAACAACTCTTCAAGATGATTCTCTTGCCCTCTTTCTACAGGAGAAAAATAACTTGCTATGAATGCATCTTGACTAGACTTGATTTAAGGCATGCAATTTCTTTGCTATGGGTTCAGCTCACTTCTTACAGACCTTGACACTTGCTGGCTACCAACAGCGGCATTGGATTCGGATGATGTGGTAAGCATGGCAAGGTTTCCAAGCCAAACACAGAGCTAGGTATATTACTGCTTGACCGAATCCTGAACTTTGCCTAGTTCAAGTCAACCCATTTTCTCTCATGGCATCTCCTGTGTGAGCTCATTGTAGCACTCACTTAATTGCCATTAAAGGGCATTCATGCAAGTAATGTTGTCTGTGTCAATTCAAAAGGAGCAAATGGTTCTTTGTGTGTGTGGGGGGGGTAAACCCCACTGTGACTCAAAAGTAATGTGAAACTAATAGAAAAGTGAGAAGTCGATGCATATTTAATGCTTCTTGCATGAAAAAAGTGCCCCAATTTCTTCTTCTGCATGAAGAGAAAGCCACAAATCAGCAAGCAGCTTTGAAAAGTGCAAGAATAACTTAGTTCTTCTCTAAGACCAGCCCTAATATTTTTATTGCTCCAACTTTCCATGTGGAGCAGGATATTCCCCATTGGTGAGCAGTTCTCAAATAACACATATGTCAACCATGACAACATATATCCAATTACAAAATGCCTTGCCTTTGCATTGACTGCCAACATTGGCGTGGCTTTTAATTATATTTTTTATGGTTCTCACTTTACCGCAACATGGAAGATACACATTTTCCTACAATGCTGGAAATAAACTATAATTGTGTCTCTGTGGAATGTGATCTAACCACAAAATTTAAGCTTCCAATCAACACATATTCAGTGGTGCAAGCTATGTGCATGCAGATATCATGCTGGGTGTCCCATGGATGTTGCCCTCTTTAGCCAGGCTGGATGTTCAAGGGCGTTATTGTTAGATGGGAAGCCTTTTGTGGTTCAGCATTGCTATAATACTGCTATTTTTCAGCAGCACATGTATCTTGTGCCCTTCTAAGGAACAGTCCAACTTCCCAAGACTTCCCCTTTGAAATCTAATAACCAAAGGATAGCATTCATCTGCAGTTATTGAGTTTTCTTAAAATACCTATTTTTCTTTAAATTAGCCACAACTTAATTTAAGCTGAGCAAAACATGTGGGCGTACCACTTCTGAAGGCATCACTTTATCATCCTTCCCTGTTCTAACCTTGGAGGCAGAAATAAAAAAAAAGGTGGTCCCTAGTGAAAAAGATGTGCTTGATTTAAGGCTTAGCACAGTGCTTTCCAACCTCTTCCATTCAGAGGATGGTTACACTGAAAGCTTTTGAATACCGCCAGTTTTAATAACAAACAAGTGATAGGGTCCTTGCACGGTGCTAAGCAATTATGTTGCTTGCTTGGTTCTGGCTTAAGTCCTTGGTCTCCACCGTTATACTCAGACAATCACCACATTCTTTACCCCACTAGATATTTTTTTAAAAAAATTAAGAATAAATAAATGAGAGGCTACATAAATTAATAAGGTGCAGCAACAAACTGAAAGGGGGACGCGGTGGCTCAGTGGGTTAGGACACTGAGCTTGTCGATCAGAAGGTCGGCAGTTTGGCGGGTCAAATCCCGAGTGCCGCGTAACAGAGTGAGCGCCTGTTACTCGTCCCAGCTTCTGCCAACCTAGCAGTTCGAAAGCACGTAAAAATGCAAGTAGAAAAATAGGGAACACTGCGGTGGGAAGGTAACAGCGTTCCGTGCACCTTTGGCGTCTAGTCATGCTGGCCACATGACCACGGAGACGTCCTCGGACAAACGCTGGCTCTTCAGCTTTGAAACGGAGATGAGCACCGGCCCCTAGAGTCGGAAACGACTAGCACGCATGTGCGGGGGAACCTTTACCTTTACCTTTAACAACCTGAAGCATAATCTGTATTTCAGACATTGTCCCTGCCCCTAAAATAGGCTAAAGCATTGATGGCGAACCTTTTAGAGACTGAGTGCCCAAAGTACAACCCAAAACCCACTTATTTATTGCCAGGTGCCAGGTGGGCATGGCTGTGGTGATGGCAGATTGGGTGGGTGTGGCCAAGGTGGGGAGGAACGCCTGTGGGCAGGGTTGGGGGAGATCCAGGGGGTCCCTGGCAGGTGGGGCGGTAGGCAGGAGGCTCCTCCTGTGGGGTGAGGTGAGGCAGGGCAGGGGTGCCATTGCCATAGGGCAAGGCAAGGGCTGGGGCAGTGGCTCCCTGACACCATCAGCCCCCGCACACAGAGGCCAGCGAGCACATGGGGGCCGACGGTGTCTGTCAGCAGCCACAGCCTGCTGGCCCCTCAACCGGCACACTCTGGGGCTCCACAGCCCACTGCCAGCAGTTCAAAGAAGCTGCCTCTGAGTTGGATGGCCAGCCAACACTGAGGAGGCGATGCACTGGGTCATGCCTGGGAAAAGGAGAGCATGCGAGGCCAGGAGGGACGGGACGGAGGGGGGGGAAATCAGCTGTGCTGGGATGCATCCGGCCACATGGGGCCTCGGCTTGTTAGCAGGCGGCTGGTTGAAGAGGGACAGTTGCCATCTCCGGGGCACACAGAAAGGGCTCTGAGTGCTGCCTCTGACACACGTGCCATAGGTTTGCCACCACTGGGCTAGAGGAATAAGATGCTTATTGTCAACACTGCTAACATCGGATGTTTTTGCATTGACAACAGATGGAAATGTAGCCATTTTCCCCTTCTGCTTTTAGAGTTAGATAATGCTGAGAGGGGGGGGATGTGAACGAGAGTACAGCTAGACACAACAATGCTGAAACCTAATGTGAGAATCAAGGTTATTGAACTCAGAGCTGATAAAGAATTGGTGGGCTGGAGAGCTGGAGAGGAAGCCCGCGCTTCAAGCTAATTGGGGAATGTGATTTATGACTGCTAATTGGAGGAGGGAATTGTGCTTTGATACTATGGGCCCGGGGGAGGGGAATTAAGTTTTTTGGCTTTGATTATGTAAGTGCTGATAAGGGACGAGCTGGTTAGGACGCTGAGCTTGTCGATCAGAAGGTTGGCAGTTTGGCGGGTCAAATCCCGAGTGCCGCGTAACAGAGTGAGCGCCTGTTACTCATCCCAGCTTCTGCCAACCTAGCAGTTCGAAAGCACGTAAAAATGCAAGTAGAAAAATAGGGACCACTACGGTGGGAAGGTAACAGCATTCCATGCGCCTTTGGCATCTAGTCACGCCGGCCACATGACCACGGAGACTTCCTCAGACAAGCGCTGGCTCTTCGGCTTTGAAACGGAGATGAGCACCGGCTCCTAGAGTTGGAAAACGACTAGCACGCATGTGCGGGGGAACCTTTACCTTTACCTATATAAGTGCTGATGCTATGCTACTCAAATAAAGATCCTTTAATGTAAACAATTTCTCGAAGTTCTTTTGAAGAGTGTCATCTGTTGGAACCATGACTCTTATGGCTGCAACCCAGCACTTCCTTTCTTTGGAAACATGATCACCTGCTTGGGAAAAAGAGAAACATAAAGTGACCTCCGGAGAACCAGTTCGGTGTAATAATTAAGGCACCAGGCTAGAAACCAGGAGATTGTGAGTTCTACAGTAGTTGCATCTTCAATCGAAAGCCAGCTGGGTGATCTTGGTCCAGTTATTTTCACTTGGTTCTAGGACGATGACAATAGTAAACAACTTTCAAAAACTTGACTAGGGAGTCATCAGGAGTCCAAACTGGCTTGAAAGTACACACACAAGCCAAGGACAAGCTGATAAAATCCTACAAGGCTAGAGAGAATGGAAGGGAGCAGTCTCTTAATTTTCTTCTGGTAAATAGGGGTTTTTTATGTGCAGAATTTTAGGGACGCGGTGGCTCAGTGCTTTAGTACGCTGAGCTTGTCGATCAGAAGGTCGGCAGTTTGGCGGGTCGAATCCTGAGTGCCGCGTAACAGAGTGAGTGCCTGTTACTCGTCCCAGCTTCTGCCAACCTAGCAGTTCGAAAGCACGTAAAAATGCAAGTAGAAAAATAGGGACCACTACGGTGGGAAGGTAACAGCGTTCCGTGCGCCTTTGGCATCTAGTCATGCCAGCCACATGACCACGGAGACGTCCTTGGACAAGTGCTGGCTCTTCGGCTTTGAAACGGAGATGAGCACCGGCCCCTAGAGTCGGAAACGACTAGCATGCATGTGCGGGGGAACCTTTACCTTTACCTTTTATGTGCAGAATGCATCCCATGAATCAAATAATGTTGGATGTAGTGATGAATTAATCCAGTATAGCATAATCTGTCTTCTTTTTGCTATTGATTGACTTTTGAGCAACCCCATAGACATTCTGCAGGAGGATCTATCTCCAACCTGATCCTTCAGATCTTCTAAGGCTGTACTATTACTTATTGTAATAGAGTCTAGCCATCTTGCATCGATCATCGCCTTATTCTCTTTCATTCAAGTTTAGTTTTTATAGTTTAGGAAAAGAAAACTCATAATCTTGAAATCAGACTTTTTTTTTTAAACTAAATATACCAGCACAATTTCCAGAATTTCTAACCAGTGTAGGCAAAACAAAGTAGTAATTCTAGGGTGCTCTCGCCACTTGCTCCTAAATGTGGCACAACTATGTTATAATGATGTTATTTCTGTACTGTCCCCATAACAATGCCTTCACATCATCCTCAGCCCAGGACCGGCTTAAGTAGTTTTTAGTTGTATGGTATTTGAGTAGTATTTTCCCTGTTATCCCAACACCGTCCAAGGATAACCTCAAAGTCTGCAAAATCTGTTAGGGTTTGTCACTATGACGAGAAGTCAGATGATGGCAGCAGTTGGGAACAGAGGTAACACAGATCAACAACAGTGATAGTAAATTTCACGCCAGCTCAGTTTTTAGGGATGGGTGGAAAGCATTTCAAAGAGCCTAGATTAGAAGCTACAATCCTCATGCATCACATTGGGATACCCTGTTGTAAATAAGGACTGCTAATGCCAAACCGGTCAGTCCTAGAGGAGATCAACCCTGACTGCTCTTTAGAAGGCCAGATCCTGAAGCTAAAACTCAAATACTTTGGCCACCTAATGAGAAGGAAGGACTCACTGGAGAAGAGCCTAATGCTGGGAAAGATTGAGGGCAATAGAAGAAGGGGACGACAGAGAATGAGGTGGCTGGATGGAGTCACTGAAGCAGTAGGCGTGAGCTTAAATGGACTCCAGAAGATGGTAGAGGACAGGAAGGCCTGGAGGAACATTGTCCATAGGGTCGCGATGGGTCGGACATGACTTCGCAACTAACAACAACAACAATGCCATGGTTATATTTCCCACATGATTACTTCACATGGTGACATTATGAGCTTGCCAGAACATCTATAGTACATAAAAAGTATTTTAGAAAGAATTTAATCATTTTTATTGGGACGATTTAAAAACCAGAAAACCTTTTCCACTAGAAATCCAGATGTCTCTCCTTGTATAATTTGGCCTTGAATTGCACAATGCAAAGCTCAGAGGGAGCCATTAAATCTCTGACTACAATGTGGAATAGAATTACAGTATATATACATAATGTGCCACTGCCTTAAAAGAAAAATTGTCCGTGTCTTCCCAGAGCCGGATGTGAGATATCTATCTGCATCTGGAAGATATATATTTCATCTTTCTGGGGTTTAAAATTTTTAGTTTAAAATTTTTTAGTTCCTAACCATTTTAAACCTTTTAAGTGCATCAAAAATTGTAGCAGCTGGTTTACAATTTACGTTCACAGACTGGAGTTAGAACTGTCAGGAAGTTAAAGGAGAGTCCAGTGGCGTCTATAACTTGCTGTGCTAATGTCAACATGACCTGTGCAAAATGAAGTCATTGTGCAAATGTGCAGCTACACAATGATGATCACAATGATCACTTCTGACACACGTACATAGGCCTTGTCATTTGCATGATGATGTCATGACAACTCCTGTGTCTATGGATATTCTCAGTCATCCAGGGAATAATGGTCTCAAAGGTGCTTTTTCAAAAAAGGCAACTGGACTATTTTTTCCTTGAGGAAGAAGACATTTTGCTTCTCATCCAAGAAGCTTTGTCAGTCGTGGATTGATGAAGCTTCTTGGATGAGGGGTGAAACGTCGTCTTCTTCCTCAAGGCACAGAGGTAGGCAACCTTGGCTCTTTTATGACTCCTGGACTTCAACTCCCAGAATTCCTGAGCCAGCATAGCTCCTGCTCAAGGAAAACAGTCCAGTTGCCTTTTTGAAAAAGCAACTCTGAGATCTCCTCCTGTAATTCTTCTTCCACCACCACCACCTGCAGGACAGACAGCTTTAGAGTCTTCCGTGACACAGAATGAGTGAGTATAACTAGAGCAAAAGTGTCAAATGGGTGGTGTCACTTTACAGAGAGTATGAATTTTTTTTAAAGACTCAGTGTAGCAAGTGTCAAGCCCAAAATCCAGAATGACACATGATGATTCTTCCAAGCTGAGTTCTTTATTGTTTCACACCTACAGACTAAATCTTGCCAGCAGTGCTTTTTTTGTAAAAAAAAAAAAAAAGGTGCCGGAACTCACACATGTCATACAACCCGCCTTGCCTACCCTACAAGGTTCCATCCAAAAAAGGTGCCGGAACTCCATTCTGGGCGTTCTATGACAAAAAAGCCCTGCTTGCCAGACTCAGCACTCTATTATCTATATCTATAATATACCCAGGGGAACTCTTAGGGAGGAGCTGTCTTCAGCCTCTTTCTCTCACAAACAATACCTGGGCTGAGTTGCCTCTTACTCCTCTGGAATGCACCCCCCCTCCCTCCTGGGGACCCTCCCTCCTCGGTGCACTTCATCACATAAGAAATCACACTGTTAATTTTCAGTAATTAAGATCAGCAATAGGAAATAAACTAAAATAAAATAAAATGGATCCAAGGGCGAATAATTTAATTATTTCCTGTTTTCTTGATCTTTAATGGATGGCAAGTTTTTATTTTTCCAAAATGGGGCAGAGACAGTGATATGTGTGGTATGGTAGAGGTTGCTGAGAGGAGAAATACTCTCATTTTCATGAATTATATTTCATTTATATCTCATACTTTCCTACCTCATATGATGACATAAAAACTTTGGAAGTTAAATCTCCACCCTCAGTAATCTAAACAGGTTTGTGATTTGTACAGTAATCTAAACAGGTTTGTGATTTGTAACTGTGTATTTATATCGATTTATACATGGATGTACATCACATTCAATATGCAAAAATCTAGATGTCTATTCATTTTGTCACTCATGCTTGCCTATGTTCAACTGATGATCCTACAAGATATTGGCAAACGTTCTTCTTCCTAGCTTTGGATGGCAGGAATCAACAATACAGGACTGATTTTGTGCCATCTGATTTTTCCCAAGGTCTCCAAACTGGATTCTCTCTTCAGTATGGGAGGAGAGCTATTTCTTTGCTAGTCTGGAACTAATATTTAATTAGTCTGGTCTACTTGGCATGGGTCCGGAGTACCTTAGGGAGCACCTGCTGCCGGCATCAACTTCCCTCCGCCCTGTGCGCTCCCACAGAGAGGGCCTCCTCAGGGTGCCACCGATCAGAGAATGTCGATTGGTGGCCCCCAGGGGGAGGTCCTTCTCTGTGGGTGCCCCGGAGCTATGGAATCGGTTGCCGGTTGAGCTCCGGATGGCGCCCGACCTTCGCTCCTTCCGTTGCGATCTGAAGACATTCTTATTTGAACAAGCCGGCCTGGCCTGAAGGGGGATGGGTTGGGTTTTTATGTCATTTTTAATATCTGTATTTATTGTTTTTAGCTGGGCATATGTTTAATTTTCTTTTAACTTTTGTATTTTTGTATTTTTTATATATCTGCCCTGTTCACCGCCCTGAGTCCTTCGGGAGAAGGGCGGTATATAAATAAAATTATTATTATTATTTATTATTATTAGTTCTGCATATACAATAAGAGTTGCCATTTTGTCTTTGGGCTTAGACTTGAAGTACTTTGTGTCTGCCCCTGTCTGGTTCAGAAAATGGCTAAACCGCACAAAAGGTGATGCTTCATTTACCAGCATTATTTGCAGGAGAAAAAGCCACAGCTAGCCACAAAATCATTCAATACACAAAATTCTTCTCTGTGTGACCTGACAAGAGGGCCTCATTTACACCCATGTTCATCCCTGTTGCATGCAGTCCACAGAGGCATACTGTTACATGCTGTCTTTAACCAAGTGGCTAGATTGAAAAGAAAAAATAAATCCCAGAGTAACTGGGGCAATCATTTAAAAGTCATCCCAGAGCAAAATAGCTGTGTCTGTCCTGTATCTGAAGTCAGGAACTGACTGAACCAGGCACTAGTGAGAGAACTTTAGTTTGCTTAAGGTTGCTAAAGCAGCGAGATCAACTATTAAAGCAGGTAAACCCTTTTATATAGATGTTGGAAATGTAAACATAAACTCAGGCACGTATTATCATATTTGGTGGACATGTGGTAAAGCAAAGGCTTATTGGAAAAAAGATACATGCTTGGTTAAAAAAAATATTGGGAGAACATGTGGAATTTAAACCTGAACTTTTTTTTTATTAGGTATAATGCTAGAAAAGATGAATAAACAAAGTTTATATTTGGTTCTACACGTTACAACAGCAGCAAGAACAGTCTTCATGCAATACTGGAAAAATGAAGGAGTACTAATTAAAAAAATATTGGAATTCGCAGAGGTGGACAGATTAACTATGAGATTGAAAGATAAAGAAGAAACACAATACTACCAAATCTGGGAGTCATTCTACAAATGGCTAGAGGAAAGAACCAAGGATTAGGAATTGATTATGTATTAGCACTTTTCAGGGCTTTTTTTGTCATAGAACGCTCAGAATTGAGTTCCGGCACCTTTTTTGGATGGAACCTTGTAGGGTAGGCAAGGCGGGTTGTATGACATGTGTGAGTTCCGGCACCTTTTTCTTTTACAAAAAAAGCACTGGTGCTTTTGAATTCAGACAGCACGCTGGTTGAAAAATTAACATATGTATGTAAGAGAAAAACTAATAAAATCTTTATAAAAAACCACTTTTATCTGTCGTATATGTAGTACATGCTATTTCAAGCTTGTGGGATTATTGGCAAAAAGCTGTCCAAGAAGAAAGCGATGGGACAATACGCATTAAATGAAGATTAGTGATCTGAAAGCGTAGCACATCTACTCAGTCTAATTGCTTTTGGAATTTCACATAACCTTTCCAGAGCTCAAACGATAGCAATAATAATTTGATAAATTAACATTGCAAGGTTACCTCTAAAGGTAGTCCTTAACTAATGACCACAGTTGGAGCTGGAATATCCGTTGCAGACAGATAAGTCATTAAGTGTATCATGTCACCAATTTTACGATTGCTTTTGCCGTACTCAGTAAGCAGATCCAACTTCCCCAAGTGACTTTGCTTATCGGAAGATCCCTGGGAAAGTCGGAAGGGTTGAATCGTGATCACATGACTGTGAGGACACTGTGACAGTTGCAAATGTGAGGACTAGTCGTAGGACATTTTTTTCAGCACCATCGTAACTTTGAACGGCCACTAAGCAAATATTCGTAAATTGAGGTTTGCCTGTATCATGTATTATTATGAACAGCACAACTAGGACATTTGGGAGATGGAATCAAAAGTCCCTAGATGGACTTTGATTAACATGAACATATGGAAAAAAACTGTACTACTAATACGACGAGGACTGTGAAATGAATAATAAATATCACATACATAAATCTATGTAACAGGTATACTGTGGTATGGTAACATATAGGTAAAGGTCAAGTTTCCCCCACACATGCGTGCTAGTCGTTTCCGACTCTAGGGGCCGGTGCTCATCTCCGTTTCAAAGCCGAAGAGCCAGCGCTTGTCCGAGGACGTCTCCGTGGTCACGTGGCCGGCATGACTAGACACCAAAGGTGCACGGAACGCTGTTACCTTCCCACCGTTACCTTCCCTATTTTTCTACTTGCATTTTTACATGCTTTCGAACTGCTAGAAGCTGGGACGAGTAACAGGCGCTCACTCTGTCACGCGGCACTCGGGATTCGACCCACCAAACTGCCGACCTTCTGATCGACAAGTTCAGCATCCTAACCCACTGAGCCACCACATCCCTATGGTAATATATATGTAATGCTAAAAATGAATAATTACAAATGGCTAGACCAGGGGTAGGCAACCTTGGCTCTTTTATGACTCATGGACTTCAACTCCCAGAATTCCTGAGCCATAAAATTCCATGAGTCATAAAAGAGCCAAGGTTGACTACCCCTGGGCTAGACAGTACTTTATCAAAATCTACAGGTATTTCAATTTGCATATTAATGGTGTGACTGAGAGGTGCAGTTGCTCAGTGGTTTAATGATGCGGGAGAAAGTCTGTACTCCAGCAGTTCGAGTCCCACCACTGCATGATGGCGTGAGCTCCCTTCACTTGCTTCAGCTTCTGCCAATCTAGCAGTTTGAAAGCATATAAAATGCAAGTAGATAAACAGGTACCACTTTGGTGGGAAAATACAGTGCTTTGAGCGATAACACAAATTCAACCAGTGCTGGACCTGCCAAAATGCGATGCCTGAATGTGAGGTGACACTACAGAATGCGGAAAAGCCCAGGATGACACTACAGAATGCGGTCAAGCCTTCTGAGTGTGGAACTCATTTGCCCCCTGTGGTGTACTCTGGATAGCATGCCAGCATGAACAGACTAGCAATCGTCAGCAGCCATGAACTATTTTGTATTAACACTGAAGTCTCCTGGCTTACATAACATCGTCACACACTGGATAAAAATAATGCTGTGACTATGTACTAGCACACGGGTGCAACCTTGAAAGACTGGAGGGAGAGCCACAGACTGGATAACTGGCACGTAAAAGGTATCTCAGCCCACAGAAGGAGGGAGAGGGTGGGAAACATTGAAGAAGGGACCCCACCTTAGTTTTTGGAAGAGTAATAAGAAAAAAGAAAAGATTCTGTTGATGTTATCTTACAATGAAGTGCTAGATCAGGGGGTCTTCAAACTTGGCCCTTTTATGACTTGGCTGGCTGAGGAATTCTGGGAGTTGAAGTCCACAAGTCATAAAAGGGCCAGGTTTGAAGACCTGTGTTTTATCTAGATGGTAGAGCTCCTGACTGTGCTTCCTGTCTGGACTAACTCGCAGGGCTAACAGACTGTAATATTATGGCGGAGAGATGTAGATATAGGCCATAAAAGAGATGACGGAGAGGACTCAAAGGCGCTGCCTTAATCATCCTGATAGCTCCAATGTCTAAGATTGTGTTATATATGTAAACAATCCTTAAACAGAGATGTATATATGTTAACAGTTCAACTAATACGGCAGCAGCAAAGCGTATTAAACTAAAAGCCTCCTGACAGAAAAACACGCGGGAACTTTGACAGCTGTCAAAGTTCCCCGCACAGCGCAGGCGCCACCACTGACAGCTCGCGGCTGTCAAACTCCGGACTACGAGGAAGCCTGAGCTGTCAAAGCATCCACCGCACAGCGCAGGCGCGACCACTGACAGCTCGCGGCTGTCAAAACACCAAACCACGCGGAAGCCGGAGCTGTCAACAGAAGACGACGCGGATTGGTCCCTGCCTGACAGGGCGCCAAATCAAACACCGCTGATTGGTCCTCGCTACCAGCTGCCGGCTATAAAAGCCGGACAAGTTATTCTATGTTTGCCTTGCTCTTAATAAACTTGTTGTTAGCTAGCCTGTCGTCCCGAGTGGTCCTTGGCTACTTCACTGGCGACGAAGGTGGGATCGCTCCGGAGCTGAAGTCACGGCCGAGGAAGGGAGTTCCCGGCAAGAGCTGTCACGGAAGTTTTAACTTCCATCGGAGCAACCCAGGACCGGACGACATGGCAAACTTCGGCCGTGTGAGGGAGTTTGATACCCGCCATCCCGAGAGATGGCAATCACACCTCGGCCAAGTCGAGGGATTCCTCCTCGTCAGTAAGATCACTGACGACCGAGCAAAGGCCGCCGCTCTGCTGTACATCAGCGGGCCCCCGGTGTACGATGCAGCCGTCGGGTTGTTCAGCCCGGTGCCCATCACCGAAGTCTCCTACGCGGACCTGGTGGACCAGCTGAACAAGTACTACATGCCGGCTCGTTCAGAACTATACTGGCGAGTACTATTCGCACAAAAGAAACAATGGCCGGACGAGCCCGCCAACGAGTTCATCGCCGGGGTCAGACACGCCGCACGGAACTGCTGTTTCCCCGACCTGGAAGACCGCATCAGAGACCAGGTGGTGATCGGTCTGAGGGACGAGAGGCTTCAGAAGAAACTGACGTCCAAACCCGACATGAACCTGGCTGAGCTGACCAGGGAGATCATGGCGTACGAGCACAGCCACAAGAAGAAGCCGACGATCACGACCCCTGAGACCCCCGCGACCGTCTACCAAGAGAGCGCAACCTTCAGCGACAGCGGAGAGTCGGTTGATTTCACCGATGGAGAAGCCCTACAGCGCAGGATGGAGCACCGGCAGCCGAGGAGGGGCAACACATCGGTCAGCCGGAAGTCCAGGAACCCCCCACCGCCACCACCTCGTTACGAGCAATGAGCCGCCTGTGCCAGCTGCGGGGGCAACCATGCCCGAGGAAGCTGCCGCTTTAGGAACGCGAAATGCCACAATTGCGGGAAGACTGGCCACATCAAGCCGGTGTGCCGCAGCAAGGGCCGGGACAACATCAATGAGGTGGAGGCAAACCCCCCAGGTAGGCCGGCTGCCCAGGCCAGCAGGGAAACCCCACCAGGGCCCCTGGTAGAGACAATTGACCGGGTAAACAGCTTAAGCTCCAAGGTTAAGATTTGGGTCAGAATTCAGGGGGTGCCCTGCCAGATGGAAGTAGATTCAGGGTCAGCAGTTTCCTTAATTTCGCTGACAACCTATCAGGAGATCTGTCAGCAAGGCCGAGGACAAATTCCCCTGAAACAAACTCAGGTACACCTAGCTGACTTCCAGAAAACCCCCATTCCGTTGGAAGGGAAAGCCAAGGTCGTAGTGCAGTACAAGGGGTTCAAGGGCCCCCTAGAGGTTTTAGTTACACCAGGGAACCGTACCAACCTGATAGGACTAAACTGGTTCAGTCCACTAGGCATCGCCTTAACGGGGGTTAACACCATTCAAACACCCAGCCTAGAAGCCGTTTGCGATAAGTACGCCGACGTTTTCGATGGCACTTTAGGAAAATATACGGGTCCCCCCATCTCCTTGCAGCTAAACCCTGCAATCCAACCAATTAAAATAAGAGCCAGGAGGGTACCCTTTGTCCTTAAAGAAAAAATTGAAAACGAACTGGATCGCCTCGTAGGACTAGGGGTGCTGGAGCCTACAGAAGGGGGAACCTGGGAGACCCCTATTGTCACCCCAATCAAACCTAATGGTGAAGTGAGAGTGTGCGCTGATTATAAGGCGACAGTCAACCTAGCCCTCAGCCCCCATGCCTACCCGGTGCCCGCGGTAAGGGACGTATTTGCTTCCATCCGCTCTGGTGCCCTTTTCGCCAAGCTTGATCTCTCACAGGCGTATTTGCAACTGCCTGTCACCGAGGACACTGCGGAGGCCCAGACAATTGTCACCCACCGCGGTGCCTTCAAAGTAAAGAGGCTCCAATTTGGCATATCGGCGGCCCCGGGTATATTTCAGGGTATCATGGAGAAGACCCTGAAAGGAATACCCGGGGTCTGCCCCTATTTCGACGATGTTCTCATCGCCGGAGAAAACGAAGCGAACTTAGCTGACAGGCTGTCAGCTGTGCTGAGCCGGCTCAGAGAAGCCGGCCTCAAACTTAAGCGGGAAAAGTGCTCTATTGGAGTCACATCCACTGAATTCCTAGGGTACAAAATAGATAGCCAGGGCATTCACCCCACCTCAGAAAAACTTCAGGCTATTCAGACCGCACCCAGCCCTAGGAATAAACAAGAGCTCCAATCCTTTTTAGGACTGTTAAACTTTTACCACGCCTTCATTCCCCATAAAGCCACTATTGCAGAACCTCTGCATAGACTCCTAGACAAGGGTACAACTTGGTCCTGGACCAGAGAACATGAGAATAGCTTCCAATCGTTAAAAAAAATTATCTGTCACAGTTCAACTATCACTCTTTTCAGAGAGGACACCCCAATATGCATCGCTTGTGATGTCTCTCCCTATGGAATCGGGGCTGTCTTAAGTCACATATTCAAGGACGGCACACAAAGACCCATAGCCTTCTATTCACGCATTCTGACCAAAGCTGAAAGGAACTATGCTCAAATTGACAGAGAAGCCCTAGCAATAGTAGCAGGGGTCAAAAAATTTCACGATTACCTGTATGGAAGACCATTTACTATATTTACGGATCACAAACCCCTGTTAGGCATATTCACTTGGAACAAAACTACCCCACAAATTCTCTCTCCGAGAATTTTAAGATGGTCAACATTCTTAGCAGCCTATTCCTATCAACTAATTCATAAACCAGGTAAAGAATTGGGACATGCTGACTGCCTCAGCAGACTGCCCATACAAACCAGGGACGCAGACCCAGCCCCAGCCAGCCAGATTTTAGCAATCTCCCAACTGCCAGAATGCCCCCTGACTGCAAACATCATAGCTAATAATTCTGCCAAAGATAAAATACTTGCCAGAATCCTCAAATGGGCCACAACAGGATGGCCAGCTCAAAATCCACAACCTCAATTCCAACCTTATTATAACAGGAAAAATGAGATCTCAACACATAGAGGATGCCTGCTGTGGGGAAATAGGGTCATCATACCAGAGAAAAACATAGACCAAACATTACAAATTTTACACGAAGGACACCCTGGAATTGTAAAAATGAAGGCGATGGCTAGAAGTTATGTGTGGTGGCCAGGCATAGATAAACAAATAGAAAAGTATGTGGGTGGGTGTTATACCTGTCAAGAGACCAGGAATGAACCACCCCAGGCACCAATTCATAAATGGGAGACTACAAGGAACCCTTGGTCACGTATACATATAGATTTTGCTGGACCCATCCAAGGCCAAAGTTTCTTAATTGTTGTAGACAGCCACTCTAAATGGCTGGAAGTCACACCCCTTAGAAAAACTACGTCCCAAGCCACTATTCAAGCTTTACGAAAAATATTCGCTACACACGGCCTACCTGACACCATAGTTTCTGACAACGGACCTCAATTCACCTCTCGTGAATTTCAGATCTTCGCTACGAAGAATTGTATTAGGCTGGTCACGTCGTCGCCGTTCCACCCATCGTCAAACGGAATGGCTGAAATTATGGTACGATCCACAAAGGAAGCATTAAAAAAATTCGTTAAAGGAAACTGGCAGAGGCGCCTCAGCCAGTTCCTCTTAGCACAACACACAACACCATGCTCTACGACCGGCAAATCTCCGGCGGAATTAAGATGGGGGAGAAGGCTAATAACACGTCTGGACAGACTGCACCCCGACACGTATCCAGAAGAAAAACAGCACCCCCACCCCGCCCGCACACTCAACCCAGGTCAATTAATTTGGGCACGATCATACACAGATAAAAACAAGTGGGTCCAAGGGACAGTAATAAAACAAACAGGGCCCATCTCATACCTTATAGCTACGCAAGCACAGGGCAACATACGCCGCCATATTGATCAGCTCAGACCCAGACAACCACCACACAATTCTGAGCAACCAACCAATGGCAGCATACAACCCCCACCGGAAATGCTGCCTATCCCAAACCAGGAAGAAGAACACCAAAACGAAGATCCAGGACCAGAACACCCTCCACCCCTTCGCCGCTCAACCAGGAATCGGAGACCACCCACCTACCTAAAAGACTATCAGTGGGCAGGGTCAAACATCCAAGAGGAGGGAAACGCACCAGGGGAGGGGTAAGGGGTGTGTTATATATGTAAACAATCCTTAAACAGAGATGTATATATGTTAACAGTTCAACTAATACGGCAGCAGCAAAGCGTATTAAACTAAAAGCCTCCTGACAGAAAAACACGCGGGAACTTTGACAGCTGTCAAAGTTCCCCGCACAGCGCAGGCGCCACCACTGACAGCTCGCGGCTGTCAAACTCCGGACTACGAGGAAGCCTGAGCTGTCAAAGCATCCACCGCACAGCGCAGGCGCGACCACTGACAGCTCGCGGCTGTCAAAACACCAAACCACGCGGAAGCCGGAGCTGTCAACAGAAGACGACGCGGATTGGTCCCTGCCTGACAGGGCGCCAAATCAAACACCGCTGATTGGTCCTCGCTACCAGCTGCCGGCTATAAAAGCCGGACAAGTTATTCTATGTTTGCCTTGCTCTTAATAAACTTGTTGTTAGCTAGCCTGTCGTCCCGAGTGGTCCTTGGCTACTTCAAAGATCATAAATTGTAACTAACAGTTATTCCATCTAAAATACATTTGAAAAACTAAAATTGTCACATAACTGTGCCAATAACTGTCATTTATAGGCAGAGTTTACATATAGTATATCAAAATTTTGCTACTTTTAAGGAGATAGATATTTTAATCATCTAGCAATATAACCTAGATTTACAGTATATACCGCTTCACAGTGCTCTATAGCAGAGGTCCCCAACCTTTTGAGCACCAGGTTCTGTGAGAAAAGGCTTTTCTATGGACCGGAGCGTGCGTGGTTTTGTGTTCTGCCTGCATTCCACAGATGGGCCTTTGCTTGTTCGTGCGGCCCGGTTGCTGGCATGCCACAGCCCAGTACCAGCCCATGGACCGGGAGTTGGGGACCCCTGCTCTACAGCCCTCTGTAAGAGGTTTATAGAGTCAGCCTACTGCCCCCCAACAATCTGGGTCCTCATTTTACTGACCTTGGAAGGATGGAAGGCTGAGTCAACCTTGAGCTGCTGAGAATCGAACTCCTGGCAGTGAGCGGTGAATTAGCCTGCAATTTTGCATTCTAACCCCTATGCCACCACAGCTAATCTAATACAGGTAGTCCTTGAGCTACGACCACAATTTAGCCCAAAATTTCTGTTGTTGATTGAGACATTTCTTAACTGAATGTTGCCCCATTTTACGACCTTTCTTGCAACAGTTGTCAAGTGACTCACTACCGTTGTTAAGTTAGTAACATAGTTGAGTGCATTTGGCTTCCCCACAGACGTTCCTTGTCAGAAGGTTGCAAAAAGGTGACCACATGACTCCAGGACACTGCAACCATCATAAAAACAAGCCAGTTCCCAAGTATTTGAATTTTGATCATGTGACTAGGAGGATGTTGCAATGGCCATAAGTGTGGAAAGCAGTCATGTCACTTTTCCCAGTGCCGTTGTAACTTTGAATGGCCACTAAATTAACCATTATAAGTTGAGGACCACCTATAGACATTATCAATGGAAATTATCAGAATGTCATGGAACTTTAGTTAAAGGAGGGGTCAATAGCTGGTGGCGAATGTCCCTACAAAACTGACAGTAAAGGAGAATATGGTTGTGGCTTTGATCGCATCCATGAAACAGAAACAATATTGCAGAGGTGTCAAACTCAATTTCATTGAGGGCCGCATCAGCATTGCGGTTGCCCTCAGGGGGCCGGGTGGGTGTGGCCAGGGCAGGTGTGGCCTACTGGGTGGGCGTGGCTAGAGTGTGTATGGCCTACTGGGTGGGCGTGGCCAGCTCTGCATCGTTCACATCAAGGGTGCCTATGGGGGCCTGGGCCGGAGTGGGACAGATCTGAGGGTCTCTGGCAGAAGGAGGGTCTCTGGGCCAGGGCCAAGGCAATGGGGGCCGTTCCCTCATTGTTTCCAGGATGGCTTCGGGGGCCACATGAAACCACTTCACGGACCGGATCCAGCCCCCGGGCCTTGTGTTTGACATGTCTGCAATATTGTGTTTCAAAAGAAACTGTATATATTTCCCTTCCAAAGCAGCTGGGGAGGGCATTAATAAGGGCTGGAGGTAAAGCTCTCCTCAATTTCGGGACTGAGGTTTAGCATAAGCGTGGAGCTATTTTGGGTGCTAAATTTTCATTGTCAGAAACAACTTCCATCAGATGCAGAAAGGATCGTTTTGTGTTAACACATACAGATATAATGTGGAGGTATAAAGAAAAGAAGTGGTGAGATTAGAATGAAATAGATGAGACAGCCACGGTAATAATTACTTTAAAAGCTAGGTCTAAAAGACTTAATTATAATGACAGTCAACGTAAAAAGAATGAGTCTCCTGTAAATTAATTTTGACTCTCGGTGAGTTTGTGCGACGCACTCATGTCATTTTCTTGGCAACAATATGGAAAGAGCTTCCCATTGGTTTCATTTAAGATTTTTTGTGACTTTTCGGTTTAGCCTACCTTTGCTTCTGAACTGGCCCTGGATATCTTTAAAATTTAGGCTGGCCCTGGCCCCAAGAGACCTCTTTGGATAGGATTGCCCTAGAGAGCCTGGTTCTTGGGATCGGTTGGGAAGAGAGGAAACCCCCCTCCCGTTTGCAAACGGAAAGACAAGAAAGAAGCAGCTGCAAGTAACCAATGTTCACCTTTTCCTGGTGCTCCAGGATGCTGCCTGGGACCGCGCAGGTGTTCAGATAAAAAGGC